>NC_086284.1:104996326-105316467 GCF_963924245.1 Chroicocephalus ridibundus
AGATAATAATCTAATACATGTTTTATGCAACAGCAAGATGAGCACCCGTATAGAAAAGACACAGGGACAATGCTCTGTGATCTTCTCTGGAAAGGCTAGGATGCTTCCCTGAGGCCAAGCTCAGGCCTGGAAGTAAACCCTGCCGTGATCTAAACAGTCCTGTGGGGCTTTAAACAGAGACATGGCTTACCACACAAGGAATAAAAATGATGGTTTTCTTTAAGTTCAGTAGTTGTGGGTGTGAGCAAGTCAGAGGCAGGCACGAGTCCGTTGTCTTATTCGAAAAGATGAAAGCTCTCTATGAAATTGAGAGAGCAAAGGGTGCACCCTTGGCATCTTAACGCTTGTCATCTAATTTTAGTACTACAAAAACCAAGGGTCTAGTTATTTGTGTCCACATTACTGTCACCCTCTTCTGCTCCCATTTGTGCTATGTATCTCATCCCTACGAAATGGGCTTCTACTTGCAGCAGCAACTATTTTCAGCTTTTTCTTTAAAAACAGGTGTTATTCTTTGTTTTATTGTAAACCAGGGAGCTACTTTGCTAGGCACAGTGTAACCAAATACTTGTATATTCAGTGTGGGATTTACAAAAATGCTGTAATTCATCTTGCTTGCACCAAATGTTCCTGATGGTAAAAGCTCAGACTTCATTGAAGTAGGGTTAGGCCGATGTCAAACATTTCTAGATATTTCTGTCTGCTGGTTTTCTGTCCTCAGTACATCAATAGATGCAAAACTAGACTCTGTACTGGTAAAGTGTTTTTTTTCCAAGTATGTGTTGCTGCAAAGGAATAAAGATATTTTTAATGATCCTTATCCAACTATAATGATGCATATACAACTAGGTGCTTGGAAATGTACCAGAAGTCTTTCCTGGTTGTCCAGCCCTAGCAGTCTATACAGAACTATTAATATTTATTAGTCCCATTGCTTTTACTTCCCATGCAGGAATTCTGGCAACTCCAGAATTGCTGAGAATTCATTTTTGTTAAAAAAAGAAGGGCGATTCTTTAAATACATAAATCTACCGAAAGCCACGTCAAAAAGAGCTACTTGGACTTGGGTGTTGTGGGTTTTTTTTGAGGGAGGTGGTAATAACAGGTAGGAAGAACTTACACTGGAGGACTCCTGAGAGCATGAGAATAGATCATGTGCTTACTCCCAAAGGACAGCCACCCCTGCAGCCATGGAGTATATTTTTAAAATGCACTTTACAACCACAACGAGCCTGCCAGTACTCCTTCTTTCTTTTCTTAAAAAGGAAAAAGAAAGGAACTAGTCCTAGTTAGGTGCCAGGAGCTGAGTAGGTGGTATTTCCTTTTTTCCCCAGGGTGAGAGTTATGCACTTCCCTAGGGAACAACCCTGAGGAGTACAAACATACTGGAGAAATTTGCTATTGTAGGTCCATTCAAATAAGCCAGGATTGCTTGATTTAAAATCACTGTCACTTCACCTGCTTTTCACTTTCCTGAAAATCTAGTTTTTCCGAATTCTGAGAAATATGAAGTACACAATATTTACCTGTGTAAGTCCTCAGAGGTTTGTAAGGACATACCTGCTCGGATGTCTACAGGCAGACACAGCCAGCTCAGTCCAAAAGAGGTTTCAATGAATCACTGCAGAACACAGCCCAGGCTAGCATGCTGTGTCAAGGGAGCACTAGCGTGGCCCCGCAGTTTCAACTCCAGTCCTTGCTTTTATTCACCCACCTTGGGTTGCCGATAGAGATGCTTAATATCTGCGTAGACATGCCTTAACAGGATGTCTACTGCGCAAGGTGCTACACAAGCACACACATTTCCCAAAGAAGCAAATGTGAAATGTAATTCGAAATAGGAGTGAAATCCTACAGCATCAAGTTTGTATCAACTTAATAGTCTAAAAATTGCAAATCAATAGAAATAGAGAGGCTCACTATCATTAAGTGGCTTTGATCTGTGCTATCACAGAGTAATTTGTTATAGAGGGGACATTGTGAGGTTGCTTAATTTGTACCTATGGTAAATAGAAATAACCCTGTACTGCTTAGGTCAAGTAAGGACCTTTTTCTATGGAAAAAAACCCCACATCCTCATACTGTTTCCGTGAGGAGCATCTTGTCCTCACAATCAGGTAAAAATAATACACGCCTGAGAACATATATATTATTGCGCTGAGATGCTACCCCCTCTTCAGTTACGGTATCTTTATACACATCTGGGCATGAAGCTTTTCCTGCATTAGCAGAAGGTGCTGTAGACCCGTCCACCAAAACAGATGACAGCCCCACTCGAGCAGCTGCAGGTGCTATGGTGGCCGAGCTCTGCTGTGCCCCAACGAGATGCCTGCTGGCGCTGGGGAGGCTTGTCTTAAGTTAAGCTTCCGGAGTGCGTCTTCCCATTTAGCTTCATCCAGATGCGAAATAGTTTGGGTGCCCCAAGACTGCTCCGGGATGCAAGCAAAAATGTGATAAGTGGGGGCCTTTGGGAGATTAACTTCAAAACCACACTCTGAGCTTTGGCTGAGCTAAAATGCTACACACACCTGCTCCGTAAGGAGCTTTTAATTCAACACCTAAGAGCAACAGCAGCGCCGTCACTTCTAACAAACTCTGTATACACCCTGTGTGCCCTCTTTCTTAAAAGGGATATGCAATATGTTTGTGTGCTCCAAATTTTCACTCTGTACTGGATTCGTCACTCACAGGCTCGTGTGCCAACCATTTTATTTGGCAGCTGTCCTTCTTGTACTCGAACAAACCCCGGTTGTGCTAATAACAGAACAAAACCAGTGTCAATGGTGACATTTGAAACTGCAGCTTCTAATGGAAGCATGCGCAAACATCAGCAGCATCATTCTAGCAGCCGGTCCTGCTGAGGAGGATGTGTGACTGTAAATTGGGGACATTGACAAAAGCGGCGGTAAGAGCAGTCAAAGGAAGTGTGAAAAATTGCACGCTGGCTGTGATAAAGTTAGATAAGGACACTAGCAAACTAAAAAGCAAATATACTGTCGGGAGAGTCATATTGTACGCAGTGAAAATGTATAACTGCCATAAAGCAAGAATAGGCTGGAGCCCCAGGAAAAGAATCTTCGGGGGACCTTGGGCTAATTTAGTAAATAGGATTTAAATTTAGTTCATTTTTGTCTGTTATAATGGGAACCAGTAACAATAAACTGTAATTTCTCAGAAGTTTCTGTCCAGTTTGGGAGGAGGCAAATGAAGGCTGAAAAAGAAAGAAGACACATCTTTTATTTTTATTTTGGATTCCTTGAGTTAATTATAACACCACATAGCAGAAGAATAGTGAGCCAGGGACCAGACTCCAAATCCAATATAGCTTTCCTTTCTTTGAAATAAATATATTTATCATAAATGAGTTTGAAAGAGACAGAAATGTGTAACACAGCTTCAGAATCAATCTGCTTCTTGCAGTAGTTACTTAATCATCAGTCTCTAAATATAAGCTCTATCAGTAAAAATGATGTGTTTGGTTGTGGACAGGAAACATAAAGAAAAAAGAAATTCCTGGGCAGAGTACACATCCCTAAAAATGACACTGAAAACACTGGATTCGCGTTCTGAGCTCACTTGTTAAAGCGAGCGCAACATCCGACTGCCCCAGGGTGTGCGGAGTTGTCACGCGCAGCCCCTCTGAAATGGGAAATTTCTTGGGAATTTGCAGCTGAACAGGAGGAACGTGGGTGCCCGGCATGCCCTGTGGTTCAGCTGCCGTTCGGGAGTTAACCATAGGTCAGGGCAATTGCATCCCTGCCGCCGTACAACTTCAAATTAATTTCTCCCCAACCTGTTCCTACAGGGAACATTTGGCAGAAGGGAAAATACAAACCAGTCTGTCTGTCCTCCGCTGGCCTGAAGGGCTTTCCATAGGTTTTCAAGTTTAGGGTATTATAAAAAAAATCCTCCTTTGTCTTTTTTTTCTTGTCACAATGTGAGATGCTGTCTTGGACACGTTGTGCTTCCTTCCTAAAATAAGTTCAGAAACAGCTGGGAACTCTCACATATTGAAAATCTAGTCAAATATTAGCACTGGGGCAGTTTTTCCCCAGGTGGTGTGATCTTAATTGCCCCAGGAAGCCTACTTTAAGAGCCATTTGCTGACGTGCCAATTGCTGCTCCTGACCTGTTTGCGTTGGTTTAGCCATAGAGAAGCTGAAGAAATGATCTAGTTGGAAGTTTAATTCGTGCCTCGGAGATTAAACCCCTATTTGTATATGTCAATCCTGTGAGCTATAAAGCTCCTTTTAGCTTTTTTTTTCTTATCAGCTTTGTTTTTATTCTATTTCGTGGTGGCAAGCGCTAAGGTTTTTATGAGGTGTCAGTCACTCAGGTTTGAGAAGACGTGCAGGAGTTGTTTGGCGTACATATGAGACTGTTGTGGGGAAACTATGAGATGAGAAACTTCAGACAGAAGCACTTTTGCAATGTGCAAACGCATTTCCCCCCCAGACCCCGACTATATATAGAGCAACAAAACAATAAGTAAATAAATAAATAAAAAAACCAACAAACAGGCAATTAAAATATTTAGTGAGCCTACAGAGAATATCCCTGTCGTGAACCCTGCACTGGGTGGCTCGGCACCATCTGGCCTAACACATTTTTAAGTACTGAAATGTCGCACATTCTTAAAGTTTAGTAATTTTTCAAAGAAAAGACCTGTGGAGCGGAGAGAAGAATGAGCGCACACGAGTATTGTCTGCGAATCAGGTAATTTGGTGACTGTGTTCCCTGTTCATGAGACTGGGGTAAGGAAGAAGTGGATGCCAAAACAAAGTCTGCCCGTGTCCCGTGTCCCAGCTCAAACAGCTGTCTGTTTTTCAGAAGTTCCTCTAGGAGCCATGAATGACTGTTTGGGCCTGGTTTATAAGGGGGAACTGTGGGACATGGTGATTTTCCTGACAGCCATGCTTGGGTCAGTAACTGACACGTTGCCGACTGCCTCAGTGTCTGTGTGGTTACAACAATTCCCCCTACTAGGTGGGTTTTTTTTTTTGCTTTTTCTGTTTGTGCTTAGAGGTGAACATAAGTCCTCACGATAGAACAATTTTTTTCATAAATACAAATATTCTGCCATGGGGGTATTCATTGGCTAAAAGCAGAGTTTGTTACATATTTTATTTACACAGGAATAAGTAGTTTCTATGGTAGCTTGGTTTCCATTTGATCCAATACCTCCTATTTTCGATTCCTGAATCAAAGGAAATTGAAGGATGAACTACAGTTTTACCTGACGGGGATAACCATGATCTGATGAGGCATTTTCATAGAGACTGGATCAGCCTCAAGAGCTCTAAACTGATCACACAGGAAGTTTATGGGAAAAAAAGCCAGTTTGACAGGATTCATTTGTCAAGATCAATGGTGTGCAACCCTGATGAAAAAATAGTAACTGAATATTGTCCATGTGGAATTGTAGCAATTTTTTCTACTGCTCTCATAAGAAATATGAAGAGTGCCACCAGTACCTGTCCAGGCTGAGAGTTATTTTAAGTGGCAAATGAAAGTGAATTCTCTGAA
The DNA here is from genome assembly GCF_963924245.1 of Chroicocephalus ridibundus. NCBI lineage: Eukaryota > Metazoa > Chordata > Aves > Charadriiformes > Laridae > Chroicocephalus > Chroicocephalus ridibundus. The sequence goes on from NC_086284.1 coordinate 105,001,853, forward strand.
GAGGTTTTTCTTTTAAGTATATATTTGACTTAATAGCTTGAACATTGGAAAGTGACTTCAAATTGCATTTTGCGCTTACATTCTGGTCTGGATTTTTCTAAAGAGACGTGGTCTTCAAGCAAAAAATTAAGCTGTTTACTCTTTAACTTTTTGTATTTATTTATTTATTGTTGTTGCCTTTTGGATACAGACATGGCTACACGAAACTGGCGTTTTTAAAATGGATGCAGACATGGCTACACAGAACTGGAGTTTTTAAAATGGATGCAGCTTCTTTTCAGATACACAGCAAGTTAGTCACCTCACTACCAGCAAACCTCAGAGTAGACTCAGCAGGGGGGAAAAACCCAGTCTCAGGCACAAGAATCTTTTAACTTCTCTTTTTTTGGGTGAGCTGCATGTCATAGGAAAGGGAGTCTGGTAACGTTGTTGGCTTACAGAGTTGTTCACATTCGGAAGAGCCAGATCTCAGCTGAAATAAGCTGTGTTAGCCGTAATGGACCCTCCGATGTCCTGAGCCCTTCAGGGACGTTGGCTGTTCCGAGAGCCTCCTCTGCCGGCCGCACCTCCACCGTCTCTGGAGAGGACGTGCCTGAGACGCGAGAAGAGCCAGTCGCATGGAAGTGTTGTCCAGGCAAAAGCAATGAAGTAATCATCTTGTGGATTACTACCACAGCACTCTTGAGACGCTTTGTGTGCATAATAGCTGTTGAGTGTTTGTGGCGTGCTCCTGCACATGGCAACGTAGGACAAAGAAATTGATTTATGTATTTATTAATCAGGAATAATACATTTTGTGGCTACGTTTGAAGCTGCCAGCATGTGCTGCTGTGGGAGATGAAATTCTCTGTCTAATTTGGGATTTAAATGGCCTCGGCATCGTGATGGGATTTCTAAGGGATGCATGGTTTTGCCTGGGGTTGCATCCTGCTTTAGCTTGCAGCTCTCCAGCTTATTCATAGATAGATTCTCCCAAATTGTCCGATTTCCTTTGAGTCTAATATTTCAGATTATAACAGCTTCAGGCATCCCTTAGCAGGCCGCAAACCTAAGTAAAGTATTCTGCCAAATTGCATCCATGTGTAAATGGGACAGGAGAGAAGTCATCAACGTTGCCCGAAAATGTCGGTTGTCTTCAGTAAGAGACCTGCTCTGCGGGGCTTTGCAAGGAGCCCAGACTGTTAGGGAAACTCGGCAGCAGCGAGTTGGATAACTTCCTGGCTACATCAAAGCCACCTCAGTGGTGTGCTCCCCTTTTTCCTTGCCTCAGCACTCCTGGGCACTACGGTACTTTATATCTGCAATGTTATTTAATATATTCTTATCCTCAATTTACACACCATTTCGGTTTTGTCTCAGATAGCTGTATAGTGAGTTTGGCTATATTTTCCTAATCTTTTCTTTTCCTCAGGCACAAAGTCTTTGTAAAATGGGCAGTTTACTTAACTATCAGTGGGGGCAATGGCATCATTGACATATCCTGTGATGTGTGTCCAGTTCTTTCCAAAGGTGCAATCTATTTTAAGGAATTCATTTTCCTTTGGGATAGTTAGTAGCTTTTTAGCGTTATTTAATTACACCCACTTGCCTTTTAGACAATGCTCTCTGATCTATGTAGCACCGTCCTTCGTATGAGAATTAGATGTGCTGCTTAGAGAAAGAATTTGATAAACCTTTTCCCAACTTCTCTTCTGCATTTTCCTCTTCCTTGCTTTTGTTTCTTCTGTCTTGCCTATCGTGACACATTCATTATACCGGCCCTTCTTTGCTATTGTATCCATTTGATCGTTTTCCGATTTTTGCTGAATTTTACTTCCTCAAGTGCAATCATACTGCTCTCCCCTTCTCCCTGCCACGGATCCATTTCTCCCTGCTCTGTCTCTCGGCTTCCAAGCGCCATTTAATAAAGTTCTGACCACTGCGCTAAGTGCTTCTGATAATAAATTTCCTTTACCTGCCAAAACAGCCCATGCAGAGCAGAGCAGTAGAGATGAAAAAAGATGCGCTAAACCTTACAGCTGCAGGTCTCCTGCCCTGAACAGTCGCCTCTGCAGAGCGCAGGTCTGGACTGCCCTTCCTGCAAACCACCCCCCAGGTACCACATGGAGGAGACTCCGGAGCTGCCGGAGGGGGTGCGCCACCCCTATCCTTTGCTGCTGCATAAAGGCAAGACTTTGCAGGCTGAAGACCCTCTCCTTGCGGAGCAAGCATTTTTCCAAAAGATATTTTCTACCGTTTACTAGTTATCACTATGGAGCTGGTGAACAACTGGGAAAAAGCTTGAATCCAGAATATAATTATGTAGATGAATATCTAACATAAAAAAAGAGCCCTTCTGAGAAATAAGACTTTTCTTCAATACTGGTGCGCATGCTTGCAAAAACGTGAAAATTAGTGTATTGAAGTACATAAAGACACATAAAACATATCTTTGTTTTCTTCCCAGAGATGTAATATTATTAATTCAGGGGAAATTGGAATAATAGTGTAGCTAAGAAATAATTATGCAGAGCTAAGATGCCTGCTCATTCTGTCTTCCTACCTGCTACAAACTTCTTTCAAAATGGACTCTTTTGCCTGTTCCTGAATTTCTTCTGGGTCCAAATTCAGGGAAGTGTGCTTAATCCTATAAGGAGTCACCCACCTATTAGGGTCACCCCGTGCACGTCTGCTGCCGGGCTGCTCTCAGCCTTGTGCCCTGGCAGGAGCAAAGGTGCGGGACATAAATAGTGCTCAGGGCTTGGATGGCAATAGCGATGCCGTTATTGGCAAGGCAAGGTGTCTATCTCTGATCTCTGCCTTGCCCACCATATGCATTTGGAGGGACTGTCTGCCTGTGCATCCGTGGGGGACAGCCTCTGAAATGAGGATGGACCGTGTGCTGCCTGCAGGCTCGGACTCAGCAAAGCCAAAACACCTGCAGGATCTCTCCGGGAAATTTAAGGGTCTCAGCGTAACAACGTGCCTTTTTTTGGATCAATCTCACCATGTTCCTGTGACAAGTTGGGATTTGATTACACTGCTGCATCTCCCTGGAAAAATATTCTTTTGAATATCGAACAGTTTTGCCCAGCTTTACCTGCAAGGCAGCACTGAAAAATTAAATCCTTTTGGTAGGTGTCATTCATTTATTCAACACCACCACTGTCTCTCTTTTAAATGATGACTGCTGCAGAAAGCAATGATAAAATTAAAAATTATTATAACTATTCCTTAACGTAGTATCCTGTAGTATTTTGCTGTAATAGCTGCCTCAGAGAGCTGGAACAGTCACACTAGTTAATTTTGGGCACCTACCTGTGGTGCCTTGGTTAGGAACCTAAGGGACACATTGCCAGTGGAGACATTTCTCCATAAGGCATTTCCCTGTTACCCGCTTAGGTACCTCTCTCTTTCCATTGACTTTATTAGACTGCTAATTTAAGCACCTTAATTAGATGTCTAAAATGCAGTGGTGTGAATTCTCTGCCTGCTTGATGTGATCCTATTTCTGCATCTGCCAATTCAGCTGACACTTTGCCGTTTTGATCGGGTTTAGTGGAGTCTACAGGCAGAAGTAGAAAATCACAGGGAACCTGCTCTGTACATTTTTGAAGGAAAATGAAAATAGTGACCAAAAGATTATTTTTCTCACGCGTACTTGTTATCTGATTTTATTCCTTTCTCTAAGAAACATGAAAAAAATGACTAAGCCGCAAATTCAATCTCTTCTTTATGTTCTTATCACAGACATCTTGATGTGGTGTGTATTTTTCTGACCCTGTGTTTGCTATAAAAAGTGGAAAATTGAAAAGTACAAGTATCAGATCTGTATGTACTCTAAAATTCTGTTGACCCGAAAATACAAATTTAACCTAAAAAATGCATTATTTGCTGTCATGGCAAGATAAGGAAACTTTTTGTGTTAATAAATCCATGATTTTACACGGATTAATAATAAGACAAAATAAAAAACAGTTTCCAAATTAGCAGAATTAATTGAAATGTAATTATGTGTGAACTGCTCTGAACTGATGTTCCTGATGAGCTAAGCTAATCCTGCACCGCTTTCAACCTGAATGGAATTGAAATGTAAAAGTCAGAACTCTAGGAAACTGAATAATTGGGGAATTTTGGGTAGATGCAAACACTGAGATGATGAAACATTTCCTGGAGTGTTCCAGGCCTAACCAAACGGCTACAGAAATCTTCACGCCTCATAACTCCAATATAGTTTTTAAACACTTAAAAATGAAAATAACTTTTGTTCTGAAACTAAGTGTGACTTTGTTAAGTGGCGTACTTCAGAAGGACTCGGGTATGGATCTGAGCTCTGGCTGTGGAATCATCACTGTGTTTCCCTGGACAATCCTCCAAGGGGTAGGAGTTGGTAATCGCTCTTTGCATCCTTTCCAGTTGCCTGCCAAAGTCTCCGCAGACAGAGTGGATACAGAACTTAAATTCTGTTTCCAGAATCAGTTTGGTTTTTCCTCACAATCCTGGAATGAGTAGGAGAGATAAAGGTCAGAGTCCAGGCCAAGCTAATTAATGATAGCCTTAAACAATGATGGATTCATATCCTCATGCAGAGGCTGGTTTTTTTTCCCCTCTGTGTAGGAAGTCCTTTTTAAACCTTCGTGTTTCTTTATCCAGATTGTCAGACAGCTCCACTTTTAGGTGTATTGATAGAAGAAAATTGATCGTTAATCCTGGCTTAACATCTCATTCAGGTGTTTGTGCCAGCATGCCTGATAAGTATTTTGGATCCTCTCTTGAGTGTGGAGGTGAAGACAGGCTGAGAGATGTAACATCCTGAGGCAAATAAAATGGGCAGCTTATCTTTCAGTGTCTGTTCTTTTCTGAAAAACAATGCACTGTGTTACAGGCACATAATGACACTGCTGATATGCAACGTTTCCGTTCTGATTAATTTACTGCATGGATGAGATCATTCTGTATTGCAAGATGTTTTAAACGATGGTTCTGAATGTTTGGCAGGGCTGTTATAAAACATTGTTCTGGAAAACAGTATATTCAAAATTCACAACATGGTTTTTTTTCACTCTCGCTAGACCATATGCAAGTAGACAGTTTGCATCAGGCCCCCGGTGTCTACTTCTGAATTACTGCCTAAATAGGGAATATTTTGATAAAAGCAAAAAGCTTTCTGGTGGCGTTTCATGCCCCATTAGAAACTCGAGGACCAATCACTAATAAGGTTATACCAAATGTGTACTTATTCATGTTCTTTTTTTCCTCACTGTGCAAACGTTTCCAGCCTTCCCCCATTATGAACGTTACAGTGTATGATGTGCGAATCAATCCTATCTGTGCAGACACAGCAGAATGAAAGGTATAATGATGTGGGAGTGAAGTGTCAATGCATAATTCATATCTGACAGTGCGCTCTGTGGAGTGCTCTCCGGCAGCCTTCCATGGCGGAGAGGTCCTCACGCGCTCGGGAAATTCATCTGCATCAGCTCATTGTGTTTCTGCTTGGGTGGCAGGCTCCTCAATTAGGATGAGTGAAATGCCATTCAGAGGCACTGCTGTAGTGGAGAATAAGGGCAACGTAGTTTTGTGCTACCCTATTGAGGCCTTTTTAGCCCAAAAAACTCGTCTGGTGGAGAGTTTCTCCCCTAGGTCAAAAAACCCCACCTCCAGCAAAGATCCAAACCCCTTTGACACAGTGATTTAGTGTTACTAAATTACAGAAGAATGGGATGGGATGGAATGGGATGGAATGGGATGGAATGGGATGGAATGGGATGGAATGGGATGGAATAGAATAGAATAGAATAGAATAGAATAGAATAGAATAGAATAGAATAGAATAGAATAGAATAGAATAGAATAGAATAGAATAGAATAGAATAGAATATTTCAGTTGGAAGGGACCTACAACGGTCGCTAGTCCAACTGCCTGAGCACTTCAGGGCTGACCAAAAGTTAAAGCATGTTGTTAAGGGCATTGTCCAAATGCCTTAAGCACTGCCAACCATGGGGCATCCACCACCACTCCAGGAAGACTGTTCCAGTGTTTGACCACCCTCTCTGTATGCTTCCTAATGTCAGTTCTGAAAACTTATTACAATGTCAAGTCTGAAAACTTATTATAAACTAGTAAACACCCTCTCAGTTGCATCCTGCAAGTGCCAGCACCCTGACCTAGGGGGGCTGAAGAGGTTACCAAAGTGAAGAGGTGCAGCTGGCTCTCTAGGTGGTTGCTGGCTGTAACCTGCAGCAAAGCGGAAAATTCATCAGCTAAAATAAGGTTCTTTCCTCCGTTCATCAGAGCGTATTTATATATTATAAAACTTAGGCCCATCAGATTGTCAGCGCATTTAAATCAACACCATGCGTCAAACGCTAGTGGAGCTGTGCCAATTTACACCTCAGCGGTGATCTCCCAAACAGTCATTACGTATTGGCGTAAGGTAAGGACCCAGAGCCGGGTCTTGCACTAGGCAGCAGTGGGAACAGATCCCGATTTTGACCCAAAAGATTCAGTTGCAGCTGAGTGCACTTTCTGAGTCTCTTTGAGTTTGAAGTTTCATTTTATCTATGGGCTTTTTTTTTTTTTAAAACCTTTGCATTTCTGAATGAATGCTTTTGTGTACCATGCTTAGTGATTCCTTGCTATTCCAGGATCATAATAACAAGGTTTATCACGTTCTAACCCAGTGTCTTGTGACAATATTGCAAAATTATTGTTTTGTTTCTCCTAAACTCAAGATTTTTTATAACAGTAATAATAATAATAAAAGACATACAGGCTGATGAATTATCTACCATATCAAACTGCAGCACAATGGAATCTGAAATAGCTGAGAGAGTAAAACTGAAAAATATCTCAATTTACAAGTGAAACACTAACACACACTAAACTTTTGCTGCAGCATTCCTCATCTGATTTTTAGTTTTGTCTTCACAAGCAGACAAGACTCACGCTGCTCAGGTGATGAATTTTAAGCAGATTGTAGGGATATTCAGCGCAGGCTTCCTCTGGAACGCATAAATTGCATTCTTTGTGCAGGTTCAGGCTCAGAGGAAAGCAGTACTTCTCAGTCTGGTACGAGATGTATTTCCAAACGAATAAATAATCACTATTGGTGCACAGCTAGATAATAGCTAACTTCTTGTATAATGTATCAGGTAGAAGGATTTGAAATGAAATTGCTACTGCTGACTACGTGCAGTTAACATTTTGCAATATGTAATTCTTGCGAGGTTTCCAACTTCGGCCATGGGAGCTGGGGCAGGCATAATTTGTTTTGATTTACACCAGTGGGTAGCTGGATCATAGAATCATAGAATGGTTCAGGTTGGAAGGCACCTTAAAGATCAGCTAGTTCCAGCCCCCAATCATCTGAAGGCATAGCAAGAAATGTACACTAGCATCTGTTTTTCACCCAAGTTAAAGCTTGTCTTATCCTGAGATCATGGGAAGGAGGAACAGGAACAGTGGTATGGCAAGAGAGAGGCGCAGTGCTCCAAGCCTGGACCTGCGCTACTTTTCATAGACGTGGATGGTGCCGCATCTCATCTACTGTGGCCTCTGTTGAGGGATATTCCACACCTGGGATCCCGATACTTCTCACACAAGAACCCCAGCTGTTCTGGGATTTTCCTAAGCAGAAACTGTCAACTGCACAGTTTTGAAGGATGGCTAGCCTCAAACCCTTGACATCCTTCCTACTAGTGAGAGGATTTAAATCCGAGTCTCTATCTCAGCCCCCATGGTATAGCGCATCATCCACCTTCCCCCTCTGAAATTAAATTCTCATGAACATGAGGAGCATGGGTAAGTAACAGTTACTTGAAGAAATTCCTGGGTAAAGGTAGCGATATTAATTTTCTGTCACTGCAGCAAATATTTATGTCTTACAAAAGGTTGTATCTATTCTGGGAGATAGGGTGTACTATTTAACATCTGTTAAGCTTGCTGAACTACTTTGTATTAAAGTCCACACACCCTTTAAATTTCACCAATTCTAGGGCACATCAAAAGGTTTGGTGCTTTATCTGCCCCGGATTTGGAGGCAGTTGGCACATTTGGCTATCCTGCGCGATTTGAAGTCACATTCGCAACAAAACATGAAGCCTCAAAAGAGGACCCTGATGGGATTTTAGATGCGCGCATGCCCTTTGCTGGCCCTCGGTGTGGAGGTGAGCTCCACGCAAAGCCTGGGCTGGGTGGCTACCTGCCTCTCAGTTCCTCACAAGCCAGCGTGCCAACAGAGTGGGCTTTTAATACTAGGCTCTGATTTCCATTTCAGCAAGCAAATATACAGAGAATAGCATTAAGTCCATTGTAAGTGAAAAAGAAATTGAAGGATTGTCCTGGATTTTCAGAGAAAGTATTGCACTGCTTAAGATTTGAGATGTTCTGTAAAGGCTGGTCATTTAGTTTTGTTACTCACCTTTGTCTAGTCAGGCTACAAGTTTTGAGGGCAGAAACCATTTCTCCGCGTGCACTTATACAACATAAAGGAAATACTTATTTTTCCTGTACCTCTGACTGACCTTCAGAACTGCCCAAACTGCTTGATTGGTTTAAGTGAAAAAAATGATTTCATGGGAAACTAGTAAAAAGACTGGTGCAGGACCTCTGAGCTAGAGAAGCAGGTTTTGAGGAGCTGGTGCTAAATCGCAACCGAAGCTCTTTGCAGCATCTCAGACTGTCTCCTAAAGAATGACGCAGATTGCCAGAGTGTGCCGCCTATGTACGCTGAAGAACTTAAAACGGGGAGGGACAGGGGGAGCAGTGTTGCGTACCTGCAAGGGCAAGTTTTGCGGGAGAAACCCCATAAGAATGACCTCTAGACACCTCGCTGGGAGTCGGTGTCTAGGTGGCAAGCAGTATTGATAAGGTGCCCATAAAATGATAAATACTATTTTCAAGGGAGTTAAGACAGTGAGCAAATCAGCTCTATTCGCCTTTCTGGGACCATCACTGTCTGGGGAGGTGGCTGCCACAAGTTTGCATCAGGCTAAGTAAAGGAAGAAAAAGGAGCATTAAATAGGAAAGGAAAATGACAGCAGAGTTGGTCAAGGGCATTTAAAGAACCAGCCCCTCACCCCTGCCCATAAATAAATAACTTATGCAAATCTGTTTGCCTTTCCTTACTGTTCATCTGCCATATGCTCTGTATCCTCCTTGGATTCTTTTCATGTTTTCCTGTGTGCAGAATTAACATGAATCCTCACTTTGTACTGCAAAATTGTGAAGACAATTTAGCTTTGATTAATTCTAGTTGCAAGTGAATGCGAAACAGGCATGAGGGGCAGTTACTCTTTAATCTCTGTTAAATCCCAAAGTTCCTAGTACGAAAATATTAAACATTACGTTCACAATTGCATATGATAAAATGCCGTACTTGCTGATTATGGGGGAAATAATTTTATTAGTTGCAATTGGGAAAGTAATGCTTAATGTTATTACACTGAGGATGTCTGGAATGAAAAGCTACTTTTCTGCGCAAACACGCTTGAGGAATGTAAGAGAAAAAAACCAGGAAAACCTGCAGGATTTTTCTTCCATTCATCCCCACCTCTTTCCAGCTCATTTGGTGTCGCAGAAGTCTGTGGAGAAGTGGTATCTTTGATTACCTGATACTCCTGGAAAAAAATGGTCAAGCTCTTAGATGAGTAGACCTTTCCACATGTTTTCATAGTGTGAACATCTCTGCTGTGCCTCCACACGCATCCTTCCTCTAAGTTTGAGCAGAAGGGCACCCTGCCAATGGCATTCTTTCCTTAATAAAGATTATTGCAGCTAATTTGATTATGAATTAAAGTGTCATTAATTCTCTGATAATGTAAGTAGATTCAAAATGAAGCTTTGCCCAAAGAAGATGTGATGAACAGTCACTGCAGGGATCCATACTTATTGTGCTCCTCTGATTCTGTGTCAGATTTACCCAGAATAAAACAGCCTTTTCCCGTCCTAACCTCCAGGTTCTCTGTGGATTCTGAGACTCAAGGGGGTTTCTTTCCTCTCACTCATCATCATTGTAAGTAGCCAAATTATGCCCTCGGGTCACTTTGTGCAACCCTATTACCTTCAAAGCGAATCCAGTGATGTACAGTCTCATTAGATTTGAGGGAGTTTGCATAGGTTTCTCCAAAGAAACAGTCTGAAAGTAATGGAGTTATAGAATATTACATTAGCTGAAGAATATCTTTCTGCTGATGCTGGGAAGGACCCAGCTATACTGTCAAAGCCTTGGTGAACTTTCAAGGGGGAAGAAAATATTTAGAAAAAAAATATAATATGAAGTAAGTGAGACACAGTAATTGCATGGTTTTGGTCCATTTTTACAGCCCATTTGAAGCTGATTCACATTTTCTTACCAACATTTCTATTAAGCTAAGGTTTCAGTAAAATAAGGAGTTGAGTTACTAGAGGTGAATTACATTTACATGCTGCATCTTTTATATGTCTCTACTAAAGAAGGCATTCTGAAGCATAGCATCCCAAATGATTCAGGCATCAGATTAAAGAGCTATTCAGAAGCACTAAGCAAAAAGTAAACATCAGAAATCACATGTCACAGTCAGAGGAAAATGAAGGATATATTAAAGGCAGCTTACTTTTTAATAAGAGTTCTAATTACTTTTTCTTACGTTATGTCAACATTACCATAGGAAATCGAATGCCTCATCACCTCATGTGTCCTTTTAAAAAGTGCACTTTTTGCTCTGTCTTTTCAGACGTTTTCTGGAAGGTAAGTGCTCAGTAAGTTCTTCAGACTGGCAGTGCTGCCGTGCCAGTTGTTCTTCATGCTGGCAATGCTGCCATCCCATTACATGACGTCATTTTGAGGAGCTCCAGTTACGATGCCATGGCCATGAGGTCCAGGTGGAACTGGACACTGGTCAGCGTCTCAGGAGAATAACGTCCAATTTAGCATGAAAAAAAAAAAAAAGACAGTGATAGCCTGATGGCTGTGTCTCATGTTCAAGCCATGTGCAATTTAAAAAAGAGCTACAAAGAAGCATTCTTCTCCTCTGTGGGAATGGAGTAAATGCTGATCCAGTTCAGTAAAACTTGTCTCTAATCAGACTGAAATAATTTTTCCAAATGGCTCTATACATTAAAATATTTGCTCTGTCTTGAGCACCAGGGGAAGACAGATTGTAACACGTTCACCATAAAAGGTCAGCAGACCCAAATGAAAATGCAGAAACATCAATTGTTTCCATTCACTAATCATATATAATTGGTCTGGCTCACCTGAACTAGAACACATTTGTTATTATAATGCATAATTAAAGTTCTTTTCATTTTGCTGCTTTCCAGTTGCAATTATCTTTCTTTTAACAAATGTATGAAAAGGAAACTTCTTGTAAAAATGAAGATACATTTGACAAATTAGTATAATTAAGAAAATGTCCCTGAAAGAGGGAAAAAATTGTAAGTATGAACATTCTGAGTTCCAGATTACTTATTGACTGTCCTCTGTGAATTCCACAAGACAGAAGAAATTCTGATTTTGTCTCTTATGGATGTATTAAATTTTCTGTTTAATTTTAACATGCAGTCAGACATGTTGCTGGACTAAAATTCTGAACTAAATCGTTAAAGGACAGGGCTAATTCTGACTATGACTGAGAAGTTTAGCATTAAAATGACATGTAAAGACAGCAATAAACAGTATATACAGACATAATTCCCTTGAATTCCCTTGAGTAACTTGAGGAGATACCATCAAGGAACCAAGCACTAAATGTTTTTGTGTTCAACAGCATCAAGGAGGTCTGTTCCATAATGTGCCGCGAATAGGAAATTTTATGTTGTCCTTTGCTATGTGATATCTTCTTGCCACTACATATCGTCTCTTAGCAGGAAGACTACAGAGCTCAATTGCTGGACCTTGCCCAGTCTTACTTTTTTTCAGCAGATAACTGTGAGAATTAAAGCTTGGTATTTTCTGTGGTTCCAGGTGCACATCAGAGTGACAACATTGCACATGAGGGATGACGTTGTATATATCAGAATGGCTGAAACATTTACATCTTTGTTTTGCTTTTCACCTTTAAATCTTCTCATGTTTTGGTTTTGCCCTTAGAAAAATGGATTTATCCCCTTCTTCTTCCCATTCCTCTTGTACCAAAATGTCCCTCAAACAGACAGCATCCCCTGCCTCTCCTGAATTTTCCCAGTCTCATATCCCATTCCCTGACCAACCTGTGTGCACAGCGTCAGGGGCTCTCTTCTTATGCATTGTACCTAGACAAAATGGATTAAAGTAAAACATGAGGTAATGCACTTTGGAGAAAAAAAAATCCTTTCAAATTGAACCTCTAAAGTGAGATAAAATAAAATATTTTAAGGCAAAGATCCTTTCAGGAGGAGCATAGTGCCAGTGAGAGATATTGTATTTTAGCCTTGGAGACACAACTCTTCAGAGCAGTCCCAGCCCACCGTAACAATGCAAACTCCCCAGCACGCCTCCAGGCCGCCTTGCACTTTAGGATTAAGATGGGGTCAGTCAGCATCAGAGCTTTGAATCTGGCTTTCAAAGGGAGGTGAGGCTGGTCTGCGTCACCTGTTACTAACAGCTTCAAGCCTGCACAATGGGGGCTGGGCTTTAACCGCTGAACCAAGGGCTCTCAATCCAAATCAAATGCTCCAGGCTATTTAGCTCCTCTGCAGAAGTAGCCTGCTGGAGACTTGTGCGTATGCCTGATACAATAGATTTAATAAACTATTAAATATATGAATCTGAGCCCATGGGTGCAGATGAGCTAGAACAAGCCACTGATCCTCTATCACCACAGTGCTCCTCGGGTGAGATATAGTGAGATCTGGAATGAAACTCTGAAAATAAGCTCTTCTTCCAAAAGGCACTTGTTTATCAGAGGTGGAGGGAAGCTCGGATGTGTCCCTATGAAAGCAAGCGGTTGAGGGGAATGGGAATATGTACACCTCCCTCCAAACCCTGACCGTGAAGATAAGAGCAAAGGTGAAGATCTCTGACTCACTCAGGCCTTGCCAGTCTCAGTCTGTGAGGAACAATTAATAACTGGTACTCCCGTCCGCACTGTCCCGTACTCCTTGTACAATTTCAGCCCCACCCTTTCTGGGCACGGACGAAGAAATCCCACCCTCAAAATGATGGCCATGTCCCGATCGCAAGTTCTGCCATCACTTGAACAAAGTTTCTGCCTGAAGTCTTGTTCCACCTACTTCGTTTGTTTGTTTGTTACCGGTGCAAGTTTCTTTCCAGGCATCTTTTTCTGTGAACGTGAAATGATGACACGGCACTAACTGCTACCTGAGTCTGCCAAGCCCGTCTCCAGAGGAGAATAAGTTAAATTTGAACAAAGCAGACAAAGCAGCCTCTTTTAAGCTAAATAAAAGAAAGAAACCACTGCAGCTGGTCCCAGTTAGCCATGAATGCAAAATAAGCACTTTATGGATAGAAAAGTTTGAGTGAAATCTCACATTCTCAACAATATGTATTTTGCCTTTTCTGGTGTATAGCTACTTCTTGTAATATAAAACTAAATTTAAAATTTCAGAAGTGATTCTAATTTTAAATGTTGTTGCCAAAGTCAGTGATGGGCTAAAGAATTATTAGTATTTTAAGGAGTCTAAGATTAAAGATGATAATATTAAGAATATATATGCAGTCATTAATGTAATTTTGAAGTGTATAGCCTGTCTAATCTAATCTGCTATATTACAGGATGATATATAATTTTGACTAATTAAATGTCTCTAATCTTTTTGCAAGCTTAAGCTTCAATTAACCAATATTTACTTTCTTAGGATAAGATTAAATATCTCAGTTACCAAGAAAAATCTTTAAAAAGCCTAGCTTCCCAATTTCAATTGGAGCAATGCAGTGCAGGGATACTGAGAGCCATTTTAGAGGATCAAAATGCATTCAATGATTGAGTACAGCATTTACATAAGGAGGACTATTAAACTGGTAAAATGAATTTAATAGAATATTATCGGTGCAATACTTTGGCAGCACTGTTATCCAGAATTTAGGATGTAGAAAATGAAAATGGCTTTATTCTTTTTTGTTTGTGCAGCACACAATGTAAAGCAGGTCTAAACTCATTAGCAAGATGCTTTAAAGTTCACCTTCCATAGGTTTTCACTGCAAAACAGAATGGGTAATAACTATTTCTGTGTGCAAAAGAGAAGAACCGCAGAGAGAAAACGCAGCACGACTGGAAGGCAATTTATTAAAATCCTCAACACTTAACTATAGAATGAAAGTTGCATTTACAAACCATGGAATGCATCAGGCAAGACAAGATATAATACTGATAAACAAGCTAGAAAGCAGAAAACTTAGCAGAAACAAGCGGAGACATCACAGCAAAGCACTGTTTAAAAATGTGTCTGCTATCAGATATTTCATGCAGCACAGCAGCAATTCATATTTAAGGCTTGTCAAATATACCTATTCTCTGTATAATAAAATACCCCCAAACCAACACAAACAGTTTTTAAACAGGCACCAAAAGGAGAGGCAAGAGCCTGGAAATCATTGCCTGTCATTTCCAGCTGAATGATGAGACCATATAAATGCAGCTTCTCTTCCCCTGGAGAGTGGCCGGGAATCCTGAGCAGTCACTCCTTCCTGCTCCCTCTCTCCCTCACCCCTGTCTTCACCTGTATCATTTCTTCGGGGAGGGGGATGGGGGGAAGAGGTTTTTCCCCCCACTCCCTTCTAAGAACTTGTATTTTAATTTGTGAGCAAGAGGGAGCCTGTCGGGATGGGAGGCTGCTCCAGAACTTTTTTCATTACTGCCTGATTTATTCATGACGGCTTCATATCCACTTCTCCATGTGCTGCTGGTTATGTCCTTCAGCCTTTGCCTCCCTATATATCAGACCCCTCCATGCCACCAAAAATTGGTTTTAGAAAGAGAAACCTTGTTCTCTTACAGCCTTTATTTTGCTGTGTGATCAAGCCTTTCTCATCTATTCCCCCTCAGAAGATGGATTTTCCACCTCCTGAGCATCCTGGCAGGCCATCTCTGCACACCTTTTTGGAGTAAAGGTGACAAGAACGGTGTGCTGTCTTCCTGGTGAGCTCTCACCAATACCTAGTGCAATCACGCCAGTATTTTACTCTCTCTAAGGGACAGAGCTTAACAGAGGCATCCAAAGATTTCATTTTCCTTGCTTATAGGAGCACAGTCATTTAAGAAATAAATTTTCTACATAAACACCAGTCTACTGCAATTTTGCCTTTTTTATTATGAGCCCCAGAAACTGATCTTCATTCAAAAGGGAACGCTCCCTTTCAGCAGCAGCTGTGGAAGTTCAGTATCACTCCGAGGTAAATCAGGCTGCTTCTTGTCCAGCCACCATCTGGCTACTGATTGCATAAAACAGAATCAGAGGTTCATTTTGTAAGAGCCACAGACAAAAGACAAGCTTGTCAGGAGGAACGGAAGGGAGGATGACTCACTCATTCATTGAAAAACAAGGTTTCAGAAAAAGCCAAAATCGTTAGTACGTTCAGGTCTATGGTTTTGAAGAGCGTTCATTTTAGTATTTTCACACTTGGGGTAGATTCATAAAAACTGACACCACTGGCAGAAGAGGAAGGCTCTCTGCAGCTTGCACATTAGGGCAGGGTGCTAGGCCAGGTCCCAGCTCTGCTCCGAAGACAGGATCTCAGTTTGCTTCTCCCCCATCCCACCCCAGCATCTCCGCCAGAGCCGCTCAGCAGCATCCCTGAACAGTTGCGCTTGATTCTTGTACACCTCCCGTTAAAAAGCAAATAAACAAACATTTCTTCTTTCACTCAGATCCCAGGGTTCCAAAGACACTTTGATTTTATTTAAAAAGTACTTGAAAACATTCCAGACTATTTTTTTGTTTGTTTGGTTGGTTGGTTTCAAATCAACCTTGCCAGTATTTGTTTCCTTTTGGTGTTCTTTACAGGCAGTCCTAGCCTCAAAAGACATATAGTGAGAAGCATTTAAATACAACCTATATAAATAAACTCCCTTTTGAAACCTATTATGGAATAACATTTCTTTTTTTTTTTTTTTTTAAGCTTACTAATATTATGTATTCCTTACAGTTTTGACTTAGAAACCAAAGCCAGGCTTTGAAGCACAGAACATGTACAAACACAACATAAGAAATATTTTTAAATTGAAAATAGTGTTGTTTAAAAGCATTTTCTTAACACTTTGCAGTGTAAAATGTACCATTTCACGTGTGTTTACAATAATTGCTTTTATTTGGATGCCTGATTTAGTAAGGTGTAACGAATGGTAACACCAAGTAGTAGACTGCCAGTTTTGATCACTGCAGTGGAACATAAATGATCAAATTAAATGGATATGATTGCACTAAATATTACTGTGATGGAAATAGAAGTTAGAGCAATTATCGTAAAATGAAATGAAACCAGGAATAGCATAATTTCTTTAGCACAATTACAAAAAAAGATTTCCATAAGGCAACCCAGATCTTACACAGTGCTTGTGCATCACTGGCAGTAGTTGTACTTCACTTTAAAAATGTTTTCACACCAAAGCACTTGGTAAGAAGAAACGCTTTGTTCATTGCTGAGTTAAAGCAATAGCTGTCATAATAGACAAGATTTTTTAACAATGGCTTGGGCCACTGAGAGAGAGAAAAGATGCTTTATCTAATAGAAATGACACAGGAAGATGTGGGTAGAGACTAAACCTCTAGCATGAATTGGAGCTGGCCATGGCTCTGGGTGTAATACTCTTTCACGAAAAAGACCTGACAAATGGCCTTTATTTTCCTTAAACAGTCAGAAGTGCCGTTATTTTCTGTTTTAATCAAGAACTAGCATGACAGAAAATTGATTCACTGCTGAGTGAGAACAATGTCAGCTCCTGAGTCATCACCACCTTCTGGGTTTACCCTGGAAATCTGCCTCTCAAGAGGTGGCCAGAACGGACCCATCTCAACCTGTTGGGAAGTGAGAAAGGCACCACTTGCTTTAAAGGAATTTTTGGACATTCCATAGACCAAAAGTTTCCTGTGGGTAGAAATCTTACAGAAAACATACTATCACTCATGAAGCACATATTTAGGGGAATTATCACTTCCTAGTAACAATGCATGAAGAAATAGGTTCATGTATCATAATGCTAGGGATATTTATAAATATATTTAAAAAGCAGGAGGGGAAATAGCAGGCAATTTTGCTTCCAGAACATAAGTCAAGTGTGTATTATTAAGCCTAAATAGACTGGATTAATCAAATGTCATGCTGGCACTTCTAATAATGATTTTACATTGCAAATTCCATTACCTAGCTTTACCAGCCAGGAGAAAAGTTACAGAAGATCAATTAAACAAACAGGAAATTACCTTTTTTCTTTATAGTCCATGACTTCCAGCACTTACAATGGTACCAAGATCCCTGAAAATTAAACAGGCATTTGCATAAGATTAATAACTCACTTGCTTTCTACCTAAGTCACTGTAGCTTATTTAGGACCCCAGAGTTATCCAATGTCTAGTAGAGAGGCTGGAGATGATGAGAGCGAATTAAAAATGGCTTAATATGTCAGAAAGGATCACAGCATTTTAACATGGGGCTCTTACGTTAATAAATGCACCTGCAGCATACCAGAGATTAATGAGTAAGATCTTGGCAGAATTAATTTAAGTAGGGCGCTGCTTACATGTGTTCTCCAATACACTTTCCTGCCCTGAAGCAGCTGGAGAGGTCCTGTGAATGTGTGGGAACAACCTCTTTAGAGGGAGACACCCCGTCTGTAAGGAAGGAGCCTTAAATTTGGTCCCAGGGGCCACATAGAATTTTAGGAGGAACCTGAGACTTATAGCCTGCCCCATCAGCAGGGAGCTCCTGTTTGAAGCCCAAGCAGCCAAGCTGAGTTACCTGGTACATATTAAAGTAGGACTCAGTTTCCTTGTCATATTATGAGTGTGTTTTAAAGGGTGCTGTTTGGAAGGACTTCTTCTCCCCCGTAGAAGAAAGCGAGGGATGCATTTTCCTGCACCCAGTTTTGTCTGCCTTTTCCCTTGCGGTGCTGAGAGCAGGTTAGGGTTTCTTGTCACCAGCCAGCCGGCAAAAGAGGTGGCACTGGGGGTAAGTACTTGTGAGCTGTATGAGCTCAGAGTTTGGACAAGGCTGAGCGGAGAGCAGTTTTTAGGATCCCAGATGGCCTCCTTGCTTCACTGCTGCATGTGTCAGATGACCGACTCTATTCATCTGCGTGGCTTACAAATCCTTGCATGTGGGAAGAGACAGTGTCAAGTGGTACGAAACTGGTGCTGTCACAGGCACAGGCCCCCTTTTGTGATAACTGGGCTCATGCAGACTAACTAATAATAATCACTATAGGGGGAAAGAAAAGAAAAAAAAAAAGAAAATAAGTTGGCTTAACAATTGGAGGGGAGGGGAGTAAACATTTCTTGTCGTTTATTTGACAGCCCTTGCTGCACGTCCATCCCCCAGATGGGGCCAGGGGATCTTGCTGGACCCAGGTTCACACAAACCGAATAAATGATGTGGTTGTTACTACTTGAGCTGCTTAGCAACGGTTTGGGGGAAGAGAGTACTTCCTCCTCCTTTCAGCGGCTGGCTCCTAACAGGATGTTTAGCCAGATGGTGTACATAAGATTACTGGAAAATGATTTTCAGATAAACCATGAGCCTGAACAAACTAATGTAGTTCCAGGTGCATTATCTAGTAATCCATCGCAGAAGATCATTTCAGAGGAAAGCGCTACTGAATCTGTCCCTGAAAAACCTGCAGCTTCTTTCTGTCTATCTATCTGTCTGTACACAGAGCTCCAGCAGCAATCTTACTTTAAAAAGTGAGTATGGAGGCGGCTGGAAGGAGGCAAAAGTTTTCCTTAGTGGCAGTTCTTTGAAAAGAGGCACAGAATGTGGGAAGACAGGATACATGGGGATGAGGGCAGCAATACTCTATCCAACCTGAATGAGAATTAAGTTTTGTTAAGGGTGAAGAATTGTGGGTAGCTTCATCAAAAAGAGAAAAAAAAAAACCAAACCTATCATTCCTCGTTTTAGTACATGAAATTAATATACTTTAAAATAAAAAAAAAACCAAACAAACAAATCCCCAACAGGATTTGGCAGTTAATTCTTCCATGATTAAAGGATGCAGAAACATATGAGGCAAAAACCAGCTTTTGTGGGTGATTAAATGCTGAAATGAATCCAGAGATATTTGATAACTGCAGAAGCAATTTACTGAGAATGTTCCTTCTGTTTTTGACAGTAGCCATAGTCTTCATTGAAGGAAAATAGGTTCAAGAAAACACAAAGCATAGACTGTATACACATGCGTGTATATAGCAATTCTAAAAGTAGGAGTTTAAAAGTTTGTATCATTGCTGGGATTTGGGTTTGGTCTGTTTGTATTCTGCCTGTTGGCCACACTGAGATCAAACTCAGCTGAGTATTTATTTGACTGGAGCTCACCAAATGGGTAACCCTTGAGAGCAGGATTAAAAGCCAAATAACGTGGTGGAAATGCGCAAGCAACACTACTGGCACACCGCATTTACAAAGGTCATTTGATCCCAGCATGTGCAGAATGTATGCGCATACTAATTGAGAGGCATATCTGAAAATGTGACAGCCTGTTATTTGTGAGAGCATTGCTTGTATTTTCAGGAATAGAAGAGGTTCAGATGAGGGCAATAAAAATAGCTTGAAGCATGACAGGGAAGTGTAGAGAGCCGGCATACAAAGATGGTAACGCTGGGACAGAGGGCTGCGAAACCACCAAGGCAGTGGAGAAGGTGAATCAGGAACGAGCTTCCCTTGCCTTTCTGAATACAGAGACTATAAGGGGCATGAAATGAAACTAGCAAAGGCCAAATTTGCAACAGCGATGTAAAGTGGTTCGTCACACAACTTGCTACAGGGCACCGAGGAAGCTAGCAGCCTTTCACGGGTTTAAAAAGGCATTGGAAAAGTCCTGGTAAAATAATCCAGCAAAGCCTCCTAAATGCCCAGACATCACCTCTGGCTCTGTAGCTGAGTGAGCTACAGACACCCAGATACCGAGTACTCAGGGAAAAACTATTATATGCTTCCCTGATGCTCATGCTGTTTCCTAAACATCCAAACAGTTTGCCACTGTTGGAGACAAGAGAGCAAGAGAGCCTGCCCTTTGGTCTGAGCCAGCACAGCTGCCTTCTGTTTCTCTTCTCTGGATTGCTCTCATTAGCAATCTACTAACCAACATGAGAGTATCAGTAGGTTATCAGCATAACTGACTGCAATAAAACCAGATCTCACCCCCGAGCTGGTTGGGTCCCTTTCACGTGCCCCAGTCACAGGAGAGGAGGGTGGAGGGCCCTTGTGGGCTGCTGTCAGCCTCCATGGAGGCATCCAGAGCCAACCAGCAGGGACCCGGGGAGACAACAGGCAGGATATGAAGGTGAAAGGCGGTAGTGTCGTCATTGGAAATAAAACTGTCCTCCTTTTGCTGAAGCTGGGGATAAGATCAGTGGTGGCAGAGATGGCTATACCTTCTGGGAGAGCGTTATTCCCTTCAGATGATGCACTGAGCATCAGGTGAATGGGGCCTAAAGATACTTGAAGCAACTTAGCAGCAAAGAGGGATCAGGCAGGGAAAGAAAGTGTCTAAAAGAATTAATAGGAGGAAGGCCAGTCCAGAGTCCCCTTTCATCCTGTTGCATAAAATTCCTTTTAATTTATCATGCCATTGACAAAATTGCCGTGTTAAGTCACAAAACAAAGATGCTGGAGGGCCTGCCAGTCTGGTACATGTGTAATCAACACATATGAGGGAGGAAGATCAGAAACATGCTGTATTTCACCAGCAGCTTTCTTAGGGCTACATTCTCTCCTCACATTAATTTTTCTATGATTCCCAGCTATACTGGAGGATATGTAGGATAATATAGCATTGTATCCTTGTACAGAAACAATGTTTTTCATAGCCAATTGCATTTAAAAACTCCCCTACTTTCCTCTGAACCATTTGACGTTGGTTCATGTTTGCAAAGGGTTTCAGTGCAGGCTAACTGCTCATCCTTTTTGAAACACATTTTTACTATTGAAATCAGGCCTTCTGTCTCCAAAACAGTTTGTATTTATGTTTGAGCATCTATTCTACACAGAACGTGCACACTCAAACAGAAACCATTTAGATTACCACTGATTTTATAAAAGAAAACTTTAAATACGGGCATTTTACTTTGTAAAGACCGACTGCAGCAGCAGCACAGTTCAGTTCAGCGTCACTATTCGTGGAGCCCTTGGTGCTTCTGCTCATGTCGGCAAAGAAAGGTGTCAACTGCAGGTAGTTCTGTAGTACACAGCCTGTCTATGACCCACCAGCACACTTTATGTAAACTTGTGAAAAGGTGCTGATGGCAGAGCCTCTAATAATGTGATCTGAATTTCAACAGTTTCTTGATCCAAACATGGAATGACTTTACTGTACCTTTACCAACGTATTTCTTTCCTTCTGTAGGTCTGGGTGAATAAGAGGTATTTCTCTATACATTTTGTAAATGTGCTTACATTTTTAGGGTTGTTATTTTGCTTGGAAAAACTTAATGTTATTTTTGAGCTATACAAGAATCAACAAGCAGAAAAACCCAAAGACATTTATGAAAACATATACATGTGATGTAGATTTTAACGAAAAAGCCTTATCGAACTTCAGTTACCTTGAATAATATCTGTTTATGGGACACCCCAGTGCTGGCAGACCAGAACAGATTCTTCATATGTATATATGAGGCACAGTGTGCAAATACTCTGCACGCTCTCAAAGCCCCTCAGGAACACATTGACTACTACACTGGCAAATTAACTAATAAAATAGCAATATGCACATAGGTACTCAAGGGCTTAAGGGAAAATCTTAGTTTGATTGTTCATAGAAGAAGAGTACATTCTCTAAAAAGTTTTTAGAAAATGAGCTGAATACATTCTAGGATATTTTGTTGAAGGCTAAATCCACTTGGAAATGAAGGAAACCAGGTTCCAATTACTCATGTGTACCTCATAGATATAAATGACTGTTTGCAGACTCTATAAAGTGGTAGCTTATATTTAGATAGGAAGAAGATAGGAACTATAGCTCATAATAATTTCTTGCTTTGATAGATGGGGAATGAAAAGAAAGCAAAAAGCCCTGCAAACCCCAACGCCCCCCCACCAAAACCCAACCCCCTAAACCTGAACTCAGCAAGACTGAAAAATTTCCATTGAGCTTATTTTAATAAGTAGCTTGAACACCTGGCTTCTACATAAACTCGTCTCCTTGAGTTCACTCTGCATCTGTTGCTGAAAGTATATAGATTACATTGCACACATTCACCAAAGCAGTCCTACACAGAGCTGAGACCTGATGCAGATCTCGTGTATCAGTACCAGTAACATACAAAACCAGGTTTTATGTAGTATGTAAGGACAACTCATATATAGGTACCCCTAATATTTATATGTCTGTAGCATATGAGAACAACTTTACTGGTACTAAACATTTGAAACCCACTGTATTCAGAACTGAAAATGCATTCCAAATGAATCTAAAAGTGTTCATATTTGGAAATATTCAATTAAGTCACTCTAATTAACATCTAGTCTGCCTTTAAATTAATGATATGTATGCACAACTTTTATGCCTTCTTAATATACTTTTGTCTTAGCATCTCCTTGGTTTTATTAAAATTTTAATAACTTTTTAAGCAAGGGAATTATGTCTGATATTGACTAAGTTATGGCTAAATTAAAAGCTTACAGTCTACATCAACAGCTGAAATTATGCTCCCTTGAAAAATGACAGTTTGTTTAATTCACAGTTCCGGACTAGATTGTCATAGGCTGGCTTTGCTCTCCTTAAAGGTTATAAATCCATTTTTAGGCTAGAGTATATATCTGTAGTTGATTTTAAAAATAATATCAAATAAGAATGCCATCTGATTCCAGTTGTCGTTATATTTTCAAGATCTCATGCAAGCCCCTAGAAACAAGATTTGAAACTACTGACATATCTGCAAGTGTAGCATGGGAATAGTGGTGCTGCAGTAATTTTAAAGTTATTATTAGTAAACATCTTTTTAAAAAAAAACACCCAATGTATTGGTAATGGCAAAGAAACCTGTATTATCTTTGAAATCTCTCAGTGCTATCAGTTTTGACACAGTATTCCTTTTGTATAATCTTTACATCTTTGTGCGAAAGCCTGAGGCAATTAATTATGAAGAACAGTGGCTGAGGGCAGCGTCGCTAGAGGTTTATGTTCTGATGACCAGCTCATACCAAACTATGTTAGTCCAGCATCCAAAGGAATACTGGGATGGCAGCAGATGTTTAGCTGCAATGGTCTCCATGCTGCAATTCCCATCCCAGGTGCCTTCTAGTTGACCTAAGAGATTTCTTTATTGGGCACAGTCATTTAGTTTTAATCTGAGACCAAAGCAATGCATTTGCTTCCTTGTCACCCAGCAAAATCAAACAAGCTTCTTGGTAAGTGCGAGACAATTACTGATGGATGTAGGGAATAAAACAACTGATTACTGATTTTGTTTTCTGTTGTGGGCTGTGGATTCACACATGCTGGCAGGTACTGCTGAAGCCATTGTGAACCACAGAGCACCCTCTTCACCCACAGACACTACTCCTGCCCTCAGACTAGTCCTTCGTTGCTGCAGCACACTTGTTTGTGTTGCTCCAAACAAGAAGCAAGGGGCAGGGCTTGCTTAGGCACTGAAAATTGTGGTGAGGGGGGTGAGCACAGCGTCTTGGACATATAACTTCCTTGTTTTGAATCAGCATTTCCCATATTTTTTCAGAATTTCCAGAAATACTTGTTTATCTTAATTTGAAACAGTCAATTTTCAGCTCTCTATGCAGAGGCCATCTACAGGGGAGGTCATAAAAGATAGAGGAGGAAAGGTCTGAAAGATGAGATACGTGCTAGTAAAGATCACGCCTCTTGTTTCTATGCTGTCATCCAGACTCGAGCATCTACTGCTTTTGGATACTTGTGATAAGGATCTCTTCACCCATGTCAAAACTTTACTGTACCAGGAAAGAAAGAGCCAGCACAGGAGAGTGGGTTCTCATGAAAAAGGAGGGGAAGAGAGGCGGGACTGCAACAGGGACTAAGTTAGTTAGAAAATATAAGAATGGTTGCATTGCTGAGTAATAGAAACTTAAGCGAAAAATGGGGAAAAGTGAAGGGTAGGAGGTGAAAGTGAAATAAAAAGTGAGAGGCAAAGAACAATACAGAAGGATGATGTGAGTTAGAAGCCAAGACGAGAAACAAAGTAGCTGAATAAGGGTTTGAGAGGAAAGATCATGGCAGTTATTACCACCTTTGGGGAAAATGGGCTTTTTAGTAGAGGAAACCCAGTTTTATGCAAGCATAAAAAATAAAATGTGCTACTCAAAGTGATGATGAATATTGGTTGGGATGGGCTGGAAAAGTGAACAAAGTGATTTAGGAAGGAAAATATTTGCGTGGAAAGTAAATACTGGCACAGTGTAAAAGAACAGAAGTGAGAATACTCCTCATGGAGAATGAATAAAAGTAGGGATGAGAAACAAACTGTTGCACAGAAGGAAACAAAATGGTTTGTCTTGAAAACAGGGACCACGACACTGGCAGAAAGGAATGAGAGCACCAAGAAAAAGGAAACAAATCTAATGACAACAGATTCAGATATTATTGTGGTAGGTACTGAAAAAGAAGTGACAGAATGGAAGGAAGACCAAAGGAGAGTGAGAAGCAGATCAGAGGAGGAGATGTCTGAGAAGAACCTGCTTCACCTACATCACCTACTGGTGATGTTGAGGGCAGGGGAGAGGTGCCTGTGACATTGCTTCACGACAGCTACTAAATTCCTGCAAGCACTTGCCTTCCTCCTACCTCCTGCCTCCTTCCCAAAGAGGATGTCATCCTGAAGGTGCTTAACTGGGAAGAGGAGGGCCATGCAAGGAAACCCAGAGAGGGAAAACACCTACCTCAGGGAACACGCAGCATGGGAGAGGGTTAAACATTCCCAAGAGTCAGTGTGAGACCCAAAAAGCTCACTACAAAATGAAAAGTACTATCTTATGATATAACGTGTAGAAGCTGCAGCTAGGACTCAACTGATTTTGTGTCTGCCAAACTCACAGTAGCTGGAAACCACTTTCAGCTGTTGCAAGGCAAGGCAAGGCAGGATCACACTTATGATTCCTCCGGAAAGGTTCAATAGCTCATTACCTACGTGAGTGTTTATATTATGCCTCTGAGAATAAGGTTTCTTCTCCAGAAAGATAAGGCTGTTAAATCAGCTTCTGGCCTCCTTGAGGCTTAAACAGACAAGATTATCTATTGCCTGGAAGCAGACACACGGAGAAAATCCTTATCTGCCACATCTTGTCGAAGAGACAACTCCCATTAAATACACCTAACACAGTAGCCTTAAAGAGCGCATTTTGGTCCACGCACAGGTTCACACAAGCGTTTTCCGAGATGTGGCATCCAGAAACTCTTCCAAGTTTCCAGCACTGAACTTTTGTCTTTTCTTTCTCTTCATAACACAGTAAGTCATACATGAAACTTTAACATGTGAATCTATCTCAGACTCATGAGGCATTCTTCCATGTACATTACATGGGTAAACTGAAGGAAGTGTGCTTTGATCCATTACGAGTGCTGCTCAGTAAAGGTGGATGGAGCACGTTTATTCCAACATTTGTCCATAGCCTACAGGACCTATTTCTTACTTTCTCCTTCTGTCTATGAAAGTAGGACATGGACCAGTAACTGCAGAATATGCAGTCAAATATACTAGCACTAATTTGATCCCTCTCTATAAAAACATGGGCCTCTGTCACCTGTCACACTCAGGATGAGGAGATGTTAGTGTTACCAGTCATACTGTGTGGCACGGTCCCTAGAGTGACACAGAGTTTCATTCTGTTCGGGTGACTTACACAAACTTGGCGTTGTCCTTACATACTTTAAGAGCAGATGACACTTCACCCTTTTATATTTCAGCTGTCCTCCTAGCTCAGCCTGAGATGATCTTTCCACAATATTAGGATATGTTCTTGTTCATGTGTGGAGACCCCTCCACGCAAAGCTTGCTCCCTGTTGCGCATTGCACTTGTCACTGCTGATATGTTTCAGTAAATACTAATGAAGGGTTAAACTGATTTAGGGAAGAGATTTTGTTTATCATTTTGTGATTTATACTGGTAGTCTACTGACAGTTTAGTGGTGTATGTGGTGTTTAATGGATTGCTGCCTCCTTGGGACAGGGATGTCTGTGTGTTTGAAGAATGTCTGGAAAATGGAACGGAGTGTTAGGCTAAAGAAACCTAACCAAGACACTGTTAGTTTGCTTGGTTTTAGCATAGGAACCTATCTCTGATAAAGGGGACTAGGAGCAATGTGGGAAGTGCTCAGCAGAATGTCATTGCTATCGTGCATTTAGACATTGATGTAAAACAGTATTACTCAGTTTCACTGTAATTATGTAACACAGAGTCTGCACTATGGCTAGAACAACAACAACAACAAAAATTTTCCATTTCCTTCAATTTTTGTTACTAGAATTTTATGGTTTGTTAATATTCCACAGTTTTCTTCATGTACTTTTCCCATAACTACAGCAGCTGCCCTTTCAGGGAGTAAAAAGCAGGCAATGATTATGTGACAGCTTTAGGGTATTTGCAAAAATAAAATATTTTATAGATGCTTTTATGACCTTTGCAGGGAAAGGCTGAAGTCACAAGAATAAAACCCGCTGTTAAAAGCCTTACCCCTTCCCTACTTCACAGCAGAAAGCTAGCAGTCCCACTCAGCATGCTAAAGCTATGCAGAAAATAGAGCAGCAGCCTCATTGCAGAAAGACATATGTCAGCCACAAGGATATTATGACCAGAGACACAATCTGAGAGAGTAAAAATGTGGAAGCCTTCACCTAGAAACCTGAAGGATTTCATTCCCCAGGTAACTCCACACAGTTTTGCCTTGTATTGACTCCATCAGGGACGGTGCTGGAGGGAGAGAGGACGGAGTTTATTTTTGTCAGTTCTCAACCACCTTCCCTCACATAGCTGGGAATGGCTTCCAGACAGATTTGCTCCATAACCTTCCCAGGGACTAAGGTGAGGCTGACCAGCTTGTAGTTACCCAGATCCTCTTCCTCGCCCTTCTTGGAGACGGGTGTGACATTTGCATTCTTCTCATCCACTGCCCCAGTCACCACAGCCTCTTAAGGATGACAGAAAAAGGCCTCACAATAGCATCACCCAGCTTGCCTAGCACCCTCAGACACAGCCCATCTAGGCTCATGGGCTTATACATGCCCCATTGGCCTAAGCAATGTCTAACTCCTTCCCTTGCAAGGGTGTAATGCTACACTCCCACACGCTCTGCGTAGCCTCAGGGAACTGGGAGATGAAATGGCAGGTCTTACCACTGAAAACTGAGGCAAAGCAAAGCATCAGGTACCTCAGGTTTTTTCTTCTCCTTTGTCACATGGTCCATCCACCAGGATGCCAGCTAATAAATACATCTGAAATTTCTCTATAGGCATCTGAGGATGCCAACAAGGCATCCTTGTGTCCCTAAATGTTGGCAGAGCTAATCAAGGAATAATCAAGGAAGCAAAAGTTCCTTCTCATGGCTGCATCTTCCCTCTTCCCCCTGCCCCAAGTCTTCCCATGCTCTTTGACAAGGTCTGGTGCAGGAGACAGGCTGCTGAGGCCACCCCGATGGGCAGTTAGGCCAGACATGAGCTCAAAGGAGGAGATCTGCAGTCAGAAGGACATGTCAGAGAGACCACACAAGAGAACGATGCCCACAGTTTTTACAAGGAAAATGTGGCACATTACTGCCTTGGCCTTGTCTTGTCTTCTGAAGCTATAATCACACCTGCTTCTGGGGGAATTAGGGAATATGTCCTATTCCCTTTTCTCCCACCACCTCCAAAGGCAATCTCATGCATATTTACTCTCATCACCTTTAGAAGTAGGATGAAGCATCCTGCCACTACGCAGGTCAACGGGACGTGACTAAGTGCAACAGTTCATAAGTTTCTTCTGTGTGATTGCCACGTGCTGCTTGCTGGGTTATCTCAGTATCGCTCTTTTTAAGTGCTTTGTAGCTTTTTTTGTCAATAACTGGCAGGTTTCAAGGCACGCTGCTTGTTACTGTGCTTCATCTCATTACAGTACCAAGGGGCAGATCCTTGCTTTCTTTGGGCACACAGAACTCAGCCTGCCTTTGGGGGAGGTTTGGGTGAAAGTGTGCAAAATTAGATCCAACATGAATTTGTGAAAAATGGAATTTCAAAGCAAGAGTTCATGTACGCGTAGCAGAACTCTTTTCTTTTTCTCATCTCCTGTCCCGCCTAAATACAGAATAGCTAAGAGAAGAGAATTAATTTGTATTTAACAAGCTGGCTTTGCGACACTCTGGCGTGAGAGCTGCTTTTCCCCATGACAGAAGCTTGTATGACCATATCACCTCTGTGGGGCTGTCAGTTTTTACCTTCATTAGTGACAGAGAGACAGAGTTCATAGCCATCAAAAAGCCTAAAGACATTATCTGTCAGTCATCTCCTACTGAAGTCAGATTTTGTTCATCTTTTCAAGAGATGGCAACGGTGCTTCTGGACCCCAGTGGCAGATTATTATCTTGCTCACAAGAGTAGGCAACATTGCAGAAGGAACTGTAACCTTCACTGTATTTGCATCTTTCCATACATCCTTTCCATTTATGTTCTCAGTTGGTGAGAGCTTTCTGGAACCTTAACTTCGAAGAAAGTTTAGCCTGTGGTTTAGAATGATTTTTTTAAAGTTTGAATAAAACATTAATTCCCTCTCCTTTCTGGATGGAATTCCTACTTAGTTCACACGTTTTTTATTGATTTCAGAACTGTTTCTTAGAAGTTTCTCCTGTCTGGCATTCTCCAGAAGTACCAAATGGAAGACATGATGAAAAATGTTAGCAAAGTCCCACTCCAAATATTTCAATTGAGATTACAGTTAGAATCTATCCACTGAATCCTGCCCTATGATAACTTGTCCCAGAAAATGCATGGTATATTTATGGTATATGCCATTACACAAGCTTCTGTATATGTATATTACAATATCAGTATCATGATATTTGCATTAAATTTCATGGTAGCTACAACCTTCTCTGGAAAAATAAAAAGCCCCCCAACCTGAAAGCTAAGACAGGGACAAGTTTCCGAATGGAAGCTCAGTAGGAAATAAAATTCTTATTTTCATAAGTTAATTAGTCCATAAACCTGGACCCTGGTCATTGCGAGTAGTTTGCAGATGTCAGTAAAGAGGATCTGTCAGAAAATACAAGGTGATTTTGACCAGAGAACCTTTTTCTACCTCTAAATGAATGCTGCACCCCTTAGTGTAGGGAATATCTCTGCTCTTCAGTGTTTATTAGGAAGCATCTTCCTGCTACCTTAGTAACTCACTGTCTGCATACTTACTCACCTGAATGATTAAGAATGAAATACTTTTAATTTTTAAAACCCACCTTTTATTTTTCTTCAAGAGAATTAACAGCCCTGACAAGTTTTTCCAGCTACTTGGTGCTTCCATAGTGCAGGGAAAAAATCATTAGCTCCATATTTCAGTTTCCTGACTCCTTTGCATATTAAACCCTGCTACTTTGAAGGAGTGTGCAGACTGTCTCACCTCCTATGCAGAAAGAAGACGTGGGCATTTCCCGGTGAGCAACATGGTCACAGCTGCAGGCACTAAACCTGGTTGCTCCCTAAGATAGTGTGGGAGGTCTGGTTGCCATAACCACTTACCTGCGACCATCTAAGATTACAAATACTGCCTGCCATGAAATATCCTTTAGCTACTGCCAAAACCAACCAAACACAAAGGACATATCAATGAACAGAAGAACTGGGAATAGCCCTGGTCCAATGAGTCATGACCAAGAAATCTGAACCTTGTCAATTCTTGAATTGCCACCTGGTCATAATTTTGGGGGTGGTGATAAACATTCTGTGTCAGACAGTCTTGACAAAACCTTTCCTTGTGAAACTTTATGACAAAACCGGCATCAGTAAGAGCATTTACTAGGGGAGGGGGGGAAGACCCAGACTGGAGGCCCTGCTTCATTTGCCTAAGACTCTGGAGCCTCACTCTCCTGTGAACGAGAGTCTCCGGGCTACTGAACGTGCTAAGTGTTTTTCTACCCCTGACTTTCCCTAGTGCTATCATCCATTAAGATCTGTCAAACTGGTGTTTTTTCATTGGCACAGAGGAACATTTTTCACTAAGACTGGCTCTAGATGGCACATCAGAGGAATACACCAGGAATACAAGGTTTTGTGCTGCCTAGGTGTGTGCGTGGCTGCCACGGTAGAATTAGGCACTCTTTCTTGCAGCAGATATTTAACTTCCAGTTCTAGATGGAAAAATTTTCTCACCAAAATTATTAGAAACCTGACCAGAACTCACAATTGCAGCCATGGGCTTCTGGAACAAAGACCAAGAAACCACACACTTTTTCTAAGCAGCTGAAGGGAGACATAACACACTAAGATAGTAATGCATAGTAAAAATTATTTGCAGATTTTTATATATAGAACTCAGCTTTATAATTCATCAACTGTTCCACAACATACCAAAGTCTGACTGCAACACCTCAGTTCAGCTGCTCACACCCACATGCCCACTGCTTCCAGAGGGCACACTGCTTTAGCAATGCCTCAGTGTAAGCAGAAATTTGGAATTAATCTAAATAACCTCTTCACCCCAATACTCCCGATATTTAGATGTAAGCTGTCTCAAGCCCCTGGAGAAGAGTGGAAATTAAGCCTTATAAAACCCCTGATGATTTGCCTCCTTTAACATCATTCCTTTTTTTTTTTTTTTTTTTTTTTTTTACTTAATTGTAGCCCTATTTACTTTCTGAAAGTCTACTACTTAAAAAAAATTATATAATACATATACACTATGCTTCATAAATCCAAATGCTGGAACATGAAAACAGTTTTTATAACAACATTAAGGTAGATCTATCTTTCTTATGTGTACCAAAGGCATCACACTGACATTTTTAGGTGATGGACCATAAGTTTGCCAGTGCAGCAGACCCCAGGGAAATGATGACAACAATAAAGCCCATATTTAAGGAAAGATTTTTAAGATTTTTAAAGCTATATTCCACAAAGATATACAGTAATCGTATAATTACTTTTTAACTTCATGTTTTTTTGAGAGGACTTCAACTCAGGCTCCAATTTCATGGAAGCAATTTGCCAGAGACAGATTACTCTGGAAACACTTTATAGCACATAGCCATCTTTTTGTGGGATAATCAGGTAGGCAGAGGTCTACATATCGAAAAACGCCCTTGCATCTATTTGCTATAAATTGTACCTGTAATTATTTGCAGATGCGGAATTGGAGGCCGATTCTGAAAATTGGGGCCTTAATATCTTGAATAATTTATAGTAAATGGGCTTGGGTAATTTGCAAGTTGTAAAGCATCATAAAATCTAAGGCATTTCCTATATCCATCTGGCATGTTGGTTAATATGGGCCAACTTAGTCAGGGTGTAAAAGCAATTTCAACACTAAAGAGGCAAAGGGGCTTTTTTGCATTTGTATCAAAGCCACACCAAGTCCCCTAAGCCTGCTTTTCTCTGGCACTGGATATCCATAGCATTTAACTATTGTAATAATGGATGACATGCATAAACATTATTGAAGGTTAGTTCCTGCTTTGTGCCTAAAATGATTCCCTTGAGAGCACATATAGCTTCAGTTTCACCATTAATCTTGTCAGTCAGTCATATATGGTGGGATTTCAGATACAGTGGCTTATTAATAACAGAGAAAATTCTGTACATATGCACACAGTACTGGGACAGACAGCTATCCAGCAATTTTAAGGAGCTTAATTATAATGAGTTTCAGTCATCAATATTTAAATGCAACTGTAGGCCCTTCAGTGGAACACAAACTGGTATATATTGGCAATGCTTTAAATACATAATGGGGAATTAGCCATGAATAGATGAACTAGCTAGTGAATAGTTTTATGTAGGATAGGAGGATAAGACCTTGGAAGGCTTCTCAAACACGTACAATGAGTCTGAGCTCAGGCGGGCTGTCTGCAGTATACAGATGCAGCATCAGAGCTGATCCAGGACAGTTTGTTGCTATAAAAGCTTAGTTTAGCAACGACATGATTTTTATCACACCATTGCATGGCACAGCAAGGCAAGCCTGCCTTAGGCATGCAGTTGCGCAGACAGTCGATCTGTATCTCAGCAGCCACAACCCTCATCCTGAGAGAAACAAAACCCAGTAACTCCTAATTCCACATACAGAGCTGCTTGCGTTTCCTCTTCCAAGTCAGAGCAGTGCCTACAACTCACCCCAAATACTCAACCTTTTCATTTGCTGCCTGGTCTAGCAGGTTACTACCCCTACTCCCAGGAAACTAATGCCTCCCTACCCTCCTCCCCACATTCAGGGAGGAGGGCAGGGAGGCATCCATGTGCTGATGCTCAAACCAGCATCGAAGCACAGATCACTTCAACCCACCCAGGGCAAGTGCTCATATGGCTCCTGATCACCTGTCACAAGGTGAAAAGAAGCATTTGGTCAAATAGCGAGAATATCCACGCCTAGACCGTGTATTATTACTTGCAGTTAAGTACTTTACAGTGTAGTGTTTAAAGGGCCTGGCACTGCAAGGCAGCGATGGCCATCTTGGCTTGCTACATTTTTGTTGTTAGCTGTCCTGAAGCAGAAGCAACTGCTGAGTCTTGTATTTTATGCTATTTGACACAATTTTCTGTAACCTGTATGATTGTGCAGAACAACAAAAAAGGGTCTCCTGACAAAAGATAACATGCTAAAGGCAAATATCAGCTACTCTTCCAGGAGGTGTTGTAGTGAATTACCTGCCAGGTACTTCTACCCTCTGTAGTTACCTGTTATAGGCAAGAGCTAGGAAATCCAAAGATTTTTTCTTCCTTATGCCATGAAGGTGGCAACATCCACTTAGATGCAAAGCTCACTTTTCTCCAAAAATGCAATGCAAATGTCTGGAACAGACAAATAAGGAGGTCAATATTTGAATCTGTAAACGGAAATGAGTCCCTGCAGTTCTGCCCACTTCCCTACATCCTTCCTGATATTATAAACAGGAACACCAGCCTTCATGAAAATCAAAAGCTAGCCACAATTCAAAAGAAAAAGATGAAATAAATAAAATATGTAAAATATGTATTCCTTTTTCAGAACTGAAATGTGCATTGAGATAGATCCTCCAAGAATACATTTGCAAGTAACTAATCTGCAGAAACTATTCTGCTCTTTTTGTTTACTCCTTGCTACCGGTCACGGGGAGGAGGTGCTGGATACTGCAGGGAATTGCAGAGCCAGATTCACAGCAGAGACCAGCCAAAGTTTGGTATAAATGTTCTCATATTAAGACATCAATCAAACCAGCACTGTATTTGATCTGAACTACCAGAGCAGTGCAGAAGGATGTGTGTGCATGCAAAAATGGGAGAAGAGCCTACGCAATACACTGGAAAGGAACTTCATCTGCATTATTTCAGCTAAAGGCCACTTTCCCAAACTGTGCTGGCTAGCTTCTGTTCGAGAAAAGCTATCCAGCTGCTCATAGGACAATAGGGTAATTCAGGCTGGAAGGGACCTTGGGAGCTCTCCAATCCAGCCTCCTGCCCAAAGCAGGGCCACCTCTGAGATCAGACCAGGCTGCTCAGGGCGTTCTCCAGGCAGGTCTTGAAAACTTCCAAGGACGGAGGTTGGATGCCTCTCTTGCAGTCACACAGTACTAGCCCACAGGTAAGAATGGTAGCTGTTTCCATTGTGTCCCCACAGCCACCACAGGACAGCTAGGCACTGGGCCACTTAGGTCCACCAGATACGAGCCGGGTCTGCTGGCTGCCCGTATCCACCTGCCCCAAACCTTGAGGAACCTCATCCCTCTAACACATGGGCTGAGGAGCTGGTGCAGGGTGCCAGCAGGACTGTGGCAGGACTTGCCATCTTTTTGCATGAGGGTTATTCAGATTGGATTCCATTGTCCCAGGTAGAAAGAATGCAAAGCCTTGGCTGGATGATTTCCTCTTTGTTTCAAATGCTTCTCTCAAACGTGCTGCTGGGTGTTGAATAAGCAACTAGCAAATCCTACAATACTTAAGAATACACGGTTTCATATTTATAGCAGAGTCTGAAATGTAGGTCTGCTTCTCATAAGCGAGACTGATTTTTCTCTCCTTTTCTGCCCAGTTTGCTGGAGCAGAGTGCAAAAACAGTGTTCTTAGGAGAATTTCTGGATGCTGTTTTGCACCAAGTTTTAACTTCAATATAATCCTCATAATCACATCTACAGGTTTTAATGAAATGGTTCTATTTTCATGAAACTGTTCTATTCGTTGCTGTAAATGTCCTCCCATAGAGCAGAGCTTGTACTTCTGCATGTCCCCATACTTACTGGAGTGACTCTTAATGTTTAAAAATAAGAAGAAAACAGAAGTATCAAACTTTGTGTCTACCTTAACAAAGCCTGTTGAAGACTTGCCAGATTCTCACATGCTGTTAACTTCTCCCATCATGCTTAATATAGTATTGTCTAAGACCTTTTTCTGTGACTTTTTAAAAAAAGTACTTCTCCCAACTCTCTTCTATAAACTTTGAATTATTTTATTCCTTTTGTGGGATAAATAGTCTAAGATAGTTGTCATAGGGCAGCAGTGGCAATCAGCCACTACTATCTGTTAAAATCTGCTAAACGTAAGGCCTCCTGCTACCCTCATCCCACCCACAGATCCTCACAGGAAGGGGCAAAGGGACCTCAGCTTGTGGTCGACTGTGTCTCTAAGCCATTTCAGTTCCAGGGAAATCTTGCACAAGGCGCACTCTTCTGGATGTGGAAATTTTGCAATTAATTACCACCAGGTCTGAATAATGCAAAGGAATTGCTCTCATAACAAAAATCCCCACATGAAGAAAAACTTTATTTCTTTAAAAAAAAAATCTTTAATCAAGAAACCCCAGTTGCTTCTCGCAGATGATTTAGATACAAGAAACCATCTCCAGCACATGCATGATTCAAATACTCTTTTCAAAGAAAGTCTTTTGATGAAATAAGGGAATTAAACATCAAAACCAACGTCTACCAATTGCAAAAGACAGTCCTTGGTGTGACAGCTGGTCAGCTGAGGAGCGGAGAGCTGACAGCTCTATTACTCAGTTCATTATCCAAATGAGGAACGTGAGATAATTTTATTAAAACAGTGATGTCAAGGAGTTATTAAGAAAACCAGCAGAAAAATGGTCCTTAAAAGAGAAAAAGAAAACACTAAAAATGTGTTTATCAGTTTGGATGGAGGCACACAGCCCCTAGCTGAGCTTTGCCACAAGCCCACAGAAGGAAAAAGCGTGGCCCAGGCACAGTGGTGAACCAAGTACTTTTCGTTGATGTCCTCCCAGGCATTGTCCCCTGCGCAGAAACCTAGCTATCTGCAGGTTCCTGGAGGTTTCTGAAACCTGGTTATCTAATGAAACCTGGTTATCTGCAGACATGCAGCAGATTTCTCTCAAAACCCTCCTTTCCCTCCCCACTTCAATATCTTCAGCCCTGGCAGGGCTGCCCAGCGGGCTGGGGAGAGCTGCGGCGGGAGATGGGCAGCCGTCTTCAGCTGGGGCAGGCAGCACTTGCCCTGCCAGCTCTGCCTGGCCCTGCCTACCCTCCCTGGGCCCTGCCTGCCCTCCCTGGGCCCTGGCTGCCCTGCCCTCCCTGGGCCCTGCCTGCCCCTCCTGGGCCTTGCCTGGGCCCTGCCTGCCCTCCCTGGCCCTGCCTGCCCTGCTGTCCCTGCCTGCCCTCCCTGGGCCCTGCCTGGGCCCTGTCTGCCCTGCCTGCCCTGCCTGGGCCTTGCCTAGGCCTTGCCTGCCCTCCCTGACCCTGCTGGCCCTGCTTGCCCTGCCTGGGCCTTGCCTGCCCTGCCTGGGCCCTGCCTGGGCCCTGCCTGGCCCTGCCTGCGTCTTGCCTAGGCCTTGCCTGCCCTCCCTGACCCTGCTGGCCCTGCCTGGCCCTGCCTGCGCCTTGCCAAGGCCTTGCCTGCCCTCCCTGGCCCTGCTGGCCCCGGCTGGCCCTGCCTGCTGTGGGGCTGCTGCTCTTCGCTCCTGACAAAATTCACAGGAGAGGAATTGTCTTTGAGAAAGCTGCTGTTCATTTGCGAGGACAGATAGAAATGACTGACAGATGGACAGAGGGCTTGTTGGAGTCTTCTTGCCCTCACAGAGAAGCTAAAATGTCTTGGTTTCATGTGGCACGTGCAAAGGATTTAGCAGCAAAAGGTATGCCGATGGAACCAGCACAGCTGTGTGAATTTATGCCAACAGGGCATATAGCTCACACCTATTTACTGTACCTTGTTACAGCAGGTATTGCAGTAGGTGCTGGGCAGGCAGGGGGTTAAAGTGGCACCAGCAGAGCTTGCCCTGCGTAAAGGCCGAGTAAAACTGCACTTCTTCATCCTTCACCCAGTGGTAACGCTTGCCGTATTCTATGTCCTGCACATTTCTGAAAGCTTTCACGTGACACTAG
The DNA here is from genome assembly GCF_963924245.1 of Chroicocephalus ridibundus. NCBI lineage: Eukaryota > Metazoa > Chordata > Aves > Charadriiformes > Laridae > Chroicocephalus > Chroicocephalus ridibundus. Next base: position 105,038,435 of record NC_086284.1, read on the forward strand.
TGACAGCAAAACCAGATGAAGGGGCAGGAAAAATGGATGCAGTGTGATCTATCAGCAACATGATCACAGTTTGTCGGTCAGCCCCACAGACTGGTTTCTCTCTTTTTAACATCTGTGAGCAGTCTGCAGTTGCCCCATCACCAAGAGATTAGGTTTATTTATTTGTTTGTTTGTTTGTTTGTTTTAAATTATGGTAAATTTCATAGAGTTGCATCTCAATTTGTAAAGGTTTTTGTGTACCCTTTTAAATCCCAGCTGTGCTATTGACTCCCCTGCCCGCCAAGACACAGCCCATTTTCACCACAGCGGCTGAGAAGCTTTTCAGACCCTTACGCTGCTAGCAGACGGGAAGCTTTACAAGTCTCTCCGGAAAGGAGAGAGTCCCCGGGTGCAGCAGTAGCCGGCAGTGCCTTGCCACTTGCTTCTCCAGCTGCAGCCTCGCATCCTGCAAAGGGTGCTCTGGCTTTGAAGGTTCATGGAGGTTGAAGAGCTGCTGGAGCACGTGGTGGCCATCGTGGGTGAGCTGGCAGAGCCTTTCTGTGTTTTTTTACTCCTGCAATGCAGTAGTTGCAGGGGAAGCTCTCAGGGGCATTTCCAACTGCAATGACCTCTCTAGCTCTTAAGACTGTTTGAGGAGTGGGAAATCAGGCACAGAGGAAGGCTGCTGCCAGAAATCCCATTAAGTTACTTTTCCAGGCTGTTGAGTGACCTTCCTTTGCTATTTGGGTAGGAAGCCTGAGCATGAGCATGCTGCGCTTAGGAAGATCATGCCATGCAGGATGCATCAGCCGCCCTCTGAGCCGAGCAGATACATATACACTGGGAGAGGGAAGCACGAGGGGCGAGAAAAGGAGAATGGGAGAAAAGGAGAGTGGGAAAGGCATTTTAATTAAAACCTCAAAATAAGGGATCACAGAAAAATGACTGCATGACTTTTGATCATCAGATAGAAACACATTTGTGCCTCATGGTGCAATACAGTGCAGCATGCAAAGCCTGCGCTAATGCCATAAAGCTGGGCTCTGGGACCTGGTGTGGCAAAGCTGTGCTGGTGGGGTGCTGCCGAGCCAGCATGCGTGCTGCTGTGCCTGTGCTGTGGCCGGGAGCCAGAGCTGGTATGCTGCCCAGCTCCCAGCCACCTCTGAGGAGCAGCAAACAGAGCAAAAATATAGCAGCTAAGGAAGCAGGCCTTTACTGTGTTTCTCAGTTTTATACCTCCATAAAATGGAGTTCATCCAGACTCTGGATCCAGACATACCTGCACTTTCTCTTTTTTTTTGTTGTATTTTTGTTTTTATCTAGTGCCGATAATATAATTTATGTGGTAAGGGGAGAAAACAGTGTCACTAATAGGACATCAAAGCAAATCCAGGCCATGCTGTGTTTTAAATTAAAGACAAAAGAGTAGTTTCTGCGTGTCATTTTCCTCTTTGCTGCGAATCTGTATCAGCAATATTCAAAAGGTGGCAAACCTGGAAGACCCTTTTTTGGCAAATAGCCATAATGCTGCTCTAATGTTAAATTACGCATATGGAAAATGTGAGAACCTCAAGGAGACTGAGCCCTTTCCTGCTTTCCCAGCAGTGTTACCCTGCAGTTACAGCAAGATATGCAGCAAATCCACCGAAAGGTGCCATACCCCTTAAAAGCCCCCTGTGGTTTACCTCGGTGTAAACCTACTTCCGTAGTGCTCTACTTGGTTTGCTTTTTAAAGATCTTAATGGTGACTGTAAATTTCTGTCAAAGCAGCTGCCTTCTTTAGTGAAATGAGTTCCTATTTTGTAGAAGGGGCCTTTGATCATTGAGGCATCAAGAGAACACGCACAGTCAAAAATAAATAAAAAAGTTGCTGGTAACACTGAAAGCTTTGCTATAATTTAAACATGGAAAAAAACAAACAAGCAAATGTCCAGCCCGTGTGCATTTTCTTCTGGACAGCAGTGACTCAAAACTGAGACTCTGGACAAAGTGTAGAGAGTGAATTGAATTTCATATGGACATCCAAGAGGACTGTCTTCAGTTAAACCTATCACTGTGTTTTCAGATGTGTTTGCAACCATTCTTGCTCCGTTATCGTCTTTATTTGAGATACCTATAGTAGAGTAACTCCAAACCTCTTCTTGTCTCTTTCTGGTTCTCTTTTTCTGTTTAGAATGAAGTAATTGTTTTTTTTATCAACCTCCTTCCTTATCTCAAGTCTACAGTCAGTGCTCTGCAGAGTATCATGTCCTGCAGTGAGACTGTAGTTAGGTCTAATTTTTTGAGTATTCAGTTTTTAAGGGAGATTGTTATTTCTATTGAACTGAGAGGGTCGTCTGGCTCTTCTAATAGCCCTTTATAAAGATTTTCTCAGGCACAGACCTGAAAAAAGTGAGAAAACTGTCCTTCTTCTATCTAGAAAAAAAGTGGCTGATTTTACACACACATATAACTGCCGAGGTTCGGAGAACCACGCTGTGCATCCATCTGCATAAAATCTCTTCTACCAAGATGAGAATATTTTAGCTATGTAACACCTACCATGCAAAGAAGTATGCACTGGCTTAGTTTTAACTTCAGTCCCATTGAGCTCAGTAGGAGCAGTCATGTGCATAAGTTTAGATATAAGAGTCTTAGCATAATAAGAGACAAAGAAAACATTTCTTCAGAAACCACATATAAAAATTTTACTCATTTAGATGTCAATAATAAAACCTCCATGAGCCAGGACTTCAACCATGACTGCTGTGTTGTGTAAAGTGTGATTCAGGCTTATTCTGCAAGTAATTTATAAATATGTGATCTGTCTTGTCTTACTAAGAATTAATCTGATAACATGAAAAGAGAATCCCACTGTTTTTCAAATAGTTCTCACATCTCTCCATTTTCAGTGAAAAAAAAAGAGAAAAAAAAGAGTTAACTTGTGTTTGCATTGCTTTTGTGCAAAAACCTGATTTTTAATTTTGATTTGATGAATGTCATAGACAAATTTAGGTAAAATTCATATCACCATTTCCTAAATTCATTTGGCTTTATGTAGGGCGTATGGCAAGATTCCTTCCAAGACAAAAACATAATGAAATGAATTTTCACATGTTTTTGTAAAAAATGCACAACCTCCACAGTAAAACATTTACAAACTTTACATGGGGCTTTCAGAGAGTGATTTCTATTTTTTTTTAATTGCCAGAAAATGCCTTAAACAAGGAAGCTGTTCATTCATAGGGTACACACGGAAGAGTTAAAAGAGATCACTGTGGAAATAAAACATTTGCCACATTAGTCAAGGAGAAATAGGTTTTCTCACATCCTGATGAGATGGACATGATTAAACGTGTGGACTCCACACGCAGCTTTCAAGAGGAGGCATTTGCAGTAATAAGAAGAACTCTTAGGCAGCACAAGTGTGATCCATTTACACCCAAAAATGGGAAAAAGGGATCGTGCAGCTCTGTCCTCCTCAGGACAGAAGACTCCTGAGGACACCTTGTCCCCTGATGTGCTGCCTCCTCCTTGCTCATTGCTCTAGCGGGAAACCCATCCAAGTGTTTCAGCTGGGAGCCCAGCTGGCCTATAGCTAATGCAGTGACTTGCAGCGCTGCTTCTTTCCCCTTTTCCCTTTGCTTTTTTCCTTTCCTTTTTTCCCCTTTTCTTTATTCCTTTTTTCCTTTTCCTTTTCATAGAATCATAGAATAGTTTGAGTTGGAAGGGACCTTTAAAGGTCACCTAGACCAACCCCCCTGCAATAAGCACCGACATCTTCAGCTACATCACATCGCTCAGAGCCTCATACAGTCTGACCTTGAATGTTGCCAGGGATGGGGCATCTACCACCTCCCTGGGCAACCTGTTCCAGTGTTTCACCACCCTCATCGTAAACCCTTTCACCAGTCTTTTCCCCTTTTCATTTTCTTTTCCCTCTTCCTCTTCCCCTTTTTTCTTTTCTTACCTTTCCCACTGCCTTTGGCAGGAGGCGTGGCAGTAGGAGGTGTGGCTGCAGCACCTCTACAGCTGGCAGACAACCTGCTCCCAGCTGTCACCAGCTGGCAGAAATTGCCACAGCCGCCTGAGGCTGGCACACGGTACAGAGCTGGAGCCGGTCACACCAAGCACAGCCACACATGATTCCCTGGTTCTCCCTGCCTGCGTCTTCCTCCAGCGGCAGGGATGTGGGGCAGAATAAAAGCAACCTTCAACATAGTAAGACCCCAATTTTCAAAGCCAAGTGAGGGTTTTTTATCAAATTCCAGGTCTGTTCGAGGGTCTGTGGAGGGACTGCCAAATAAGGAGAAACTTTCTTTTGCGAGTGCTGGTGGATGAAAAGCTGGACATGACTTGGCAATGTGCACTCCCAGCCCAGCTGTGTTAAAAGAAGCATTGCAGCAGGTCGAGGGAGATGATTCTACCCCTCTACTCCATTCTGGTGAGACCCCACCTGGAGTACTGCGTTCAGCTCTGAGGCCCCCAGCATAAGAAAGAAATGGACCTGTTGGAGCAAGTCCAGAGGAAGGCCACAAAAATGATCAGGGGTATGGAGCATTTCTCCTATGAAGACAGGCTGAGAGAGCTGGGGTTGTTCAGCCTGGAGAAGAGGAGGGTCCGGGGACACCTTATGGCAGCCTTCCAGTACCTAAAGGGGGGCTTCATCAAAGATGGGGAGGGACTCTTCACCAGAGAGTGTAGTGATAGGATGAGGGATAATGGTTTTAAACTGAAAGAGAATAAATTTAGCTTAGATATTAGGAAGAAATTCTTTCTTGTGAGGGTGGTGAGACACTGGAACAGGCTGCCCAGAGAAGTTGTGGATGCCACATCCCTGGAGGTGGTCAAGGTGAGGTTGGATGGGTTTTTGATCAACTTGGTCTAGTGAAATGTATCCCAGCCCATGCCGGGGGGGTTGGAACTAGATGATCTTTAAGATCGCTTCCAACCCAACACATTCTGTGATTCTATGACTAGGATTTCCTGTGCCAAGATCAGGGCTGGCTGTATGGGGGCCGAGCACACTGTACACCTCTGGCAAGGCATGTGCGCTGGCGAGCACAGAGGCAAAAGTGTGTCTTCTGCATATGAATGACAGGAAAGCTGATAGGTTGGAGCTGGTGTCCTGAAATACGAGGCTGCAAAACTCCCTGCTAAGGGAATTGAGCGTCCCCACTAAGGAGCAGAAGTGCTGCTGCTCCCATTCTGGGTCTGCCCCTGGCAGCTGGAGCGGGCGTCCTGCAGATGGGCAGCGCGTGGTGCCAAGCAGGCTGCAGGGCTGGCCTCTGCTGCCCCAAGTCCAAACGGGGCTGCTCTCCTGTAATGACGCACAAAGTTGGGCTTTACATACCATGGCACCAGAGGGATCTGTCATTGTTTTTCTTGATCTAAAAAGATGGGGACCATGGTGTCAATTGATATCCTGCTGTGAGAGTGTTATCTGTTCTGGTCTGTGTTGCTTCTCAAAATGTCTCAACACTGTTTGGCTTTTTGACTTTTGCTGGATGCTGCAGCAAGATTTTCAAGACAGTATTCACAGTAGCTTTGAGATGTCCTTTCTCAATAGCAAGAGTTAGTCTAATTAATTCAATTTTTAAATTAATCATTAAATATATATAACTCAGGTTATTTTCATCAGCCATTTTGTAAATTCCATATTGTAATTTATCGTTTCAATCGATCTATCAGGTAGTGAATTTGCTAGTAATTCTCAACATCAGTCCCAAGCACGTTTTTCCAAAAACTAGTACAACGTTTGCTACCTCTGAGTCTCATGGTAATGATTCCTACACTAATGAGAAGCTGCATATTTTGTTAGCAGCTCAGCTACTTTGCTTTTCTGCTGTTTTTTCCCCCCAGACTTATTGAACACATGCCATCTGGGCTCATTTGCTATTTAAAAAGTGTTTAGTTACCACAGAAGAAGATTTTAAAGATATACGCACCTTTGAAAAGATCCAAATTACTCTCTGTAAGCTAACCAGATAACACTTGAGAAAAATAAAAAAAGTATTAAGGGAACAGGAATTTATCAGTCACAAAAATTTTGATGATCTTTTTTTTTTTAATTTTCTTCTATTTTCTCCTGCCTTTCATTTTTGCAAATTCTCACACGTTGAATGAAATGTAGCAAGGACCAACAGCAATTTCTTATATTAATAAACTTATTCAGCTTACTGCTGAAGCTTTATTGAACAAAAATGAATTCTAAATGCCTAACAATACGTTTTTACTGCCTTTTCTAAAATTCAAACCTTCAGTCTACCTCTGCTCACAAAATAATGTATACGACAAAAATTTATCCACAATAGAGAAAAACCATCTGTCAGAGTTCACGAAGGACAAATTTAAGAAATCATTTCTTGGCACGCTAAAACCGCATGTTGAAATCCTGTCAAGATCAACTGGTATTATTTTTGGCAGGATTAACCATATGAAGGCATAGATTAAAAAGTAGAATATCCCATGATTATGGACCATGCATGTACTATCTGAAAGAACAGAACAAGGCATGCGACTGAATTCCTGACATGGCAATTTTATGCATTGTATCCTTCATATAGTAAACAATCTGAAGAGGAGAAATGATTAAAGAAATATATATATTTTGTAAAAAAAAGAGTTATAACCATGGCTTTATGTCTTCTTTTCAGTCCACATCTATGCTCAGATCCCAGTTTGTAGCTGAACTCTACTTCTGGGCAAGTCAAAAGTCAGAACTCCAGTATAAACGGGAACAGTAAGATTCAGATTTTCATACCTCTTTTCTATAGTTGGGGTTTGGTCAATTTTAGGGACCTGGTTTTTGGATCCAGCATTTCTGATTTCCATAAATTTTTAATAATATTCTGGAGGCTAGGATGATTATGGTTTATGTATTCAGTAACATGATCTGAGAAACATATCTTTTTATTTTAATGGAATAATTTGTAGTACACTCACTATTTATATGCAATTGACAATTCAGTTATACCAATTCTCACTATTATTTCCTGAGACTCCCATTTTCTTGATGTGCATTGAAAGTCAGTGGCTATTCCCAGAACTGCAAGTTACTTTTCCAGGACCAGGACTGAGCAGAGCATCCCCTAAAGAGGTGCCTCCAATCTCCTCAGCAGGAATGCTTCCATCAGCAACTGTCCAGGAGGTGCCATAATATAATAACTTGCATTTCTTTTAATTGATAGTTAACACCATGAAACTATAGGCTGTAGTTCAACTGTCCGAAACAATTTAATATTTCAGAGATTGTATTTGCTGCAGTGAACGTAAAGTCAAAGGTGCATCCCATAAAACACTGCATATTTTGTGAAAGGGAAATGTAATAATCATTAGGGAGCAAAGAAAAATCAAAATGAAGGTTTACAAGATACCCACACACGGAAAAGCATGATATTTCACATGCAATGTGTGCAAACTATTCTGACTCTTTTCCATAAAAATGCTTGGTGTTTGCTCTCCTCTCAAACTCATTTAGCTGATTTCTATTTAACACTCTTTTAAATCACAGGCAGCTTTCTGGTAGGATTTCGCTGAGCATTCAACCTATATTTTACATCTGCTTTAGCTGGACATACCTGCACTGCCTGCAAGAAATGTAGTATACCCAGAAGACATGTATAATTAGCTTCCAGTCAGCAGAGGGGACATCCTAGTTCTGAGTGAGAGCATTTATTGCTACGTGGACTCAGATTGCAGCAGTGGCTCTATCGATTCTCTGCAATGGGCTAGTGCCAGTCCTGCATGCTACCTGTAGGGGGTTTCTATGGTGCACAGGGCTTAAGCTAGCTCACTTCCCCCTGAGGAAAAAGGGAGTTTTCAGAATGGTTCTAGGCTAGTAAGGAGTGTAAGTCTTCTCTGCACAGGCTGGGTTTTATAAGAAAAAGGGTCATTGACAGAAACAATATGGTTTAGATGCAAAGTTCTCCAAGCTTCATGGTCATTACTTGGTCAACACTACTCAAGTGCAGCAGTTTGAGTTTCTGTGTTGCACTGTCCCCCAATGCCATCACCCTACTACAAGCACTACCAGGTTCTTTGAATACAAGCAGCCAACAGCTGGATTTCTTTCCCCCAAGGAATTAAAGGACTAATTAACATGCGCAAGAACCCTTTGGACATTTGGAGAACCTGCACTAATAGAGTCCTGGAAGACTAACCCACTCCTTCACAGAGCTCCTAGAAACCAGAGCAGAATAGCCAACTACCTGACAAGTCTGGAGACCGTCATCAGCCATTCAGTTTTCAAACAATAATGAAATAACCATTGCTTCAGTTGCCCTCAGTCTTTTCCAAGCCAGCTGGCATTGCGCTACGGGGAAATTACACATTCATTTTGATTATTTACTCTCATCTGCACTTTGTATTCCCCACCCTCCCCCTGGATTCAGCAATCATTACTGCTAATAAGAGCTAGACCAGTGAGTGCTGAGGGGCCAATCCAGAGGCCAAAAATGTTAATGGAAGACCTTTACATTTTGGATCAAAATCACACTTTCACACTCAAACAACTTCATTGAAAGCTACACACCTAGCTCCCATGTCATTCCAGCAGGAGATGTGCACGGGCATCTGCAGATGTTTTATGGTGAGCGTATGGCTGCAAAACACTACTTAATGGAGTTTATCAACATGGGGAGGTAATATCACAATGCACGGGAAGGGTTAGTGGTAGCTGCATACCTCAGATTAAGTTTAAGTTACTACCAAATTTGATGGTGACACTTGTGAATCCACAGGTTCCTACAATCAGCATTTCATTGATGATCAATGATACAGATAGACAGAAAAGTGGAGACTTTAAAAGCTTCTTAAGGGGTTGGATGACCAGTTCTTGCTAATTTTGATTGGAACTAGACATCCAAAACCTTTTGCCATGGGAAATAGTTGGGGAATCCTTAAAAATTGCAGACCTAACAAATAAATAAAAAATCAGATACAAGAATTCAGCAATTTTGTTCTCACATCTGATTTTACAACAAAGGCTTATTGTGCTGGAAATTGGTTAAAAAATATGTATGGAGAGAGAAAACTGTGGCAAAAGCCCACAGTTTAGATCCTGCAAGAGATAAATGAAATGTACTCAGCGGATGATCCTTAGCTGAACACAAGCTGCAGGGTAAAACATAAGCTTCAATCAACTCTTGCAAATAATTTGAGCCCAATGCCATAAGTGCCTTAAATTAAATCCCTCTCAACAGGAGCCAATCTAAATCATTAAACATATGTCATGTAGAGAGCTATAATCACTAGAAGTGTCGTCTACACAGCATTTAATTTACATAGAAAATGTATTGCGGTTGTTAATTTGACCATTTTTCAATGTTCAGTATCTCACAGAAAACATATATAGTTAGAAGCAATGCTTGTTTTGTCACCAAGCAAAAACCACATGTGCACATAATTCTGTTACCCAGTTTGTTGTGACATATATAACTGTGAAAGAAAACTTTCCTGCCCATCTTGTTTCAGATCTCTGGTATGATTTATTACTGCCTTCAGAATTTCATAAACTTTCAGGCCTGGCAGGATCATTAGAGGATCCACACCTATCTTCCATCATAAACAAGAAGCAGTATTTCGTCCCCTTACCTCCAAACTGAGACCAGTAACTTCTGTGTGACTATGGCACGTCTTTCAGAAATGCACTCAGGGTTGATTTGAATAAATGACAACGTGTCAAAGAGTAGCATTCTGGCTTACAGTCTTTAAAACTGTCTCTGTTTGTTAAAATCATATAGCACTCTGTCAAGTGTCACATCCTTGGGGAAAAAAAAACACCTCTCTCTGTCTATGTGACTCGTGCCGTACAAAACTTTCACCAATCTATGGGCACCCAGGTCTTTGGAGGCTTGTCCATCCCCAGGTGCCACATACATTGGTGATGTTCCAGGTTTACGTGTTAGGAGAGTAATAACTGGAGACATCTCTCCATTTGCTACGCTTCCTGTACCAAACGGGTCCTTTAATACAATAATCAATAGGCCTGACTCACTTGTTATCTTTAGTGTATGTTGGACGTAAGTCATCTGGGACGGTAAATAGAGGTAGCCTACCAAACTTCGGTGATACTGAGATCAAAGTCATGCCCAACAGGCACCGGCATTTTGTAGGCACAAAATAACTAAGGAAAACATAAAGAGAAGAAAGTATGTGTCAACACAGCAAACCCAAGCAGCCACTTTGCCACATTTGCACCAGTCACCAAGTGTTTAAACAGCAGGGTTTCACTGTAATAGCTTATTTCTTGACTCACTGAAAACAACACGATAATACTAAAGAATGTGCATATAGGGTTAAATACTAATTCTGTTGAGTAAGTGGGAAAAAGTTTCACTCGCATCATGGGGACAAGAATCACGTACTCTGAGGGAAGTTGTCTGTTTCTTCCTACAAGTGCTGCCTGAATCTGAAGAGTTTATATGATGTTCTGCACAAGGATGCCCTGCTTCAGAAGCCCCTTTAGTCAGCCCCTGTTTTATACCTTCCTTTCCTCGAGCTCTGCCATATTCCCCTCAGAAGGCCTTCATAAGTGACATAGGGCATCTGAAAACCTTAGTCCAATATTTCTTTTGGAGCTGCAGTTCATGCTTAACCAGAACTGATGGAATTGCTCAGGCAGTTCTGTTTCTCCAATTTCAACAGCTGCAAAACACAGCAGCTTCAGCAACGTGAAACAATCTCCATCCTCTCATTACGGTAATCCACCCTGAGGTTTTTGAATGTGTCAACATGAGGAACTCAATTCAAGCTCTGTTTGATTTTCAGGGGGAGACTAGCCTTGGTGTCACTTCGAAACTTAGTATATAGCTTCCAAAAAATGTAAGCCCATTCAAACGTAGAAAATGTCAAGAAAATTCAAAGTAACCCAATGTATAGGAAGTTTTACACACAGAAAGGAAAAGTGAGTCACTGAGCAAGGAAAATAAATCTTGTCTCTCCTGAGCTGAAGTTTTAATTTTATTTTGAAACTTAAGTTTTTCTCTCCTGATTGATGGTAACACATTGAAATTATGGCTATGTAATGGGTTTCAAGCCATATTTTACGCACTGTACTAATGATAAGTAATTACAGTTTCCTTTTCATGGCAGGGTTATTTTATGGACTTTTGATAGAATTTTCTGACAATGAAGCCATGTGGCTAACCGCCCCCCCCCCCAATAGCTATACCTAGTAGCCTCAGCTTTTATATATTAAAAATCTGATGAATGACTTCATAACTCAGATATTCACCTCTTGGAGCCCAGAGATGATGTATCCAGTTTTTCAAAGAATTGTCTTTTTCTTCCTTTTATTTTTTTTTCTTATTCATTTATTATTTTGCTACAGTTTTATCCCATTTGTAAAATTTTCCACAACCAAATTTGACTGCCCTTTTTTACAAAAAAACACCAAACATATCTGACTTTTCTATCAATAACCATGATAATTACAACTGAGTATAATTATAAGAAATCATAGAATCATAGAATAGTTTAGGTTGGAAGGGACCTTAAAGATCATCTAGTTCCAACCCCCCTGCCATGGGCTGGGATACATTTCACTAGACCAGGTTATTCAAAGCCCCAACCAACCTGGCCTTGAACACCTCCAGGGATGGGGCAGCCACAACTTCTCTGGGCAACCTGTTCCAGTGCCTCACCACCCTCACAGGAAAGAATTTCTTCCTAATATCTAATCTAAATCTCCCCTCTTTCAGTTTAGGACTGTTGCCTCTTGTCCTATCACTATACTCCCTCATAAAGAGTCCCTCCCCATCTTTCCTGTAGCCCCTCTTTAAGTACTGGCACGCTGCTACAAGGTGTCCCTGGAGCCTTCTCTTCTCCGGGCTGAACAGCCCCAACTCTCTCAGCCTGTCTTCGTAGGAGAGGTGCTCCAGCCCTCTGATCATTTTTGTGGCCCTCCGATCATTTTTGTGGCCCTCCTCTGGACTTACTCCAATAGGTCCATGTCCTTCTTATGTTGGGGGCTTCAGAGCTGGCCACAGTACTTCAGGTGGGGTCTCACCAGAGTGGAGTAGAGGGTCAGAATCACCTCCCTCAATCTGCTGTCCACAGTTCTTTTGACACAGCCCAGGATGTGGTTGGTTTTCTGGGGTGCAAGCGCACATTGCCAGCTCATGTTGAGCTTCTCATCAACCAACAACCCCAAGTCCTTCTCCTCAGGGCTGTTCTCAATCCATTCTCCACCCAGCCTGTCTTTGTGCTTGGGATTGCCCTGAACCACATGCAGGACCTTGCGTTTGGTCTTGTTGAACTTCATGAGGTTTGCACGGGCCCACTTCTCAAGCCTGTCAGAGTCCCTCTGGATGGCATCCCTTCCCTCCAGTATGTTGACCAATCCACACAGCTTAGTGTCATCAGCAGACTTGCTGATGGTGCACTCAATTCCACTATCCATGTCGCCAACAAAGATGTTGAACAGCACCAGTCCCAGTACTGACCCCTGAGGAATGCCACTCATCACTGCTCACCACTTAGACATAAAGCCATTGACAGACACTCTTTGAGTGCAGCCATCCAGCCAATTCCTTATCCACTGAGTGGTCCATCTGTCAAATCCATGTCTCTCCGATTTAGAGACAAGGATGTCATGTGGGACAACGTCAAATGTTTTGCACAAGTCCAGGTAGATGACATCAGTTCCTCTTCCCTTATCCACCAATGCTGTAACACCACTGTAGAAGGCCACCAAATTTATCAGGCATGATTTGCCCTTAGTGAAGTGATGTTGGCTGTCACCAATCCCCTCCTTATTTTGCACGTGCCTTAGCAGAGTTTCCAGGAGGACCTGCTTCATGATCTTGCTGGGCACAGAGGTGAGACTGACTAGCCTGTAGTTCCCCATGTCATCCTTTTTCCCTTTTAAAAATGGGAAAATAAAAATAATATCTATAATAACTAACATCTCTAACTAGTGTTAATATAATATTTCCTGGTGAAGCTGTTCCCACTGAAGCTGTTTGAGGGTTTAGCTATGAAGAGGTGGAGTATCTAATGTTGTTCCGCATCCTGTAAGAATTTTTCTTGCAAAATCTGGGCTTGATCCATGGCTCAGAGAAGTCGATGGAAAGACTTGGGCTTCAGTCACATTGATTGCCTATAACAGATAAGGCTAGATCAGGAAAAAAAATAAAGAAAGGAAGAAAATATTCCTGCAGAGACAGAATGTTGGATAAAACAACCAGAGAGATACAAAATCTAAAAGCATATTTTCAGAGCAGCACAGTTTTAAGTGTGCATTGTGCAAATGTGCACAACTGCTAACACACTCATCGCACATAACAAGCAAATCTTTTCAAGAATGTAAAATTTGCATACATATGACATCTTTGTACAGGAAAAGGATAACGGCCAGGGCACTTTGCACACGTTCATGTTGTTTCAGCCAAATCACTGCTACAGAAGTCTTTTCTAATGCAAGAACAGACTATCTAGCCTTTGCAGTAAAAATCCAAGGATCATTGTGTACAGTCATGCTACCATAATTTCATTTGCAACCAAATATAAACAGGGATACGTTTTGAATTTTCATTTAACACTTGCTGATAAGCAGGGATGTATGCACGTTTGAGGATTTTTATTTTTTTAATGAATTTTAGGACTCTTTCACAGACCCCACAGACCCACAGACAAATCATATCTGTTGCCATGTAGCTCTTGGAGCACAGAAAAAAGTGCTATCTGCAAAAACACTCTGGAGAAGAAAAAAAGAAGAAAAATAGATGTAACTACTGTAGGCTTTTCTACTCAGTTTTATACTGAATTCATCCCTGAGAATTGTGCAGTAAGTCCCAGCACTGGAATGCCTCAATCTGAGCATGATTGCTGGTGAAAGACATTTCTATGTATGCACCAGGTATGAACTTTAAGCATTATGGTCTTGGGTTTTATCTGGTAAGAACATTGCTGGCTCAGGTATCCTGAAATTTGCCTACACAGCATTAAAGTGGCTTACCTAAAATCATAGAATCAGGATTGTTTAGGTTGGAAAAGACCTTTAAGATCATTTAGTCCAACTGTTAATCTAGCACTGCCAAGTCCACCACTAAACCATGTCCCTAAGCACTACATCTGCACATCTTTTAAATACCTCAGGGGACTCAACCACTTTCCTGGGCAGCCTGTTCCAATGCTTGACAACCCTTTCAGTGAAGACATTTTTCCTCATATCTAATCTAAACATTCCTTGGTGCAACTTGAGGCCATTTCCTCTTGTCCTATCACTTGTTACTTGGGAAAAGAGACTGACAGCCACCTCGCTACAACCTCCTTTCAGGTAGCTGTAGAGAGCGATAAGGTCTCCTCTCAGCCTCCTTTTCTCCAGGCTAAACAACCCCAGCTCCCTCAGCTGCTCCTCATAAGACTTGTTCTCCAGACCCCTCACCAGCTTCGTTGCCCTTCTCTGAACACGCTCCAGCACCTCAATGTCTTTTTCGTAGTGAAGGGCCACAATATTCGAGGTGGGGCCTCATCAGTGCTGAGTACAGGGGGACGATGACTTCCCTAGTCCTGCTGGCCACACTATTCCTGATACAAGCCATGATGCTGTTGGCCACCTTGGCCACCTGGGCACACTGCTGGATCATATTCAGCTTGCTGTTGACCGACACCCCCAGGCAGCTCTCTAGCCACTCTTCCCCAAGCCTGTAGCATTGCATGCGGTTGCTCTGACCCAAGTGCAGATACCACTTACACAGGTTTCATGAGTGATTTGAATAGGAACCTCTCAAGTCCCCAGATTCACGTACAAATGGAAAGTTTAGTTCCAAAGCACCTGTAGGAATATTCAGCATTAAGAAAAGTGATGATATAACCTGGAAAGTTCCCTCAAAACAAGAATTTATGGAGTTAAGGGTCTTATATCCCCTTTATGTTAGACCCCATTGTGCATAGGAATTCCAACACCATTTGCTTCTCCATCAGACAGTTTAACATGGCTGGGAGGTCTTGATTTCCTCTGTGCATTCTAAGTATTTTCAAATCAGTCTTGCTAGAATATGGGTTTTAGAAGAATATGTGGGGTTTTTGTGGGGAAAAAGAAGCATTACAAGAAAACAGTTGTTTGGATTCCCATTCCAAATTTCTATTGAAATTACATGATTTGACACTTCATGTCAAGTTGTGTTTAGGTGCAGATGCATTCTGTTTACACTTGTTACTTCAACATTTGCAAATGTAGATGTGAATAAGATATTTTTCAGACACAAATGGCCCTCAGTAGATTGAGGAATAGAAATGTTCCAGATTGATAATTACCAAGAAAGCTTTAAATTGCAGGCACCTCAACTAAGTGTCTTTTCAAGAGCCAACCATCATTATTATAAAGAAATATAGCAACTCAAAGTGCAGGTGCTGATTAAACATTACTTGTAAGAGTGGATCAGTTGCAAAATCTGCAACCCCCACCCTTAAAAGTATAATCTCAGATGAGCCTACTTAGACGTTATACTTTTCAAGACTGAAAATGTATTCTGGTATTTTTCTTTCAAGCATCTGCTATATGCTGAGTCTGCAATATAAATAATGCCTTGTTTAGAAAAATGTCAGCTCATTTTTTATGTGCTCCTTTTTGTTACATGAGGATTTAAGGATGAAGCTACGTTAATGCTAGTAAGAGAGGGACAGAATAATCCATCAGGATGGAAGAAAATATATTTCTGTAAAGTTTAAAGAATAATAGGTAAATCCTAAGCAAAATCTGCCGATTTCCTGTGTGTGGGACTGTCAGTGAAGTACCCCATCCCAGTGATGTGCTTGGGGTTTTAGGAGAATCAAAACAATTGATCCAGTGGGAAACGTGGTGACATTTGGTTTTATATCCTTCTCTATACCAATAAAATATGAAGGGGGAAGGGAGTTTATTTATTTTAAGGGAAATCAGTTCAATCACTTATGTCTTCCTTAAGTTTCTGTGTTTAAACTTCAGGTTTATACTTCTTTAATTACATACCTGACATGATCTGAGTGGCTTGTGGCACTCTTACCTGTATTTTGTCACTCTTTCTAGAAGTCTGCAAGTCTTTCTGTCACGTTGCAACAGGCTCAGCTGTGTACAAGAGCAGTAAAGGAGACTTGGGAAAATTTTCCACTAGGTTAGCTGCAGCATGAACATACTCTATTCACAAAGGGGCTATGCAGGGTGCCGGTCCTTAGCTTTCTTTTGGTCAGAGGAGCTCAAAGGCTTTTTCCACAGAATAATCTTTTCCTAATAGACATGTTACATAGTTCCCCTGTAAGCCAAGACAAGCTCAGCAAGCAATATGTCAGGCTGGCTATGTTTTATTAATGCACGTCTTCTGGGTTCTGAGCATCTACCTTTATCTGATAGCTATAAAACATAGCTGATGCTCCCCATTGCTGAGATGTTACAAGAAGTGCCATCATTTCAGTCTGATGAGGACTGAAGCACGCTTGGCTCAATGGTCTATTTCGGTAACAGACAGCAGAGGAAGGTGCCAAGAAGTTCCCAAGTGTTGCCTCGTGTACTTTTGAAGCAGAGTCAGGAAGATTTCCGATTCAATTGCTCAGTGTTAAGAGTACAGGACATGTTGCCTCACGCAGGAGAGAGGCGTTGGAAGACCACAGAGGTCCTGGGATCAAATTTGTTACGAAAATTTTTATTATGCCTTTCACAGAAACAGAACCATACTGTAAGCCTTTTGTTGACAAAGTTTTTTTTGGGTATAGACTGGCATTTACTGGTGAGGCTGGAAAGAGGGGGCACATATGTCAGGCCACTGTCTGAGCCCCTGGTTTATTGGCTACTCTGTGCTACACAAGTATGTCACATTGCCATAAAAAAAACCAAAAAAAGGTATGAGAGGTCTCATTTCCCCTCCTATGAGGAGGATAAAGACACCAGAACTGAATCAGTTTTCTTGTTTTCTGGTTAGTCCTGCCCCACTGACTGCGTTTACTGCCTGTACCAGTGGGGCAGAGGCTCCAGCCGTGAGCTGAGACTTCGGCAAGGTTAGTGAAGAGCCCTGGGGGAGCTCCAGACACCATGGGAGAAGAAAGGGTGGTGACAGTTAAAGTCCTCTCCATTTTAGCTGAATGATTTTAAGTCTTTCCTCCAGAGTGAAAAGACCAACTTCAGACTGAGAGGAATCTACCCTAAACAATTGCTGTGTATTAGAAGGAAAACAAAGTCAAAATTCAATATTACTGCATGCACAGTGTGTGGCAGCAAAAACAAATGTAATCTTTGTATCTTTAATGTTTAAATACTTGATTAGGATACTAATTTTTGCATGCTTAAAAATGCAAAGTGTCCATAGTCACTTATAAATGAAGATCTCTGCTGTAGCTTGCTGGCTGTGGGCTTCTTGGCATCCCCCGTGTCAATAATTTCTGGATTGATAAGTAGCACTGCCTTTCGGGCAATTCTAACAGCTGCATTTCAGAAAGAAAAGAGCAACTGACTAAAGTTAGAGTTTAAAATGTCCCCCCTACCAACTTTAACCTCCCTCCATCACCACCTCCTTTCTGGAAAGGATGTACTTTTGGATAGTCTGTGATCTGAGTTTATCCATGCTTTTTCAGGATAAGCTCAGATTTCTTCGGCTTTAATAAGGACCTTATGTTCCTAAGCATCTTACAGATAATAGTGCTTAATGGGCACTCATGAAAAGAGAGAGTATATAATTTTAAAAGATATAGCCCTGATGTTTATGCATAAAAATGCTGTTTACTGAATAACACACATTGCAAAGTATAGCGTAGGATTTTGTAATGTCTTTCTATTTCTGTCTAACAGCTTGAGAAAAATGGCTAATCCTCAAGTAGTTCCATTGCATATGCAAACTCACAATTGCTTTATAGTAAGGCTATGTTCTCACACCTCAGGATTGCTCTCCAGAGGAACCTTTTCAGGACTTCCGTTGAATTAATATATACAACTTTCTATGGGTCATCTGCTGTCATAGTGCAGAAAACAAGTAAAATGCCTGCGCGTGCTATGGATTGGTACTTTCTGGAAAGTATAATATCTTGTAACCACTGCAAAGGAATGTGGTAAAGCACTTTTTGCACACGTATACCTCCTGTTTTAACCAGACGCCTATGTAAAAGCAGGTGACGATACCCATTTGAATTAAATTTTCCGTGCTGTTCTTTCAGATAGGGTCTCTATTGCTCTGTTTGGTTCAAGGTTTCCTCAAATGTAAGGTACATTTACTTTGTACCTGCAACAAATCTTACTATATTTTTTAAGCAATCTGATAAATTTGAGATAGAAACAGATAAAATCAGTAAATAAAACTTCCAGCAAGTTCCACGGCTCAATGCCATCAGTCTTTTAGTCTTCATTCAACCAGCTTTCTTTCCGCTCTCCTCATCTACTTTTTATTTCTGTGAAATTCTTTTTGCCTTACTCTATTCCTTAATATAGACATTGGGAGTTTTCTGTGATTCTTCCTTCCTCTCTACTTTCATGTTGCCTTTCCATCCCTTTCCATTTTCAGAAGCACCTTTTAGTCCAGCAATTAATATGTCAAAACCTCTGGATGTCTCAGAGGGAAATCCTCTGACTCAGACAGATATGTAGGAAAAACATGTCTGTGAAGTAGTGCTCTGAAAGATTTAAAAAGACACCAAAAAGTAAGTTTCTCTTCCAGTGGGACTATTTAAGCTGCTACAGCATAGTGGGAGAAATGCTCAGCCATGAGAGAATTTGATCAAAAACTATTGAAATCAGTGGAAACAGTTATCTCATTCAATAAACTCTTATTTCTTCTGAACAACATGATGGTGAGTGAAATTTAAAACCCTGTTATTTTGTAGCTGGGAGCCTTAAAAAAAGTGGAATGAAGCCACTGTTTCTGCAGGGTCCCGGAGCGTTTTTGCCATACAAGTTGCAAAGCAGGAGGATTACAGCAAAAGGCATGGATTCCAGCCACGTGGCTGCAGCCAATGCAAGGTTAACAAACACATTCACCAAGATCATCTCATTAACTAAAAGAATGGCTTTTTTACTCCTAGCTATCCTCACAAGCATTTTGGCAGTGCTCACACTGAGCCAAAAATGTTCACCTGAAGCACTTAGAGGACAGACGCTGCGTTGGGCGAGGGCTTCCTGGCTGTGCTGCAGGGAGGGACGGCATCTCACCCCGGCTCTGCCCTGTTTCACTGGGCTCCGTTCATACCACACATCCTGATTAAAATGTGGTTCTGTTGAAGGAGGAGGCTTGATGTGCCACGTACTTCTGCAACGAACAGCATACAAGCTGTATGTGCCCAGATCGTATGTGCGGGCAGAGGCCAAAACTCTGCGTGCACTGCTTTAGCCAGTGCCCTGCTCCTGGGGAAAACACCTCACACAAAATCTAACCCTGGCCTCTGCAAGACTTATCTGCCTAATTCTAGCTCCAAGAAGAAAAGGGAGACCATTCTTATTCCCTCCTCCTTGCTGCATGGCCAGAAATAGCTTCCGATGGGACCCAGCGTTCCATGTGTAAGTGGGTAATTAGAACCAATTTTCTCCCTCTCCTGTTTTTGTCTTGTTTGAAATTAATGCTGCAATGCATGAATAGCTAGTTTGCACAAGAAGGTATGGTTATGTGGAGGGAAGAACAGCAAACAATATAAATAACATATGTATTATCCTGCATTTTCAGTACCTCCTGATTAGCCTCTGCATCGAGTTAAAAAAATACAATAAAGGCAGCAAGACAATAGATTTTTAATTTCTATTAAATAGACAGTTTACACCTCTAAAATGATTCTTTAGTTTCCGGCTAGTACTGCCACTGTATTGCAAGAGATACCTAAATCAGGTCAACCATTTTTTTTCCTGTTAAAAAAAGAAAAGGTTCATTACTTGGAAATTCTATAACATGATTCATGCCGATTGAGCCTTTGGGAAATATCTCCAAACTCACAAGCTGAACTCAAATAAATCCCATTGGAAAAGGCAGATCTTTGTATCTTAATAAGCCCAACTTTATATATATGTGAATACACACATACATATTTTTATCCCTCTGCTTTCCGCAGCATAAAAGCATCACTGAATGCAGTACCTTGCTAGTGTGCAGGTAATTATAAAACCCCAGCCCCGGCTCTCATAAAGAAGGTTTTGGATAGAGAAGTGCTTTAACGTTTTCTATTTAAGATCCTTTCCCTCTTTTTTGTACTCTTCATCTCAGTCTTTGACTAGGCCTTGTTTGCTGTGAGTTATGTATTCAGACCTGGTATAAGGGGTTGCAGCTCTTTGGCAGCCGCAGAACTCGCACCTGTCTGCACGAGGGCTGAAACTAAAATGTCATTTCTGCCAGTTTCGTCGCTGTGTAATTAAGCACTAACCATGTTGCATGAAAATAACAGAAAGGCTGAGTCCCTGTGAGAGTTCAGTCTAAATCAAGCAAATTCTGAAGCAGACTGCAAAGCCTGACAAACCCTACCTCAACGCTTGTTAAAGCTGAGAGAAAAACCTTCACAGAAACGATTGGGATACAATCACGTCCTAAACCCTGTGCCCAGAGGTGGGTTTCAGATGTGCAGTTTTGAACCTAGGAGATACTCAATTCATCAAATATTCAGTGACCTTTCTAAAAACAAATCTAATCTTCTTAAAAAAACAATCCTCACATTTGCTGAATTTGATGCTTGAGTTGCTCCCCCGTCCCTCTTTCTTTGTCGGGTTTCAGGTCATGAACTTGCCCCAGGTTTCAGCTTCCCAGTCCTACCATGCAGTCATGGAAAGGAAAACGTAGCCATTAGCCCAGCCTCCCAAAGCCAGCCCTGCTCCAAATTATTCTGTTTGGCTGCAAATTTTTTGCAGTCTGGAGAAGTTTGCAATCTGTAGAGACAGCAGAGCAAATAAATGCAGAGATGGGGATAAAGGAGGCAGGAAATTCAGGTGAGCACCAGAGCAAGGTATTTGCCTTTCTATGCTCACCGTCTCATCATTTATTTTAGATTTGGATGGCAGGTAGACTATAGAAAGAGCGAGGGCACAGGCTTCAAGTTTTGTTTTAAATGCATCCTGAAAGGAGGAGCCCACAGACAGATGATGAGTTACAGAGGGAAAATGATCCAAACCCAAGATCTGGCATAGGCAATGAAATGTCAGTGACACTTGGCAGGGTGTAGCAATGAGGAATAAAATCGAAGGATGGCTGGACAGGAACCAGGCTGGGTGAATGCAAAGATGGTGAATGCCAAGGTAAGGAGAGGGGCTTGAAAAATGGCGGGAATAGGCTGAAACAGAGCACAATGTATGGAAAGTTTCCAAAACAGCTTCTGAACAGATTGAAGAGGGAGTGATGGCAGGAAAGTCGCTCAAGCTCTCAGTTTCACTCTCTGTAAAATGAGGATGATAATAGCTGCCTAACTCAGAGGTCCCTGTTGCAAGGCGAAATTCACCCATGCAAAGAATGTTAATGCGTCCAGTTTGCATTTTGTGAGCCAAACGCAAACCCATGCATCTAATTCCATGAAAACCTGGGAGAGTAAAACCGCTTCAGTCTGGATTTGTAAATGTAAAATGCAATTACTGTTTGCTATAGGATTGTGATCGTTAATGATTCTTCCTGAGAAACTTTTTTTTAATACACACACACACATAACAGAGTAGTTTATAGGTCATGTATAAATTAGAGTTAATAGCCAATTTCTGGACTAATCTTACACAGTCAGTGAGCTAACTTTAAAAAGGAAGATACTGTTAAACTCTCTGCTAAAGGTAAGCCTCTAAGTAATAACTCATTTGATTATTCTTTTCTGGTGAGATGAATGCCCAGACTTAGCTCTGTAATGAGTGCACTTGCACTGGCTCTCAGCCGGACGTCTTGTGGCACAGGAGCGTATGTCCCCTGCTAAGAGGCAAGGGTGGAAAAAAATGCTTGGAAGGGGTTTCCAGTAGCAAGTGCTTTCATTCCAAGTGCACGCTCTTTAACTCTGTAAGTGGACATTATCTGGAGAAAAAAAATATTTCATGAGCGCTGTTGCGCTCTGCCCTGTTCCTTTTGGAGCCAGCGGCTCTACCCCCACCACTCTGCCAGCCCCACTGAGCTTCGTAAGTGCGTGTGAGTCCACAGCCTTACAGGCGACAGAGCGGTGTGAGACTGTATCTGTAGTGACAGAGAGCAAGGGCAAACTGCGTGCTAATTTGGCTTTATGACTCTCCTACACTAACTTGGCATCAGCAGCAGCTTCTCTTTCGGGAAGCCAGTGGCACATAGCTGCACAGTCATTAGGATTTTAACTCTCATTCCTCTTCTGTGACTGACAGGTGGGTTTTAATGAGGTCTCGTGGACCTCCTGGCATTCGGATGATGCTGTGGAAAGGAGGGGAGGCTTCTCAAAGCATAAATCCCTCCAGGAGATAGATATTCGGATGTTTCTGGAAATCCTGCTAGTGAATCACCTGTGCATCATGCTACTGAATTGCCTTTGAAAGCCACCAGTGGCTCAAAGCTTCAGGTGTGGAGCAATGACATCCAGCGAGCCCTGTGCTTCCACAATGCTAATTCAGCGTGTCATCCTGTGCAACAGACACCTCCCCAGGCAGACAAGACTATGAAATTAGGATATTCTTTGAGCAAGAAAAGGAAACCTGGACATCAACTTTGTAGGAGTAAAATTTCATCCTTAACTGGAAAGACATGTAAACCATAGAAAGTCCCCCTTTTCCCTAGAAAAAGGAAAAATACCTATGTCTTTATGAGGAAGATCTTATTTGTTAATCTTAACTATATTTTGCCTGTACCATTCTTCTTAGTCTGTATGTTTTAATATTTCAAATGTTGTTTACTGCATGGTCAGCATGTTTGTTTTCAAACAGCATTCTTCTGAAGGGTAGAATCAGAATAAGAACATAAACAACATATGGCTTTCAGGTTTCTTTTACGCCTCTCTTTAATTTCTGTCAGAATATCAAAATACTTGGTGTTGATATCAATATGGTTGCTCCCGGAGTCATATACCTATATGAATAGCTGTCTTTAAGTTGCTGGGACTGCTGGCTATAGGAAAGAGATGGTATGCCAGGGGAAGAAAATCTGGCAGCAAATACAAATCTGAGCAATATATACCTTTTAAATCTCATTGTATCTGGCGGCTTGAATACTTTTCTCTATTTTAACAGTACAAGCAAATGACTTCCCTACACTGCCAGCATTTTCCACTGGTCAAAAGTAGATAGAATGATGTTAGTGATAAAGAATATTATTAAAATATGTCTGGAGGACAGTTCAATAGCCAATACACAGTGACTCCTGGTGTGAGATGGAGGTTGACTGCTGGTCCAGTGCGTAAGCATGGACATGAACCTGCCTTAGAGCTGACTCACACAGACACCAGTGAGCTGGAGAGACTTTTAACAAATTTAATTGGGATATATGAAATTTTTCCACAAAAATAACGAATGCGAGAATGTCCCAGAGCGAGATCTACATCTGAAAAATAACTGCTTTTTTTTTGGCATGCCTATGGTGACCACTGGGTCTCAGGCTGGCTTAAGAGCAGCACGTGTGTTTTCCCTTTAGGTCCCCTTTAGGTGTCAGAAGGAAATATAGGCCACCCTCAAAAAGCCTGGCATTTTCACACCTCTTTTTTGCAGGCTACCAGTACTTTCTCTGTAAGCCTACCTCCATTTCATCTGGCTTTCGGTAGTATTTTAATAGGAAGTAGCAAAAACCCCGGTTCAGTAAGATGTTGTTCTTATATTTGCTATGGAGTGAGTAAGGAAAATGTCTCTGCAAGTGGGATATAGCTTTTGAAAATATTTTGAAAAGTTAGCATTTTACTTTGAAAGCACCAAAGTGACACTACTGACTGAAATTACAGAAATTCCTTTAAGGGTACTCAGGCAATTCAGCGTATACACGGCTAAAAAAATATACTACATCCACCGTGTTGGGACTGAAATATGTTACTGAGGTATTTTGCATTGAGGAAACCTGACCACAAAAGCCCAGGGAGACAGGTCGATAACTGCCATCAAAAAGGTCAACAATTTTTAGCTATTGCTGTTTATGACTAGTTTTAAAACAGGGACAGAGAATTTTTCCAATAACAAGCTTTTGAGCTCTCCCTTGTCTTGAAGTGAAACGTTGAGACCCATTGAGAGGTATGGAAATTGATTCAGCTGTGACCTTTTCTAAAACTCTCTCAGTCCGTGATGACCCCTTTAAATGGAAACATTTGCTTCCTCAGAAGGGCTGGAGCTGCTTTTTCAGGTGTGCCTACAGAGGTATGCTTTTATATTTTTGACATTTTACTTGCTGTGGAATTTTTTTATCTTCAGAGGATGAATGGGACTGATGCTTTGTCATAGTTGTCAGTTTGACTTGCATCCCTCGCTTGCCTCCGCAGAGCAGTCACTGGTGTGGCTCAGCCCTCATTTCTGTCAGAGCATCATTAGCCAAGTAGTCATTTGCCTCTTACTTTCCACAACTAAATTCAAAGCAGGGGCAAATACAGCTTTTTTCGTCATCCTCGCGGACATCACTGCATAAAGTAAATGCTGAAAGTGAAAGGTTTCCTCATGCAGGCGCGCTGAAGCAGGATTATCGGTTAAGTGAATGGGAACGCTGGGTTCTCCCACTGACGTGCTCACACGTGGCTGGTGGAGAGCGAATCCCTGCGTGCGATAGGATCGGGCAACCTACCCCTGGCATTGCTCCTCAGCTCTATCTGGTGAGAGAGCCTCGGGGAGGTGGTGACACCTGTGTGAAGCTAAGGAACCCCTATGGCCCTGGCATGCACCTGGTTTTGGGTCGGCAGCAACATGATGAACTCAGGTAGCCGGACCCCGCTCATCACGGGGGCAGACACAGCGCCTGGGCAGAAGAAAGGTCAGGTCAGCCACTGGTCAGGACCAAGCAACCTTTGGTCGGCCGAAGCTGCTGCAGCAGATTCACTATCTGGCTGAGTAACTGGGGAGGAGAAGAGGGAAGTGCAAGGAAGGACTCAAAAATTTAAGCTTTGTCTCGTGTATGTGCTACCAGCAGCCTACCTTGAAAGCCAGTGCTTGTTTTCGTGCTTAGCAATAATAGCCTCATTTCTGGAGCATGATTTATATCTTGAGTTAACATTGATTTTTTTTTCCCTTCCCTTGTAGAATCCTGTGGTTAATTTGTTTTTAAAATGTTGTACAGTAATTACTTTATTTAAATGAATCATCTGACAAACGGGTTCTTTATCAAACTTGTCACTTACTCTGCTATTTCTCTTTTAACCTGGACCTTACAATAAATTCTAAGCTTGGCTGTAAGTCATCAGCAGAACACAGGAAAAGAGAAACTGTTTACTAAATTGCGAGATTTCATTAAGGATACAAGGAGGAAAACACAACAGCACAGAACAGCCAGATTTTATCTTCCGTCTTGTTTGTGATGCAAATTTATAGACTGATTAAACTCTTTTTTACACACATAGATCCCAACAGAAAAATGAAGCACAAACAGGTAGCAGTTCAAGCTTTTCACAATGCAACTATTCCAAATTTCACTCACAGTAAGCAACAATTTCCTCTATAAACTGTCTTGTGGACTTTGGTCACGGGCAGCAGGGCCCCGCTCTTTGTGCTTACTTCTGGGTTTAATGAGGAGAGCATTCAGTCAAGTAAACATTTACTGACTTGGAAGAGTGACTTTTGTGATCTGAAAACTTCCCCATCCTAGCAGGGAGAGGGAGCGCTAGCTTTCAGATGCTCTAAATGGCACCCTATGCAGCATCTCCAGTTCAGCTGAACTAAATTTCCTGTGTAAAGTTATGAACCTCTTGACTATCTGTCCTGTTCTTACACCAGATCTATCCAGAGTATCTCACCAGCAAATTAAAATGTGTAACCAAAGTTGTCCGTAAGTGTTTTACTGCTGTGTTAACATACAAAAGGAACCTGGAGAATATGTTGAAGGGGTACCAACATACTGATTATACAGCTGACTTTCAGAGAGACCTGTCAGAATATATTTGATGTATATGTGATAGTGCATATGCAGGTTTGATTAGTTTGCTTAGGAAACATATCCAAGCAACGCTTTCCTTCTTTCCGTGGCTCTGCCTTTCCTTCCACTCCTTCCCTCTGCCCAGTGAGCTTCTACTCGTTTTTAAAAGGGACCAAGCAAAAATTCTGCAAAATTCTGCTAGTGAAGTATAAATAGTTCATCGATATACATCAATTAAAATTAATCTCCATTTAATAGGCAAGTTATTAGAAGTCTGGGAAAAGTTCTGTTCCTAAAATGAGAAAGTGCATGTGAATGTAAGGTATGAAGTTTACCTCAAGGGTGGTTGAAAGAAGTTGTTTTAATTAAAAAAAAAAAAAAAAATATACAAGGACAGCACAATAATAGTTTCCAAAACGGAGAAGAATTTTTGCCAAAATCAAGTGGGAAGAGATCCATTCTATTGGAAGTGTGGAGAGATGGTGGTCACTCTGTCTTATTAGTAAGTTATCCCAGGCTACCCATTGTACTCAGTGACTTCCATGTTGCCTTACAAAACAGTGTCCTGCTAATCCTAGTAAGCAAAACACAACAGTTGTATCTTGCTGGCCCAAGCCCAAGCTGGCATTATAGCTAACTGAAAATACTTGTCTTCCTCAGGTGAAAGGAGGGAAAGCAAATTCTATTTAATCAGAAAGTAATAAACTTGTTGGTATCATCATTGAGATGATGAATTATAAGACCTGAAAGAACAGGCATTAGATATTTTTCCTTCTGGTAATCCTATAGTTTGTAAATCTGGAAAATCCTGCTGACTGTCAGCATTCCACGTGAGGTTTTACATTTTGTTCCCAAACCAGCACTTAAACTGTTTTTCCAGCTATTTCTGTGTGTCACAGTCTCCTAAAATCATGTTTTATGATGGAGGGGGAAAAAAAATAGGAAAGTCTTTAAGGTTCTGATACACGCATATGAGAAATACATATGGTGAAAAAGAAAATTGCTTAAGTAGGCAAAATTGCTGAAGTCATGCTAAGGTACTGTTATAAATGGGTTTGAGAGATAACATAATGCTGTGTATTCAAGAGTAGATAGAGGTTACATTGCCAACTTGGGATTGATAGCCTCCAGTGTTTTCATTGCTGAGTTAAAATTCGAAACAGGTTTTAATTCCACTGTGTTCCCATTTCCTGATTGTCAGCTAATGACTGCACTATTCCTACACTGGTGACATCAAAATTGCAAGAGATTGCAGAGCATTAGCTGAATACATTCTGATGCTCAGAAAATATAAAGCTATATCTAGGGCTCAAATTTCACATGGGGAAATGGGAAAATATGTAACTGAGAAATCCAAAGTATTCTCTAGTGACTTGCACTAAATGAGTAAATTATACTTGCAAAATCAAGTACTGAAGCTGGAGATTGCTGTTTAAAGGAGCTATTTTTTTTCAAATTAGCTGTGTTTGTTATGCATTCATCAAATCCCAGTGCTCCTAGACAGCCTGAATGTGTTGTTGGCATAATAAAGTCTCTAGAGGCTAGAGGGTGTAGACATCCCAGTGTAAGTGGGACAGCCTGTTGACTTGAAACATAGCCACCTTCCCCATCTCAGAGTATATGCCAAAACATTCAGAATGCTTCCAAAATTCATATTGGTTATTTACAGGTCCTCTTCTGGAAAACTTGTTTCCAGGTTAAAGAAAAGCTCAGATTCACATAATTTTATTTTTTTTTAAAGGAGCAAGAAGTGTATACAATTTCAGTTTGAAAGCCAGAAAATATATCCTGACAAAATGGGCAGCACTCAAAGAGCAGTTGCCCAGCTGGGATTGGACAGAATGGGTTGGGACACATCTTTGTTCAAATAGTTCAAAACAGATGTTGGAAGAAGAGTCTAGATGACTGATAGGAAGTTGAGAACAATTGTGCTAGATCTAGCACTTTACTTGGAAGAAGACTTTTAAACCTGTGCCATAATGGTACCAGTAGATGCTACACCACTGGAGAGATCACTCAACACTTTGGCATGGAGGTGAAATCTTCTGTGGGAGCAGCGTGTGGCTCAGTTATGTTCTGTATCAACAAGTTCAGTTCATTCAGCAATGAGCTTTAAAAAAGGAAAAATACTCACTTCTCTCTGAGCAAACTGAGAAATGGCCAACAATGTTGCCTAAGTTTTATAAAACGACAAAGCCCTACTAAGACACCGACCTCAGTTGGAAACTTTCAGTCCATTTCTACTCAAAGTCCTAAGTCACTTCTGAACGTGGATCCTGTTATCGCCAAGATTTGCAGAAACAGTTCAGAAAACATCTCCACCACATTCAGGTTTCATCTCTAAACATAGATTAGATAGGAGCAGGGGGAACAAGACCTGTGAATATCACTACTTTCATTAGTTGGGAATTCAATAGAAGTTTTCACAAGCATTTAAAAATTTTATTTTGAAAAGCCTGAATAATAAACATGCATCACGTTTCACAGATGTTTGTCTATGCAACATTCATAATATTGAGTTAACCTACAGTGACATTGTAGATAAAAACTAATGATCCAATATGCTTTTGCTGTAGTGCTTTTAACAGCAATTTTAACTGTTTTCCTTTATGAACACTCAGATTTTTATTGCTCATAATTTATTTTTCTCTTTTTACATACAGTGATGAAGAGGTGAATAATACTTCTCATTTATCTCTGTTTCAACAGGAGGGATATTCGAAACTGTGGAAAATGAACCTGTTAATATTGAAGAATTGGCTTTCAAGTTTGCAGTCACCAACATTAATAGAAACAGAACACTGATGCCTAATACCACATTAACCTATGACATCCAGAGAATTAACCTTTTTGATAGTTTTGAAGCCTCAAGAAGAGGTAATTATCTCAATTACTGTGTCAGTAACATACACGTTCTATGCTACCTTTCCCCAGCCTGGTCTCCTTTTTTGCTCTGATTGTAACATGTGTGTATATGAATGGCAACATAAAATTCATCTTGCAAAGTTATTTGAACTAAGAATGAAGCCGGGCTTGGACTTGTCATGTAGTTTCTGATGAAACACCTACATACTGTCTGCGTGCTAGGAGCCCCAGATGGAAGGTGGCAAGTCCAACCCATTTTTCTTTCCAAAAAATAGATTTGCCACCTGGAATCCTGCAGAATATGATCACGGACTAACAGGGAGCGCAGTGGGATGTCACAACCCATAATTAGCACAGACACACAGATATCCATTATTCATAACAAATTGTATCTATTGTGCTTTAAAGAACAGAGACCAGTAGTGTCCCTGTCCTGAAATATTAATGCTTCATAGGGTTAGAGACAGAAGTAAATTTCTCTGTTATAAACAACTATGAGAATTGGAGTAGACAATTCTGGAGGTTTTTGCCTACTCTTTTATTTTTCTCAGAGGGAAAATTATGGTCCAATTTATTTGCATCTAATTTACTTGCAGACCAAAACAGAAAGGGGAAAAAAGTCACAACTCTCCTTAAGGACAGTCTGTTTCTTCACCTCTAGGAGGCAACATTGAAGTTTGCTAAAATTTTATGTACAGCAATCTGGTTCCTGGAATTACATGGTGTACACACAATCTCACGCAAACAAGTCTGGAGAAAGACTCATAAGCCACTAAGACTTTGCAGATGTGCTTTGCAGTTTACTATAACATCTATCACTGTAAATGGTACAAGATACGCTTGCTATGTGGCAAGAGGCGTGTCTGCTATGAGGCAAATGAAGGCTGGTAAATAAACATGTTTCACATCCTGAATTATGCTAGAATGCTGGTGAGCTGTCACCTTTCAAACACCTAAGTTACTAAATTCTCCTCGTGGTTCTCTAGGTTTTTCCTAAAGACTGGGAAAAAGGAGAACATTTCCAAAGAACATTGAAAATGGCTTTAAATTCTCTTTATTGCAGTCTTTTTGAAGTGTCAGATACATGCTGGAACTATATGCTGTAGGAAGGAGTTCATTATAAATATTTTTGTAAATCTACATGCAAGGAATCCATTCAGACAGTAGTAATTTCTTCTCATCATGAATTATTGATATTATTTATGCAATTTGCACGTTAAAACCTGCGATCCTTTAAGAAGCCTTCTGAATTAAACCTTGATAGCCTGTGCCTTTTATGCTGTCTGTAAAACATTCATTTGTAGACTGAAAACAGAAAATAATTGATTTTCTGTCATATTCTATTACGATCAGAGTGCTAAATATTAGTTTTAAAAATCTCAACTCGTTGTGGATGTTTGTGTACTTAGTATCTCATCCAATCACCATAATTTCTAAATTTTCCACAAAGAACTACCTTACAAAAAGTACAGCACTGTAACTCAGTGCAAACCTTTCTCCCAGTTGATAAAGACCTTATTAGAAACATTTGCAGCAAATTTTACTAATGGACAAAAGTAATTTAATATTACTTCATCTTTTGTTAGCCTGAAAGGACATGGGAGGGAAAGAAAAATGAAAAGACACCTACAGGAGGGGTTCTTTTGGCTGAGATATAGGCACAAGGAGAAGGAAACCTTTGCTGATACTAGCATTTGACTGATTTGGAAAGGTATTAAAATGTCAGTGTGTGTTGGTTCTTTATTTCCCTGTGTCATTACTGAGGGCTTTAGCCTTTACTGCCTGTTTTGTAAACACAGATTATGGAGCGCCATGAATCATAGTGTCCTTTACTGTTTATATTCCTTCAGTAGCCTGAAATTAAAGCAACTCACATTCGTAGAAGCTTGGCAGTCACAGAGGGAATCCGTATAGTGTGTGTTGTGATTCCATGAACGTATTTCCTGATACACTGCCATGAAACTTAATTCACACAACATCCCTTTGGCAAGCCCATAGCCAGAAAGCTCCTGATTTCTCCAGGATAATGCCGTACTGAGAAAGGCAGTTTAGGAAGCAATGTGATCTGAAGGTAATAATCTGAAGTCGTTTTGGTTTTTGCTTGTAGCAAGCAGGTTCTAGGATTTGACGCTAATCAGTAAAGACATTTTCAGGAACCGTTTGCAAATCTCTCAGTGGGTTTGGGAGAAACACGGTGACCCATTCTGACTTTGAAATGATGGGGATGGATGGAGAGTAAGTGATCTCGGTGAACACCACACAAGTTACGTGCTTTTGCCAACTGACATCTTCTTCCTCTCCCTTCCTCTCCCCCTCAGCATGTGACCAGCTCGCTCTTGGCGTAGCTGCTCTGTTCGGACCTTCCCACAGCTCCTCCGTCAGCGCGGTGCAGTCCATTTGCAATGCACTTGAAGTCCCACATATTCAGACCCGATGGAAGCACCCTACAGTGGATAACAAAGACGCATTTTATATCAACCTCTATCCAGACTATGCAGCCATCAGCAGAGCAGTTTTGGATCTTGTACTATACTACAACTGGAAAATTGTAACAGTAGTGTATGAAGACAGCACAGGTAAGTAGTGCTGGTGCGCTGCAGATCATGTACTTCTATTCCTGTACACACATGAATAGATTCTGCGAGAGAGAGTGCCTGTGATAGTTCAGTTTGGCCTACTTAAAGCGGTTTTCCCCAAAATATAGAAGAAAAAGGTCTCTTATGGCTCAACTATCCTGCTGCTGCTATGGCTTTTGGAAAGCTGTTCATTTCATCAGACCCTAAGTCACCAGGAGGTAGCTCCTGGATTCTGAATACTCAGTCATATTTTGCTTCCTATTTGTAGAACAAATAACACAGCTTCAAACTGATAAATGTTCTAGTGTGGGGCTGATTAGGGATTCCCCCTCTCAATGAGGTGTTGATCTTAAAAAGGGTGCACCTAAAAACCAAAAGTTCAAACTGCAGCATTTTTAATGTAGAGACTACCTTGTTCCTTGAAACTGTCTCAGAAACAGTCAACCCACTTGTCAGCTGGGTACTAAAGACTGAATCTGAAAGTTGCAATTCATGTAAATGTTTCCAGCCTGGGACTCTTATCTCAGAGAAGATCGTTCATTCTTTGTGACAAGAACCTCCCCCTGGGGTACACAGTAGTCATAGCTGTCCAGCGACATACAACGGACAATCAATATCGGTAACATGTCCCTTTTTGTTCACAGCGGGGGCGAAAAAAAAAAAGATTAAAAAGAGAATAACAAGCTCACTCCTGGGAACAAGTGATTTAAAAGCTTATCAGAGACTAGAACTTTTTTTTTTAATACACAGAGACTGTGTAAGAGCGTCGATGTTATAAGGAAGTCTAAGCCACTGTTGCATGACTTTACATATATAGGCTTGTGTAGCTGATACCTATACTGTAGCTGATGCCATATACTGTACTGTATTTTTTTCTGAGAAATGTTTTAGCTGCTCTGGTCATTGAGAGAACTGCCTACCTAACTGCTGTCAGAAGGAGTCCTGTCCAGCAGGATTGCACACCAAAATTTATTCCAAGCAGGACCGCAGAGAACATAATCCCTCCTACAGTGTAGGCTCAGTCATGGATTAAGGGTCCATAATCTGGCTTCACAAGAAAAGGTTTGCATGTAAACAAGCCATTAAAAGCTCAGAGAGGTCTATAGCTCTCCTGTCAAACCATAGGAAGCTCTAAGCAAGGCCTGCCAACTGATTACAGGTAAGGACACATTCTAAGTAGCAACAAAGATTTTCTTGGAGACATCATCTCTGTAGAGGTGAAGTAAACAGAGCCAACTAAATAAGACTTCCACTGGTAGTTATTCCACTGTGAGCTCTCTCCACCATCCTTCAACACTATCTTTTTACGGTAAAGGTGCAGCTGAACCCTACACATTTCTGAAAAATCCTCTTGTGCATTAGCGGTCATTGGTGCAAATTAAGCACTTCGCTGTCAGCCCCACTCTCAGACTTGCATTCCCCTTTCTCTTCCCATTGCCCACAGAAGCATAACACCTTATAGAGCTCTACAGATGTGCAAGTAACATTTAAATTGATTCTTTGATAATGGCACGAAACAAACCTGGATGAGTCATGAGCTCAGGCATCTGCCTAAGCCTTTAAAGAGGGTATGCAAAAAAAAGCATGCCTATTAAAATCGTGCTGTAAAAACATGTCTGAAAGACAGAATTCTGCTTTTTAAAAAAAAACCAAATCTCAATTATAAGGCTAAAAATATTGTATTTCTTACTGTACTGTTAACACCACAAAAGAAGCATATTTCCTCCTGGATCCAAGCGCGGGCCTCAGTGCCAATATTCTGCTCACCTTGGACTCAGAGAGTGCACCAGAGGGCTGGAGGTAGAAGAGAAAGAACAAGTCAGCCTGGGCTTACTGCAGCAGTCTGCTTGCATTTCCATTATGATGGTCTAGCTCAGCAGGATTTCTGCTGGGCTCCTAGCACAATATGCCAAAATACACTCATAGATAAACAAATAGAGGTCTTTTTCAGCCTACTCCATTATCAAATTAGCATTCCAAAGCACTAAGTGTTGTGTACGTGTTCAGCTACAAAAATGACTGATATTAACGAGACTTCATTTGCAGAGGTATTTACAAAGTAAATTAATCATCAATCATCTTATTAACTTGGAGTCAGGAAAGTAAACAGGTCAACTTTGATCAATATAAATAGTCTTTGGATTTTGAGTTAGAGTGATGCCATTTAGCTTGAGCTCTTTTTATTCCTCATCTCTCATGTTTGACATTGTTACACTACAAGAAGAAAAAACATATTGACCTATCTTTTTCTTAGAGACTAATTGTATGTGAAGAGCAGCTTTATTCCTAAACAAACAATGAACTCATAGCTGTACCAATGAACTTCCATTCTCAGAGTATTCAGGTTGACATTAGCCTTGCTCCAGGTTTTAGTCTATTTTGAAGGGTTAAGCATGGAAAATCCTGCTTTCATCCTTCACACTACAGCACTGCTGCAAGCCCACATGCCATCATGGCCAGATCCAACACAGAGGCCACATACTGTGCCAGTTTGCCAAGCTGTAGTTGCCCACCTCCAGTAGTTACAGTTTTCACAGCTGCAGGGACACATCCATCAATGAAAGTGCGGTTATGAGTCTGGACTGAGCAATGTTAAAAAAACCAGCTCATCTGAGTGAGCTCATGTTTCCAAATGATCCAAATCGCTTGTGCCCACCCTCCTTATCTCAAATGCTATTTACCACACTGACATTTTTTGTCATCCAAATGTTTTTCAGCCATAACTTTTTTCCAGTCAATGATTTTGAAGTGCATACAGAGACAAGAGCACTACAAATGTGTGAATGGCTTAGCAACAACCTTCACAGACCTCCACTGTTTAACAAGGCTTTCCCATTGACATCTGCTTTTTGAGATCTGGCAAATGATTCTTTTCTAGTTCCACATTTTTCATGAGCAGGTTGTGTGATACGTGAAGATGGACACCTCCTGAGGGCAAGTGCTTCACATCTAGAAAGGCACCTGTGTCAGCAGAACTTGTAACACCAACTGAAGGCACTTGGTGTGATACAGAGCTATCTTCCCTTGACAGCTTAACGTCTCTTTTAATTATAGTCCCAAGTTTTCATTCTTCAGCATTTTACCACCATATCAGCTTTACTCCTAACTTGTCCAGTGCTTACACTGGAGTAAGCCATTCTATGTTATCTCACATACCCTTTCTGATATTGATGAAACATTAGCACTGTTTTCCAGTCTACTACAATTCATTCAAGATTCCATTATTTATCACATTAGTTGTTAAGTGTTAGTAATCTACTAAGTGGACTCTATAAGACTGTCAACGATAAGCAAATTTTATATAAGCAGGTCTTGAAAACCTGCAACCAATGGTGCTAAAAATTACAGTTGGAAT
Organism: Chroicocephalus ridibundus; assembly: GCF_963924245.1. Classification (NCBI taxonomy): domain Eukaryota; kingdom Metazoa; phylum Chordata; class Aves; order Charadriiformes; family Laridae; genus Chroicocephalus; species Chroicocephalus ridibundus. The sequence continues at coordinate 105,073,087 of NC_086284.1, forward strand.
AGGAAGTACTTATTCATCCTGCTTCTTATCAAATATCGTGTTAAATGGTACCAAATGCACCATGTTAAACAACATTATGTCTCCTCCAAAGGGACCTACAGCAGTTATAAAGCTTGTATTTTGTTCCTAAAATACACTTTCAAAATTCCTTCATGTTTCTTGAGTTGAGCTGATCAGATTTTTACCATCTTGTCTCTTAGACTTCAGTATAAATATTAATAGTAAAGCACACTACAGCTGATTTTTATTTCTGATTGCTGTCCTTACTGTGCCATTGAAAGATGGACTTTCAGCCAAAGTCATCTTTCTTGATAGTAAATTAATGGCTTCTGGTTATAGAGTAAATACTTATTTAAACATCTCACAATTTTCTCTTTCTGAAATTCTTATCATGTTCATTAATGCCTATAGCTTTCCAATGCTAGGGAAAAGTAAGACTCCTAAGCAAATGTATGTATTTCTCACGTTGAAACTGTGCTCCTTTTTTCCATATTAAGCATAATCCATGTTATGTTCAGAGTCCCCAGCCCATAATCAGCCTTCATTCTGATTATTAATTTCTCTTTATTTTTTATCAAGGTGTTAAAAAAGAGTTAGTTTATATCAAGTGCAATGCCTTTGTGTAAAGCAAAAAATTGTCTTCTGAGGTTTAAAGATGATCTAACGAAGCCTTGCAATAGACTGCATGATGCATTGAGCATGCATTTCCCAAACTTAGGTACCATAAATTATGGTTTATCTTCCCACATGCTAGAACTGGGTAGACATACTGTTCTCTGGTTTAATTTAGTGGTCTCTAATAGATCCCTTCCAATATCCCACTTTCTCACTTTGTTATTTGGCATATTGATCTGTAACAGACACATGACTTTGTCTCAGTTATCAACAACTCAAACAAAAGGAATAACACTACCTTCAGTTCAGGTTTGACTCTGCTTTTGATCTATCTTCCCTGAATTCAATAACTTTAACCTACCAGGTGCAGAGAAGGGCAACTACAATAAATTCTTCAGCTTCTGTTAGAATCCCTGACTTTCACTACTTGTTGGCCTGCTCTACCAGCATTTCCTTAAGGCTCAGGGGAACCAAATCTTTTTGTCATATCAGTTCAATTAGTTTGCACAGGGCAGAAGTTGAATTCTTACTGAATTTGGTTGCAAGAGACATCTAACTTTGCTAACCCTAACACAGTTTTCTAATAAAAAGGAGAACTTTCTCCCAAAGCAGTAAAAGCATTTCTTCAATTCTAAGTTTGTCTGAATTAACTATACATTTTTTTTCATTAAAAAAAAAAAGGGAAATGGGGAGGTGAACAATTTCTACCAACACACACTATCACACTAATACTAGTTGTGGCAGGAAATCCAGCCCCAAAGCTTACTGAATCCATCAATATCAGAGACCACAGGATTTACCTTCACTTCATGTGGCAGTAGGAAGTGATGTGAAGGGCAAGGTCCAAGCCTCATGTGGCAGAAGCAGATATTTTAAGGCACACGGCATTTTCCTTCCCCCCAAAAGAAGATGGAGGTGAGTGGGCAAATCCTTTTCTTCTGCTCTTCACCTCACTTGCACTTAAGTACTTTTTGTTGCTGGAAAGAGAAACAACAATACTAAGTCTAAAGCTGTGGATAAGATGCAAGATTCCCTGCATGCTGGACTCTTCCTCCCAAATCTAGGTTTTCCCTCTTAGAGTAGCCACTTGTTCTAGTGGCCAAGGCACTGCGGTCAAGGGCTGAACACTTGAGTGCATGGTACAACCAAGCTACAGCTTTACAGCCAGATTACATAAACTCCCCTACTTGTTAGTCAGTGTTGGAAGCGTGTGCCCCATTCTCATAATAATGAGCTCAAATTGTTTCATATTTACACAGGCTGGCTTCCAGCCAGGCTCCGATCTCACAGCGCGTGCAGTAATTTACATTTGAATACTCATGATGCTTAATATTCTATATTGATTGTTGATACTTGAAAACCCACAAAGAACAGACCCAGCATTGAAGGCGGAGGGAAAGATTATTTTTTTCAAAACATATTGCCAGTACTTGAGTGAAAGCCAAAAGTTCTCAACATAGCAATCACTCACTAACCTCAGAAGAAGTAGTGATGCTTCGTGTTGCCTCATATATATCTATCATTGGACCATTCAACCAAGGACATTCACACACAAAACAAATATATACCCACTCCCTGCAGGAGAGCAATGATTTTATTCATATTAATAATTTGTTTGATTTTTGACTAAGAAGTGCTTCTTGCCTGTGTTCTCTCTCTCTTTATGCATATTTTTAAGGCAGCCTTTTACTTTCACTCAGCAGCAGATCATGATTTTTTTGTGGGTAAATTACATTCATGGATAATGAGAAAGAGACTGTAATCACACACCTCAAAGAACTCTTAACTATCTTACTTAGGTTTTGGAGGCAGTACAAATTACATAGGAGTGCTGAATTAGCTAGTAGAATTGCATTGTGTTTAAATACTTGGACAAATCTTCAACTGGTTGAGCTCCACTGACTTCAAATAAGCCATGTAGTTTTGTATTAGCCGAAGACATCGTCTTAGAAATCATGTTCTTGTGTTCACAGGCATAGAGCTGGATCTCAAAACATTTCAGTTCTTTATAAGATCTCATACTTGCTGAGTGACCTTATGCAAGTCACTATGCCTTCAGACTTTTTGTCTCTAAAATGATGTTCAGAAAAATTTAAGGCTCCTCCTCTGGGGTATAGCTATATATGTTGAAATGAGGACAATGAGAGCCGTATGGATGGTTATTAAGAATGATAATTGGTAAGAGCCACTCAGGTCAACCACTGACTTCTAAGTGAACCGTGACGGAGGTTCTGGCTATTGAATGTTTTTCTCCCTCTATGACTCGTCATCTGCTCATGCTTGACAATAGGTAGGAAAGTTAGTAAGGAGGTTTCTTCAGTTCTGTGCTCTTGTTGTTTAGTATTGAAATAATAATTAGCTGCCAGGGAAGAAGCATTACATCCTTTTTGCAATAAGCTGTAGCAACATAGAATCAATAGAAACATATCCTATAGTCAACCAATTAAAAATACATTTCAGAATATTTAGATGTTGAAGCCAAGTAGGAAAAGGAAAAGCTATAATAATAGTAGTTAGGAGGCTGGCAACTATGATGCTAACAACTACCCTTTGGGTATGTGAAATATGTTGGGACTGATAAGAGAATCTGTTTAAGTGACAATAAATACTCATTGCACAGAATGGTTAGTTGTATAATTGCATATCGTTTTTCAGGTCTAATTCGCCTGCAAGAGCTCATCAAAGCCCCTTCTAGATACAACATTAAAATAAAAATCCGCCAACTGCCCTCTGGGAATAAAGACGCCAGGCCTTTACTCAAGGAGATGAAGAAGGGCAAGGAGTTCTATGTGATATTTGATTGCTCACATGAAACGGCAGCAGAAATCCTTAAGCAGGTAAGGGGAAGGAGGTGAAAAAGCACGACATTCATTTTGTATCCTGAAAGTTGTCAGCCTCTCTGGTTTTCATTTTCTGGAAAACACTAAAACTGAATGCATTTACCAATTAGGACATAGGCTTGTTAATACCAGGGACAGAAGTTGTTATAGAACATGCAGCAGCATCGGAGCACTCCACAAGACTTCAGGGCTTCACAGAGCCATAAGGACCAGCAGCAGGATTGATGTCTGAAGAGAAGCCCATAGATATTCCTCAGAAGGAAATATGCATTTCTTTTTAATGCTTCAGGTTTTACTTGGCTAGGAAGATTGTTGCATTATTTTAGCTTGTCCTGGTTTAATCAATACAGGTTTTATGTCTTCCCCTACAAAAAAAGAAAGAGCCCGTTTTGGAGTGCTTGGGGAGCGGCTCACGTTGAGCTATCGCCTCCACAGAGATTGCGCGTCAGATTCAATGCTGACTACAGTAACAACAGGGCATTAATCCACTGCAGACAGGAGCGTAACTCTGCATTCACCTCCTTGTAACAAAGCGAGATTTGGTCTGCTGGCACTACCTCGTTAAGTTTTAAACTCTGGTAGAGCAAGAAGATGGAATGGAGAAAGTATCAGAAGAAAAATGTGTACCTTAAAGCAGAAAGAGAGGCTATTGTGCAAGGGTTGACATAGCCCTGACCTAAGCGTGAGAGTTGGGACAGCCGCACAAGACAAGGACGAGCTCCAGAAAGCCTGATGTTAATGGGCTGGGACGTTACCAAGGGTGCACAAAGAGTGGTGTAAATTAAAATTTACTGTTGTCACTTACTATGTATTTCTAGACAATCAAAGTCTAAAGCACTGGCTCCAGCAATTCATTGACCTATAGACAATAATACCAAGCAATATCAATATAATACATTGTCAATGGCATTTTCCTTTTGTAGATATGAGGGGTGGTTGTTTTTACTGTCAGTTGGTCTAATGGGAAACACTGATCCCAGAAGACCAACAGAGAGCTTCCACTAATCTAAATGTACAGATATGGGCTGTCCCATAAAGGTTAAAGCCTATGCTTCCAACCCAGAATATTTTGCTGAAATATTAAAGTTATGCAGGACAGCATTCTGTATCAAAGTAAGACAGAAAACTTACTGGTTGCATTAGTCTGAGGAGCCTGAAACCATCCTCTCCAGACTGGAGAATCTTGGTCCTGTGAATACAGACATGCAGGATCGTGTCCCAAATCAGATGCAACGCAGCTGAGAACAGCACACAAGTCCCCACGAGCTGGTGGAGTTAGATTTATTGCTGTCAGGAAAGTTGGCCTGTACTCAGTTTTAGGGTTTTCTTGGTGCAAGTTGTATATTTAAGCTACAGCAAGGCCAGAGGCAGGCATGATGTTGGGAATGTGAGGGAAGAGCAAGGGGAGGGTGCGCAATCATGCAGATGCTCTCCCATGGGATGGGGAGCGCACTGTAGCAAGCGGCATTCATTGATAAGGGGGGTGGACAGGAGAGCTGCTGTTCCCTCACTCTGCTTCCCGTAGGGCTGTCCAAAAGCATTAAAACATGACAGCAGGAACAAGCTGCTCCAAAATGAGAACTGTGGGGGAAGAGTTAAACTGCCAACACAAATTTTCAAGGATCTGCAAGAAGAAAGTGCAGATGTCTGGCACACTGCAGGAGGCACAAAGCTTCAAAAATACCAGGCTGAGTATGGGGAAAAAAAGGCAAATAACCTTAGTGTCAAAAGAAGAAGAGGAAGTGCTAAAAGATGCGCTAAGACAGGGCAAAGTGGCAGAACGGTTTGTGTGGGAAATGGATCAGGGAGACAACTGACAGGCTGCAGATACAGATAATGCTCTCCAATGCCTTAAGAACTCAGAGAAGGATGGTGAATGGCAGTGAGGAAGAAAACAGGAAAATTAAGAGAGGTACACCTGTGGGTCAGAGCTGCGGGAAAGGAAGTAACATAAATATCAGCTAGAAAGAAAGGGAAAATGGCTTTTATATGAGATAGATAGTTCTGTGGCTGAATCTAGATGCTCGCAGCAGTAACTCAGGTGTTGAAGTTCCTCACTGTCAAAGGCAGCTGTGAAATGGGAAGGTGTGGAGGGCTCTGAATTCACGTGTGACTCATCTGTAGCTTAGCTACCTGAGGTACCATGGTTCACATTCTTGTCACTTCACACAGAAACCCCTATATGATTTTACACTAAATGAAAACAATATATTAAAGAGAATACTATAGAAATTATTTTAAGAAAACTCTGCAATGTTAGTAGAGAATATTTTTGACTTTGTAAATGATCCAATAGGTACTATGAGAAAAATACCTGTCATTGTTAAAGTATGTAAGATTTCTAATAGGAGTAGGAATCAGAGCCAACAGTCACCTAAACTTGTCCCCAAAGCAACGATTTCTTGTCTGCCTACTGTATTTACAATAATGTAGCAGGTGTTTAGTAGGTCATGCAGGAGAAGACAAATAAAGGTAGTGATTTGCAGTGGGTTGAATGGTGGAGGGTATTTTAGAGATTAAAACTGCAGCAGGGTCACACAGGCACATACCCACCGTTGCTTACGCCCAATGCCTGTGTCCTCCTCACCCTCTGAGCTTGCACAGGTTCCCCCCTCAAAAAAAGCTTTACACAAAGGTCTGCATTTCCCCCCTTCCAAGGCCAAGGGTGTCCCCTCTGCACCAGGATCTGCTCCATCTCCTTTGGACAATCCCCAGCCAAGGTGGGCAACATCCCTCTCCTCCTCCAAGCCTGTGGAAAGGAGGCAAGAGGCCACCTCTCACCTGCTCCAGGCACGTTTCCCTGCTCCGGGGCAGTGAGGCATGCCAGCCACCAGCCTGCCTGCAAGCTGGTGTAAGTGTGGAAGAAGGCCACAGACAGGGCAGAAAAACTGTGGCCCTTCTTCCAGCGGTGCCCGTGCTGCCGGGGTTGGTGGCAGCAGCAACGGCACTGCAAGCAGGGGCTGCTAGCACCCATGCTCCAGATTTACCAGCAATGGCACAGCTTGTTTACCAGGAAGGAAGGGCAAGGGATGCCTAAAAGCTCTTTCTGGGACCAAAAGAATTAGCGCATCTGAAGTTATGTCCTCAAAGAGTCAGCACACAGAGCTGGTTTTGGCATGGAGCTACCTGACCCAGCAGCATTTCCAGGCTGTGGGCCTAGGAGAGGTGACGTCTTCATTTACCTCCTTAAACTGATTGTTTACAAAACAGCACAAAAGACAGACTTCTCCTCTTAAATGAGACTATCTTTTACTTATTTATAGCTTCAACTAAAATACCATTGAGCCACACTTCTTCCTCGTGCACAACAAGAACAGGCGAATCAATAACCTAATTTAAACAAACTACAAAGCCTGCACACAGCTGAATAACCTATTCCCTAAACTCACACATTTCCTCTTTTCTCTGAAATGCTGCAGAGATCACAGGCTTTCACAGTGCCCAGCCAGCTTAACGAGGCCTGGCCCTCTCACCACCCAGATCTGGAAGGGGCAAGAGGAAATTGTGATTATTAATTGCTGTCTTTTTCAATAGTCACTTTGAATTTTCTCTCCATATTGCCTCATGGGGGTTGGTAACCTCATGCGACTGGTGCATGGCAGCTTAGGGAGTGCTACAGCCCTCTTGCCTGTACCAGGTAACCACACAAACTGTCAGCTCTGCTGCCCAAAGTGACCCGCTCCACAGAGATCAGGTTATTCTGAAATTACTTGAGCCAGGAGGTTATGCCAGCAGGGTTTTCAAACGAGACATACCGCATCATCAGAGCTGATGAAAGAAATTGCATCTGGTCTGATACTTCCATAGTCTACTTGAAAATCTTTGTTGATGGAGCTTTAAAACTTGTGAAGACTGGACAAATCTGACAAGGAGAGAGATCTAGTGGAGAATTAGATGCCAAAAGCAGGAGCTAAGTGCAGTTGTGGCTTTTTAGGATAAAATTGTGATCTCCAAAGTCCTGCTCAGGATCTGCTTAAGCTCTGTAGGAGCCTCCCTGTTTGACTTCAGCAGTGCCTGTCCTGCTCTGCTCCGAGGGTGCCTAGCATCTCTTTCCTTTCCAAGCCTAAAAATAGACATCCCTGATGTCTATCCCTGATGTCTCACACCCTGAAAGAGTGTGAGAAAATAAGGCATCCACCAAACTTGTCAAAGACCAGCAGGACTGAGTCCTTTAGGCAAGGAAGCTGGAAACACTTTCTTAGGGAAAAACCTGGTGTTTACAACATTGGCCTGAAATACTTTGCGGACAGAGATTTGGTGCTCTGTCTAGACTAGGTTAGCAATGCCACAAGTCAGTTAAATCTAGCTATTGCAAATTGCGATCTGTTTTATGCATGAATCTTCCAATACATTCTGGATGTACTATATTTAGTCTGATATTGCCTTTTTGTATGAGGAACTTAGTTCAACAGGTTTAGTTGTTATGGTTAACCTTCAATTTATTCTTCTAACACACAAGTAGTTGACATCGATTTCACTGCTAGGCAAAGTCATCTCTCATAGATTATGTTGCTACTAGCCTTAAATTATCTACTCCTTCCTCCACACATTTAAAATACATTTTATGAAATGTACTGTATATTTAATCAGGTTTAGGACTTTCACAAAGCAGTTTATAAAGAATTCTGTGTTCACTTTCAGTATGTGACAGACAAAGAGCAAAATAATTAATTCATTTCCCACAAAAGTACAAAAACTAAGTGTCATCATAGTATACATTCCAGGTACAATAATAAATGTGAGAATACAAAACCTCACTTCTTGAGTATGCTCCTTCTAGTAATTTGACAGGTGGGCTGAAGCCCAGGCTCTGCTAAGAAAAGGCAGGATTAGCTCCGTTCTCACTGCCACTGGAGAAATACCAGTGGCAAATCCTCCCAGATCCCCCAAGCCCCAAGCTGAGAAGCAGATATATACTCAGCTCACTGGTTCTCCTCTCTCGTATTCATTTTATAAAGGTTTTTTTCCGGGGAGATGTCCTCTTCTGGCCACCTGATTCCTGCTGAATGGCATCAGGTGGCAAAAGCCGTCTGTTAAGACATCAGTGAAGAACACGGGCACATAAATGGTGTGGCAGGGGTAATTCTCGCTGAAATTTGGCAGTGCACTTCCGTTCCCAAATCTAACTGTAGGTGTCCATATATGTGGCCATTGCCTCAGAAACTTTATTCTGAGCTTGGAAGACAGAGCAGCACAGTCAGAGTACAGTCTTTTGGGTTCCTGGCTATGTAACGTCACAACTGCACTATGCTGAGAGCTCTGCTGCTCTCTTCTTAGCTGTGTTGTTTCTTTATATGGCTCATGTCCATGTTGGAGGAACTCTATACCACTCCAGCTGGACCACTGCTGTGACTGAGCGGGATGCAAATTTCCAGTGAGTTAAGTCATGTCCAAGTAAAGCTGTCTAGAATCATAGAACCATAGAATTGCCTAGGTTGGAAGGGCCCTTTCAGATCATCTAGTCCAATCATCAACCTAACTCTGACAAAAACCATCACTAAACCATATCTCGAAGCACTATGTCTACTCATCTTTTAAACACCTCCAGGGATGGTGCCTCAACCACTTCCCTGGGCAGCCTGTTCCAATGCTTGATAACCCTTTCAGTGTAAAAATTTTTACTAATATCCAGTCTAAACCTCCCCCAATACATAGAGTCTACATAGAGTCCAGGGAAGCACTCTAAACACAATATAAACCTTTTATACCAAACACTTGAGAAGCAAGGAAACAGAGGGGCTATTATCCATTATGGTGTATCTGCCTGATCTTAGAAAACAGTGGTGGTACTAATTAATTGGATAATTAAATGCATTCATTTAATGGTCATGAAATTAAAAAATAGCATGAGTGAGGAAAATGCAAAGTGAAAACAAGCAAAGTATTTGATGCAATTCCTGCTAATATGCTTTACCGTTGCTCTGGTTTCAGCCTGCCTTGAGGGAAGACTGACACCAGCTCTAAATGAGGTGATGAATTTTTTACAAGATGAACAAGTGTAGGTTGGAGCTGGGATATGATGTAAGCCAGGACAGGGTGCCCAAAGAAATTTACAGACATTAGAGAGAATATTTTTATCCAGTCCCTATCCACTTGACACATATATTTTGACCACTGATACTTGGTCAGATTCACATTGCAGTTCATGACCCACAGCTAAAAGTACAGGTCTGCAAAAGACAAGGCCCAAACATCTGATCTGAAATGGGTAATCAGAGATGAAAGTCTCTTTTCTTACTTGCCAGGATAATTGATAATCAACCCATATGTGAGTTTGGCTGAAAAATAGATTTTATACAGTCCAGGAAGGGTAGGAGATCTGCAAGGAGAATGCAGAATATTTTAGCCCAGTTTCACTAGTTTACATTCCTCTAAGTTCCACAGTAAGTAAAAGCTGTTATTATTTAAATAGGACATCTATATCAGATGCATAATTATTTAAATAATTACATGCAAAGTTATTTAAATAGGAATGTGTAGTGAAATCTCATTCTAGTTTCTTATGGGCATATATATACACATAAACCAATTTTGTTGCTTTCCCTTCTCTTTTCTGGGCTGCTCTGCCCATATTCTCTAGTCGGGGGGGACACTTGCTCTGTGGGAAGAGCCTGTGCAGCTGCTTTGCAAGGTACTTCAGAGGTGTCCCAACCTGAAAGGAGTCTTTGCTCCTACCATGTTTTTATTATAGTCTCTCTCCTGGTAGTTCCTAGAAGCTGCAGTCCCTGTATCTACCGTGCTGCAAAAACATGAGTCCTTGCTGCTGAGAACACCCACGAATCATTAAGGCTAGGAAGTCATTAATGCTTTGGGGTCTTCAGCATTCCTCTTGCTTTTGCTTTGACTTGTCTTCACCTCCTGTTTTCCTAATGCCATCCTCCTGAGTGGGCATTTGGTGTTGTCATCAAATCGTCCTTCACTGGGGATTTCACTTAGCGACCTTGTTACCCTAAAACATAAAAAAGTTACTATTGCAAAGTTTTTACAATCCATGAATAAAAAGCACCCTGTTTAGGTCAGTCTACAGATCTAACATGTCACAGCAAAGTCTAAGTGCTATATAACTGTTAACTAATTGCGTTAATGGTTGTTAGAGGGGACGACAACCAGTTAAGGCTGGTCTTGTGACCAGTGCTAAGTGAGAGGGCAGAGCTCAGTGGCAGGTCAGGGCCCAGCCTGGGACAGATCCAGCATGAGCTCCGATTCCTTAACCAGACAAGGACATTAGTACTGTGTGTATGACACAAGCTCTCTTTCAGCTGTCTGGAGCTTCATATCTTAATTGAGTCAGCATTAATAGAGAAAATTCAGAAGCAACATGTTGATTAAGCTTTCAGGGATGCTGCAATACTTCCTTTGGAAGAATTTCAGCGAGCTTCTCTCATGGAGCCCTTGGGTGCAGGGTCCTTGGCAAATCCATGTCACCCTTCCAGCAATTGCCACGGTGAACCTATGTCTTGGTTATGGCAGATAACCTTGCTGGCTGAACCTCGCTTTCTACATGCAGCTGCCTTTGGTTTTCAGGGGCTTTGGTTCTGTTTTGTTTTCAAAGACAGTCCTGTAGCATCACTTTTGAACTCATTGTTATTCACAGGTATGTGTGTGTCCTGCCACCTCTGTTTATAGCACATTACTTGGGAATCAATATTCTCATAAAAAGTTTTAATCAAAAATGTGTTCAGGAGGCAAACACTCCTCTCAGACCACTGCCCTTGGATTTGTGAGGAAAGCAATAACGGGGCTACCTTGGATTAACTAGCTGGCTATCCAGTAGCAGTATATCTGCAGCAGCACAGCTAGATAACGCTTCCCAAACATCCAGGTTACACACTTTATAATCATTCAACTTAATGTATCTGTGTTGTTAATGTAAACTTGTATTTAAAGGCATTATATGGCTTAGCATTGTCCCAGTTCTCCATTGTCTTACTATTTCTACACAGGCAGATTGCAATTTACATCTTCTGAGAACAGAAGTGCAATGACCTGATGTCAGCTCTTCTATCTCAGGCTAGAATTAAAAGTGTAATGAATTGATAATTTAAACCTGGGTATTTGTATCCTATTTACATTTATTAGCATGATCTTGTGTTCATACTAACGTAACACCATGGACCAACTGCGAACTTCCTGTAGAGGACCAAATAAATTTAGGCATACAGAGGTTACCTGGGCTCAAACCGCATTTGTATAACCTGGTGGCTGGTCTGTGCCCCATATGAAGTAATTGGGTTATTTCAATACAGTTTCAGCTCAAAAGAGACCTGCATCATAAAAATCCTGACTGGCACCTCCTTCCCATAGCAGAGACCTTAGACACAGAAATCCAATGGCTCCAGGGAGCAGAGCCGAGTCCAGACAGGTCAGCTGGGAAACACAGCATGCAAAAGTTTCCATCAATGCCACCATATATCATTTTCTGTGCGTAAACAGGGAAGGAATATAAGTTTCCAGGATTGCTAGATTGCTTATTTCTACAGGTAATAAAACAACTTGAGGAAATGGAATAGAAGAGGATTAATAAAATAAGAAATAAAAAAGGCAATTCTGACATGTAAATTCAGTGGAACATTTCAATAAAATACTTGCCTTCTGGCTTGATTTTTAGTGGCTGGAAATGGATTGGTTATTTGTGATTAACACTGAGCTGTTTTTATTATATGCTGCAGCTTAGAAAGTTCAGGTTCTTTTCTTTTCTTAAGTGAGGAATTGCCATACACAATCACACAACTGATTGGAAGGAGTTGGAAGCCACCATGCTGCTAGAAAGCTATGATCTAGTTGCCATTACTGAAACTTGGTGGCACAGATCCCATGACTGGAGTGCAGCTATTGATGTCTACAGGCTCTTCAGAAGGGACAGGCGAGGAAGGAGAGGCGGAGGCGTTGCCCTCTACATCAAGAAATGGGTAGAGTGTGAAGAGCTGTCTCTGAAGAATTGCCTCAAGCAGGTTGAAAGCCTATGGGCAAGAATAAGAGACTGAGGCAACAAAGGGAACCCTGTGGTTGATGTCTACTACAGGCCACCAGATCAAAGGGAGCCTATTTATGAAGCCTTTGTACTCCAGCTACAGGAGGCACCGCACTCACAGGCTCTCGTCCTGCTCGGGGCTTCAACCATCCTGATATCTGCTGGAAAACTGGCAACCCCCAGTATCAATACAGGCTGGGGGATGAAGGGATTGAGAATAGCTCTGCTGAGAAGGACTTGGGAGTAGCAGGGACATGAGCTGATAACGTGTGCTTGCAGTCCAGAATGCCAAGCGCATCATGGGCTGTGGCAAAAGAAGCATGAACAGCAGGCCAAGGATGTGATTCTTCCCCTCTACTCTGCTCTGGTGAGACCCTACCTGGAGTACTGCATCCAGCTCTGGGGACCCCAACATACACCTGTTGGAGCGGGTCCAGAGGAGGGCCACAAAAATGATCAAAGGGCTGAAACACCTCTCCTATGAGGACAGGCTGAGATAGTTGGGGTTTGTTCAGCCTGGAGAAGAGAAGACTCCAGGGAGACCTTATTGCGGCCTTTCAGGACTTAAAGGGGGCTTATAAGAAAGATGGGGATAAACTTTTTAGCAGGGCCTGTTGTAATAGGACAAGGCATAATTGTTTTTAAACTAAAAGGTGGTAGATAGAGACTAGATATAAGGAAGAAATTTTTTACGCTGAGAGTGGTGAGACACTGGAACAGGTTGCCCAGAGAGGTTGTAGATGTCCCATCCCTGGAAACATTAAGGTCAGGTTGGATGAAACTCTGAGAAACCTGATCTAGTTGAAGATGTCCCTTCCAGGGTGGTGACTTGATGACCTTTAAAGGTCCCTTCCAACCCAAACTATTCTATGAATTTATGATTCTATGATTTTCAGAGGCTTTTGCCATGAAAGAATTTTCGCAAGCCAAATCACACTATTTTCCCCTGTCTTTCAAGCAGCTGTTCAGGCACTGCTAAAAGTGTTCTAAAATACTATTAATATCAGATGCTTACGTTACTGTGATCAAGAGTGAATAACATTTAACCTTTGTCTATGTTACTTTCATGCTAATGAATTCTTCAGTAGTTTCCTGGCTCATAATTCCTCCTCCTCTTCACAAGATCCCAGAGAGGACAGAACGCTTGCATCATAGTAATAGTGTGCGTGGACGTGGCAACAAGTGTAGGTGATGCTGGGCTGAAACTGTAGAGCATCCTGTTATACACCATCAGGGGTGTTTTATATAAGCATTCCCAATGATTTTTGGAGAGGGACCGAGGGAAAAAACACATCCCTCTAGAAGTTTCCTGCAATGTGAGGGCTGGGAAGAAAAACTTCATCCTCTTTCGCCTGAGGTGGGCAGTCAGCATGCATTTAAATGCCATCCTTACCTTGCAGATGTGCAAAAGGTCTGACTCTGAAAAATTAATCCAGACCAGAAATCCTTTCATACCAGTTGTTTTGACAACCTCCTGCAGACCTGTATTCCCCAGGTGGAACAAAAGGCATTTATAGAAGCTTTCTTCTTTTTGTTTTTCTTTACTTCAGTGAGCACTCACTGAGCGTCTTGTTCTCACATGGTAATGCAGAATAAAAAAATCTGCACCTAAGCACTTTTCCCTACAAATTCTATTGTCTGCTAGTAAATTCCTTTTTAATGCTTCTGAAGTGCAGAGTAAAGAATTTCACTTTTAAAAGATCAGCTTCTCGTTATCGCTAGTAATTTTTCTTGTCCTAGAAGTTTTGCAATCTTTAATCTCTTTCCTGAGCAGGGGTGATAAAAACATAATTTAAATACAATAGGATATTTTTTTGCTCCTGAAGAAAAATGTAGGTTTTATTGTAATCAAGTTTTCATGACCTGTAACATATTGTTCTAGATTAACCCATGCTTTTCAAAAGACAGTGCAGTACACTTAAGGCATCCAGAGTGAAGTGCATTCACCTTTCAATCTCTTTCAACAGATTCTCTCCATGGGAATGATGACTGAATACTACCACTACTTTTTTACAACACTGGTAAGGAACACTAAAGATTTAGGGGTGAATTTTCTCTGTTGCAGGAAGGCAACTAAAAATTTCCACTTTTTCTAGGAGATCTTTGTTGCCATTGTTCAAGGAAACCCCTGGAGAATGAGTACTAACATTCCTCAGTAATACCAGCACTCACAATTTTGTAAGGAAGCTGTTTTGCAGTATCTGTGGGGCTGGCTAATACTTTAATAAATTAAAATTAATTGCAGTATTTTGTTTAAGTAGAGTCATTGGTACAGGTGGATCAGAGTGAAACAAAATAAAGCATGAACGGCTTTGCCAGGGAGCCGAGGTCAAGCACTCACTGCGGGCGTGTGGTTCATCGCTAAAATGTTTAATTTACTTACAAAAACACAAAATCACACATGTATAAAATCACTTGGGATATTTCATAGTAAAAGAAAATCCCTAAATTTTCTTTCATGGTACAAATCTATAAATACTTATTTCAGCGCATTTTTCCTATATTTTAATTTATATGCTATATATGCTATAAATAAATATATCTCAATCCATTTGCATTGGAGACTAGAAAGACAGCAAAGAACCGACATTGCTAGAACAGTTCTAAAGAGCTGAATTATATCATGCGCATCTGTTTATTCTTTATTTCCTTTCCATATAAAATTTTACATGGAAGGGAAACATCATTTTGAATCCAACAGTCAATTCATTAGTCAGAAAAGACTATCTAGCTGTTTGGAACTTAAATAGTAGTTTGAAATAGTTCTCTTCGAGGCCAGTTTAACATCACGAAAAATGTGAAAATTTAGAATTAACTGTGGAACTTACTGTTTTATACAATAAACAATACAATAAACAATCTAACATAAAGTGGTAACCACCACTAACAATATGCGTGAGATAGCAGAGAGCACATATTAGAACAAGCAGTAAGCAGTACTTGTGGTGTCTTGGTGTTGTGGTATTGTAAATGTTGGCATTTTGACGGTTACTGTGGTATTAAACCATGACCAACACATTTGTCATTTTACTGCTCTGCCGCGATGAGCAAAAAGTTGTTTTGAAAAGCAGCCTTCAGGCTTTGAGAAGCAGTTATCATATTTCCACTGCCTGCTAAATATAGCTGCGGAGTGTGCCACACAATTATATTACTTGGAATACCCATTATTTTCCTGCCCTGTAAACGCTGAGCACTGAAGCACATGGACTTACTGTGCACTGGCCTGACACGTCCATTAGACATACAGGCAGCAAGTCACCTGAAGGAGGCAAGGCAGGAGAAAAATGGGATTCATAAGTAGTAAAAGTGTATCGCTCTCGACATGTCTTGGAATTTTCTTTCCCTGAGTTGAGAAATAAGCTTGACGTTGGCCAGCTAATACCTCATGTTGGTTTGTCAGAGCTGTAACACTGTTAAAAGGACTGCTATAAATTAAAATTAGATACTGCTGTGCAGGTTGCTTGCAAAATAGCGTTGTTACAGGGAACTGATTTTTACATTCCAAAAAGCAGATAAGTAGTTTGTCGTAAGTTTCACACAGCTTTGGTTTATTCAGATTTATAACTGAAGCGGTCATGACTAGGCTTTGAAGGCAAGCAGAGCATTCACAGGGGAAAAAACAGCACGTAAGCTTTGGATTGAAAATCAAATGCACTTTTTGGCCTAATTGTACTTTCCAAGCATTTTGCTTTGAAAATACTACATCTGGTTTTGTCTGTTTTCTTAACTGTGATTTAGGATCTATTTGCATTAGACCTGGAACCCTACAGATACAGCGGAGTAAATATGACAGGGTTTCGCCTCCTCAATGTCGAGAACCCGCAAGTTTCTTCGGTCATTGAGAAATGGTCAATGGAGCGTCTGCAGGCACCACCAAAACCAGAGACTGGCCTCCTCGATGGCATGATGACAGTAAGTGAACAAGCACAACGATGCAGGGGTGTCTACGACGCGCTTCGCAATGCTGTTCTACGAGATGTGAACCGATCCCATTACTGCTTTATTTCACAATGCAAATGCTGAAGCAGCATCCCCAAAAACGACTTGCTCTTACCCACGTCTATGCCGAAATGCATTTTCCCCATGAACCAATGTTGTCCTCATCTGTGTGACAAACCACTCTTGGGCAGCTCTAGAGATGAGTGGCAATTCTCCATCATGGTGCCATCCAGCTAACATCATTCATCTTATTGTTGTCAGATGTATATACTGCTGCCTCGTTTCTCTAATAATGTTCTGCTTGGAGTGAAGGACATAACAGGAAATAAAAAACTTTCAGAGCAGGTGTACGATTTATAACCTGCAGGGAAAGATATTGTACATGTGGATAGGTAATAGCATTTTTAAATTGGAAAAGTGCCCTTTCTCTTCATTTCCATCATCCACAGCAACTCCGGCTTTTAAGATGTAATTTAAAGATAAATGAAAGGTATCATCAAGCCAGGAAATTAGAATTTCCTCCCTACCACTCCCTCAAGAGGTAAAGGAAAGAATAGGAACAATTACATGGATAGCATGACTCTATTCAGTTTTGTGGGGTGAAGGGTTGCCATCTTTTTGCAATATGAGATAACGTGTCTTATGTAGTGAGTGGAGTTTGAAGTGATATGAAATAGACTTTAATGCAGATGATTGCAGGGAAAATTTTGAAACATCCTAACATCCTGAAGAGAAATGCATTATGTGTGCTATCTCTAACATTTTAAAAAAAAATGTTGTTTGGGCAGTGCTATTGTGCTCACTCATAGGCAAAGCAGGGGAGAAAGCTGTCCCTGGGACCTTCTGATGCGAATACACAGGACCTGCCAGGATGGCTATTTACACATGGTTATTCACCTGTATGCACCCAGCTGCAAAACTAGGAAAACCAAAGTTCTTACTAGACTCTTATGCTCTCCTTTGCATCTCTATAATCTCTTAGTGTCTTTGATGCTCTGAAGCAGCATGAGCACTAAGGAAAGCATCTTCCTAGTTGGCTGTGATCATTTAAATGTTCATAGCAATTTCTGCTTATTCAGTTTGATGGAGAGCTACAATACTGCTATATTTCATTAGACAATAAGGCTATGAAAAGCTGCACAGTATAAGGAGATCAGGATTACATGTCATATTTTTAATGCAGGATTTCTCCCTTCTGGTTCTCGCTATATTGTTTGACCTGATGTCAGCTTGCAGGAATTCAGTGGGGCATGACCAAGACAGCTTTGAGTTCACACCCCACTTTATGCCCAAATTGCACACAGAGGCATAGTTGTTCTAGTGGGTTTCTTGAGTTTCTTTGCAATAATTTTAATCGAATGTGAAAATCAGAAAAACAAGTTCCAGGAGTAACTCTTAGTCCCTTTCTTATGCATCAGTACAGGCATCAATATAAGGCAGTTTGCTTCAGAAAACTAGGTGACCTTTTGTTCTTCCATGCAACACCCAGCCCTAAAACAGAACAGCAGGGAGGTGGGAAATAAAAGGGTAAGGGAGGTAATATAACCTCCCAGTTGCTGCATGGCAGGATGGATGAGTGACAAGTTACAAAAGCACAAGATTCAAGCAGCCAAGTCTGGCAATGCTGCCAACGTACAAAAACTGGGATGCACCATGTTATCTAGTAAAAGCACCAGTGGTCCCAGATATGACCCTAAGGTGAGGTGCACTGAAGCATTTTCACCAAGTGTGTCCCGAGTCTCTAGACCTGGGACACAGGCAGGCTGGGACTCCAGCGATCAAGCAATAATCAGTCCTGAATGGACGTGTTCCCAGTCTAATGTAAAAACTGATCTGAAGTCCATTGACGTTGATGGGAATCTTTCCATTGATTTTGAGGGATTTTGCATCAGGCCGTTAGTCTCTGGGTCTGCTTGGAACAACTATCTGTTTTAAGACACTTGACTCTGAGAACAGCTGTTATTGTCTCCTCCTGCCTGCCTCACCTTTTATAATGTTTTCAATTTACTCCGATTGTGGGAGCATTGTTTTGGGCAGATCCTGACTAGCGTGTCGAGAGCAATTCCTCATCTGCAGTATAGTAAGATTAGTTGATAAATTCAGATCACATTTGATTGCCAGCAAAAAACTCCAATGCTGATAAGACCGATGCTGTTGTAATTTACTTAGGTAAATGAAACAGACAAAGAATCAAATCTGTTAATTTCCCAAAGGAATTGCATGGGAAAGGAATAAAAAATGGATTAGCTCTGCACATCATATAAATGAATCCAGTTTCTCATCTGCAGAGTTAGTACTTGTTTTTAAAGCCCTACTTAATTATTCAGTAGCTTTACAAGAAAGGTAATTACGCCCTTCATTTTTACAGCACCCCTGTGCATTAAGCGAAACATGGCCATTCCCACCTCACACATGAGAGCACTGAAGCACAGTGCAGGTGAAGACAAGATTTTTCTAAAACTTCCCAGTGATAAAGGATGACAGAGTGTGCGATCTCAGTTTGAGGCTTATTGGGCATGCTTTTAAACCAATAAACCCATTCTCAGAGGAAACACAGATGCACAACCAGCATCCAGTAATTTTAGTAATGTTTAGGTATCTAAGGGCTGTATTCATCTGTCCTCTCTTAGACAACAGAAGATAGATGTGTAAGTCCAACTTCAACACCAAAAAAGGCATCTCGAAAGGACGGTTAATCTTTCTCTAAGATGGCATGGGAGGTATGGCAGGGGAGGAGCTCTGGCCAAATCTTGGTAGGGCCATTGCACGTATTCATGCCAAAAGCCAAGGTCCTTGAGAGCAGTAGACACTTAGAGGCAGTAGATACCTGTCTGGTGGGATGCCTAGCAGCAGCTCAGTGGGATTGATTTCCCTGGAGAGCAGGGCCTGCCTGCCCCTTGGGGAAGAAAGCAATCCCATAAGTGCCATGATAAGAGCAGCGATGAGGAGCTAGTATGGGCCTCACGTGGGCAGCCCTCCCATAAGGCCCCAGGCCAGATTAATATAAGCTGAAAAAAACATGGACTTTGTTACATCTCAGGTTTCCATGGAGAGCCCAGTAGTGGCCTTTTCCATAACAGCAGCCCAGAGAAATGGTTCTCAGCAGAGAAAAGCAGGGACTGGGCACAAAGGCATACATTAAAGAAAGCCTTTCTGTTTTTTCTTGCAGACTGAAGCAGCTCTGATGTACGATGCTGTTTACATGGTAGCAGTGGCCTCCCAGCGTGCCTCCCAAATGACTGTCAGCTCCCTGCAGTGCCACAGACACAAGCCGTGGCGTTTTGGACCCAGATTTATGAATCTGATAAAAGAGGCAAGTGTAGACCATCTGCTTATCATCATCATAATCCTTCCTTTCTTCTTTACCGCACTGACTGTCTTGCTGCTCCCTGCTCTTTGTCAAGTGCTATGTTCTGGTTTCTGGCACTCAGATGTCCAATTCTTCCTCACCTTCCTAGCAGAGAAACATTGATTTGCAGACACAAGGCTGTAGCTTGTGTTTTGGTGGAGACTTTTTCTGGTCTTTCAAAAAAAGAAACTGTTAAACCTAAGATGCGATTAAATCTCACACTAACACACCGTAAGGCTTCCCACATTTTTTACTCGGTTGGTGTTTATTGTGGATGTTTATAATTTCTAAAAATATGAGATAACTAACAACAAGCATTGTAGAAATTGAAGGAAAAGTGAGTCTGTAGCTCTGTCCTTGTTTCACCACTTAATTCCAATTGGTTTGTGGTTGTTTGATCGGGACACACAATAATACAATATCCAGAAAATACTGCAGACAGTGTTTCTAAAGAAGTAAATTGCTTCATGAAGTCATGTGCTATCTCGTAAGAATGCATCACTGAGCTATCTTGATCCACAGATAAAAAATACATGTTTTAGCTGAAATGCCTTCACTCTTCCAAAAATTCAGTCTTTATTATGAATTTCAAATCTAAACTTTTCCTTTAGGGAAGTGTGTGGAAATGGAAATTGGAAATTATGTGGAGTTTCCTGTATATATTTCATCTTTTGCTCCAGTTCTTGTCCATGACAGTGTGATTCCTATCAAACCCCATTCATTAGCACTTGTGTAGGTGGAACAGGACCTGTAGGCTGAGGTCCAAGGTAAGTGGTGGCAGCACATCGGGACATACACCTGAAAAGAGGAATATATTAGGAGCAAACTGAAAGACAAGACATGTGGTGGTTACAGAACATGTAGAAGAGCTGTCATCACCTTCTCCAAACCTTTCTAAGTAAACTTTTTAGAATTGACACAGGCAATATACGACACAGTGATTCACTTACACAGAAATGATTGAAAGTTACTGAATCAGTACTCTCCATACAGGGTGTTTTATAGATTTTAAGGTTTCCTTGTAAGCTTCTTTTTTTGAAAGTATAAAGAAAAGACAAGAGTCACCCCAGTACTCAGGGACCTGACTTGAGAATTAAGGAAGTTTTGAGATACTTTCCTCACTGCGACACAATCCTGGGAACACCCAAAGGAGACAGGGAAGCAGCGTTGGTAAAAATTATTTCTCTCACACTGACATCAGCCATGCTCCATTCAGCTCCCCTGTTGGGGAGGAGGTGGGAAGACTATAGCAGGAACAGTGAAAGACAGGAGAAAATTGTCCCACAAGTGTCTGTAATAAAGATGATGATCTTCCTCCTTCCCTTCTGATTTGATCTAAGTGGGAACCTTTGCTCTTGTATTTCTCAACCTCAGACTAAATGAGGTATCATTGCTGCTGATACAATTTCTGGTGCATTTTAAGAATAATTGTAATGAAAGTGGAAGTTAGCGAAAGACTTTGTATCAGTGAATGCACGTGCATAATTCTACAGTGGTGACCTACTTATTTTGGTTGGTGCTAAGTATATAGCATAAGGATCCTGAATCCTAAGGAAGAAGAAGCACTTTGACCAAGAGCACCAGACGTACCTCAGCAGATCCAATTCAAAGCTTAAACAGTTATACAGTTTCCATTTATCATGTACAGCTAGCTTCTCTTGCATGGAGTGAGATATGTGAGCTAATTACTGATTGCTTTGCAGATAGTGTCTTTCATGGTCAGTAAAACACTGATTTAAATACTCCAAGAGCCTTATCTTCCTGTTTCTGTTCTAGCCAAGAAAGACAGTTGCTAAAAGTACAGGATAATGTTTAATAAGGCAGTATTACATTTCCCATAAAGATTATAACAGGTGTTGGAAACTAAATAGCAAGTACATTTGGGCCTCCCCGGTTCATGTTAGGATCTGGCTTGCTCAACAAGGATAGATGAACTGTATAAATTAGGAATCAAGTGAATAGGTACAGAGAAAAAAAGTCAAGCAGGCAGAATGATGCTTTGGGCCCACATAAATAAAACTTAATTTTAGTATTTTGTGATATGGTACTGACAGTCTGTGAAGGCATTTTACAGATGGGTCTAAAGACAAATATTCTGTATGGTAGTCTAAACAAGTTTCAGACAAAGAGGTTGCCTGCAACGAGTCCTGTGGGTGCTAGAGCTTAGCAAGTACTTCAGTGGCTCTGTGGTGGGTTTTTGCTTTTTATTTCTGTCGTGATAAGAACTGCAGTCATCTTATTTGCTTTGTGGGCTAAAGCTATAAAATGCCAGGCTGATAGGAATAAAAAGGATCTCAGAACCCACCTGGACATGAGCAGAGGTTAAGGTGGAAAGCTTCTGACTTGTATAGCAGCTGATAGGCTGCTTGTCTCTTCACTCAGCAGATGATAAATTAACTTTTTTTCAGCCTGTCACTGTCCTGTTGGGAAGTCAAGGTTCAGGTCATATCTGATCCTCAGGTACACACAAGTTAGCTTCTTCTTGAAAGCAACTGGAAAGTGGAGATCCTAGGGCAAAATACTGCCTTTTGATTTATGGTGGTCTAAATACATGTACATTGGAGTCGGTTTCTGAATTTTCAGAGTATGTGGAAACAAAAGATAGCTAGTTCAATGTGAGAATACGCCTTCCCCAGCCTTAGCATTTCAGGTAAGTATGCAGGTAATGGGAGTAGCAGATCCACTGCCTATTTTTCTTAATAACTAAGACTTGAAGTGCTACCAGAGAGACTATAGGAGAAAAGCACCAGTAGAAATGTTTGAAGCTACAGAATAATCAATTACAGCAACAAAAAGAGTAATCTTCTATGCTCTAAAGAGCTCAGGAGCTAATGCTGGTTGCAGGAAGCATTTGGAAATTTGCAGAGAAAAGCAAGCCTGACCAAAGCCCCACAGCCCTGAGGCTGGCTTTGAGGTCAGAAAGGTCATCAGCTAGTTCCTGCGAAGGAGGATATTACATAAAATACACTGTCTGGGATCAAGACTCTTCCATAATAGCTCATGAAGATCTTTTTAATGAAAAGTAAATCCTTGTCAGAAGCTCGTCTTTCTCAGCAGCCTAATGTCATTGATATCTAAATGATATTTTAATCTTTTAGCCCTTATGGAAGCATTTGCAGGGACTACATCTTACCCATGCCTAGAAAGAAAAAGGAGGTCATTCTTCAGAAAGGGAATAAGGAGAGAAAGCATGATTCCGCTTATCCTAACAGAAAAATGTGTGTAAGCATGAAACAGGTGTTTATAATTGAAAGATCAAATTCCCTGGTCATGTCCCCTTTAAAGTGTGAGACAAGCCCCAAATAATGATTGTCTGTTATTCAATTATCACCTAAATCAATGTGAGCTCCACTCACTCAAATCCAGTAACAATTAAAAGAACTTCTCTATAGAGAAGTATTGCAGAAGACTTTATCTTTAGTGACTTTACTAAATCCCCTCAAACAGAATCACAAACACAAATCTCAGATTAAAAGAACTCTGAAGCATTTACTTCTACATTTCAGTTTATGTTGTGTTTTTGACAAGATGCATTTCAAGCACCCCTAGTTAGGAGAGACCAGGAGTGAGAGCAATCCATCTAGATTCTGCATCAAGTAATTGAATAAAGCCTTCCTTTCGTGGTGTGACATTAAAAGCTCTCGAGAATCCTCTGAGCGGAACTAGCTCTTTGTGTAGGCTAATGTAATGACCACAGAAAGCAGCAAGATAAGTGGACTTGGTCATACAGGCACTACCATGACTGTAAAACTTTCAAGCCTCTGTCTCAAGTCATTTGTAATAATTCTTCTGAGTGAAGAGGTCCCAATTAGACTGGAAAGCCAGCCTCACTCATATGCCTTCAAGCTCAAGAAACTCTTCCCTTAAAATTTATCAAGGGTTTTCCATAGTTCTGCTAGTTGATTCTCTTTTCTGCAAGTAATCAATAGTA
The DNA here is from genome assembly GCF_963924245.1 of Chroicocephalus ridibundus. NCBI lineage: Eukaryota > Metazoa > Chordata > Aves > Charadriiformes > Laridae > Chroicocephalus > Chroicocephalus ridibundus. The sequence continues at coordinate 105,096,732 of NC_086284.1, forward strand.
TGTATCACAGAATGTCTCCAGCTTGCTACAAAGCCAAGGACTAGTAAAATTAAGTCCCTGAAGAAGCCTGCTTCCATTATTACACTATTTTTGATTGTTAAGGACTTAAAATAAGAACTTAAATTAGCTTATTAGTATACAGGAAGAGTAATGTAGATGTTGAACACATTCTACAGTTTTTAAAGCATCTAGCATTGTGTGACTCAGGTCTGTAGATGACAGTCTGCTTCAAGAATAAAATTAATAAAAAAAGGAGATCTATCCAGTCCTTCCCTGTGCAAGAGGACAGAAATGGACTCAGCATCAAGAAATGAAATTATGCAACAAGGACATCTTTATTATCTTAAGTTGTTATTTTGCCTGCTTTTTGAAATCATTATGATAATTCAGCGTGTCATTCCTAAATTACAAACTCAATACATTTAAGCAAATGATAGCCTTGCTCTGTAGAGAAAGAGGCTTCTCCATCAGCATAATTAGGAAGACTAGGAAACAGGGAGGCATTATATTTTCCAGTCACCACAAAAAAGAGTTGGGAAGACCTGCATCACAGGCAAGACTTGAGAATCCTCTAAGTTGAACCAATTAACCAATTAACCAATGAACTAATAACCATAAAAAGCAACAAGATGGGTACCACGACTGCCTATCTTTCAAGTCTCTGGCTCTACTTCTTTGTAATAATTCTTCTGAGTGAAGACGATTCTGTGCGTTAGTCGCCTGCTAGCCCATACGTGCCTCCAAAACCATCTGCATGACTACGTCTCCTGTGCTGAGAGCGTACAAATGATTTAGAAACTCACGTCTGTCCTGAGGTATCTGCTATATACATGGTTCTTCTAGATCTGGCTGTTCAACAATAAGAAAGCAGTAGATTTCTCTGTTTTCTCACATTTTTAGTGCTGTTTTGCAGCTCTCAGATATTGGCTTTTTTCATCACATAAATGTTTAAAAGTTTATATCCATTAAATCTCCGAACCGTTTGACGTTTATCCAGCACTTTAGATGGATGGCAAGTTCCTACTCTCTCATTCCGACCACCAGTGCAGGTGACAACCTGCCAGTTTGTTTTCTCTTGGTACAGAGGCAGCGCGCAACCATCCTCAGGACTGCTAGATTTCCTGGGAAGCTCTGGTGCAGGGAAGAGAAGACAGAACTAATGAGTTGAAGATGGTATGACCACGTCCAGGTTGACTTTGTCCAAATTTGATGAGCTGACTAACATTTTGATGAAAGGGCAGGAACACATGAAGTCTTGATTAACTGGTACCAAATCACAGGTTGTAATTTTCAGGGGATTCTTGATAATAACTAACTAAATATAAAACAAACATAGAACATCATTGGAAGAAGAAGGAACTGAAGATTTTTCATTACAGGAAAAGTACAAATTTATAATAAGACAGAAGGGAAAGCAGTCCATCTGGAGAGATGTTAATCAAATTTTTTTGGTCAAAATTGGCAGCGTCTCCAAACAAAGGATCTCAAAACATCTTGTAAGAGAACAGAATATTTCTTTTGTTTCATGGTCTTTTATTACTACCAAAATCAACATGTAAGAGTATTTTCATGGGATTAAAAGTCTACAGGGTGGAACAAAAAAAGAAGTGAGCAGTACAAGACTCTGGATGTCAGAAGACCCAAGAACTCCCCATCTCCTCTGCCGTATGAGGAAAGGTCTGCGTGTCAGTCACACGATCTTTCTGCTACACAGAAATCTCTATGCATGTGACTGGGGAAAGAAGGCAATATTTCAGCTCCAAAACATAAAATAGCATCTCTTCTGCTGCATCTTTGTCGTTGTGTTTTGGTGTTGATCCAATTACAGCATCTATGTGTACTGGCTGCATTTATTCTCTGGGCTCTGATTCTGCAATATTTAGTTAAACCGAAGAAAACCAGTTATTTACTTTGGTAGGACTTCTCTTGCCAGATAATTTGATATTAGAATTTGATCTACTCTCATTAAAACAAACATTTTTCTTCATTTTACTTTTTAAAAACTTACTTCTTGCCCATGAAGTAATGCATGTGTTTCTGATATAAGTCTATTACTGTCTGTTGCTTTAAACTGAAAACTCTTAATTAAAAGAACAAACAAAACAACTGCTAGACTTGCATCCCACGATGATTTATTAGGAAATAAAGGTCAGCTTTCCATGAAGATAATGTATGGCTGATGTTAATGCCAATAGGGATTCCTATTCTGAAATCAAATTTCAAATGGAAAATCACTTAATTTATGCAATGATCTATCCACAGATTGCAAAATAATGGTCCAAGAACTTGCATACTAAGAATAAATACATGTTGAATTGATAAAAAATTATTTTAAAGGTTCTGATACTATGATATCTAAAATCAAAACAAGAAATCTGACTAAAAGATTATATGTATTTTATTCCTTTCCATTTTTACTTTCTTAAATATTACCTGGAAAGTAGATTTGTTTATGAAAAATGAGCAAGAACTACTAGAAAGTGATTTTATCTGAATATGTGCAGGATATTTTGATATTTGCTACGCAAAACCTTTCTTCAGAACATATTTTATATGTCCTAGCCTACTAAAAGTGCTCATCATTTACACCACACTGGTATTTCAATTGAAGTGTTAGTGCATGGCCTAAACTAGATGATATTTGTATTGGAAAAGCTCCCAGGAGCCCTAGTCACATCACCATTGAACCATTCAGTCTGCAGTCTTTGCTTCAAACAGCTTACAAGATAACAAATGCAGATGATTTAGGTTTTGGAGCAGTGTACTCTCATTGAAACAATCTGTTCCTCAACTACACCACCCCATACTTACTCATTCACAGATTTGCCAACACTTGGGTCCCATTATGTCAGGTGGAAATGACATAGTGCTTTGCACCACATGAAGCCCCCACAGGCTCCTTGTCATCTCCGTTGTTCAATGGGTTGCTGTCATTCCATTACAGATAGAACAACAGCTCTGCTGGGGAGGACATTTCCCACTCAAGATGATGGGTTGGAGTGCCAGAGCTTTGGATTTGGCTCCTGGCTCTGCCGCAGACTCTGTGCAACCATGAGCAAATCACTTCAGGACAGCTCCAAAACCTGTGCCGTGGTTACCTGATAAGGCAAAACTGGTCACTGTTTGGTAGGCATTTCCAATGTGCTGACATGATCAGGCTGTTCACCATCCATGCTTGTAGCTACCACACCACTCTAAAACAAAAGCAGCAGGACCTAAAACCTAGGTGAAGAAGTCCTGTAGCTGGAAATGCTGTGATTCCCCTCTGTAAGAGACGGATGACAGCTTTTGTCTACTTTTAGTGTATTTAGCCTGTTAGCTGTGTGGAACAGGATTTCTTTATGTACTGTCTTGCCTGTACAAGCGGTGCGAGAGGTTCCCAATCCCCATTAGCACAGTAGTGTAAAGTTACGCTTTCCAAGTTCATAGTCAGCAGCAATCCCACCCAGACACTTCAGTGACAGTCATGTTCATGAATGGTAAGACAGACTCTGCTCTTTCTAGAAAAAATGGATGGCAAGGTTTGACCTTCCCTTCCAGTTCCGCACGCCCACTCCCTCATCTCTGGTATTGGTGTAAAGCAAGCTGGTAGGTGTAAGCTTTAAAGCAACTCAAAGGCTTTTCAAACATATGCTCTGAAACGAAACCACCTAAGCCGTTATCCTCAAGTATTCAGGGTTCATTTGTCAAATTTGCCACACTGAAAATCTTTCCTATGACTACTCCTGAACGTCATTAATCTCAGCCACTGCTTTGGAAATGTGTGCTGTTGAGCAGCTCATGGAACAGCCTGTGACTTTCCTAAGAAATCCCCCATCTCTATTTACCCACCATTCCTCTCTTCTGTTTCAAGGCAGGGGTGTGCTCAGTCTTAAAACAGCTGCCTAAACAAGAACAAGCCTCCCCCCCACCTCCTCTTTTACATTCCAGTGCCCAGACTGTTCCAGTCCTGGACCTCTTCCAAGTAAAGAGACTATGAAGCATCATGATTTTCAGTGGGGTAGATAAAACCCTGTAATGGGGAATGCTGAAATTCTTTTTATTACATCTGTTATGCTGGATTTGGACTAGGATAATGGAAAACTCATACACGCACTCAGTATATTCCGTAATCCTTGAGGATCTCTTTTAATAAGAGGATTAATTGTAAGAGCTCATAAGTTGATGTGTGGCTCAGAGCACATTATGATTTCCACTGTAACTAGAAGCAATATCATTATCACTTAAATCTATCAACTGTCTCTGCAATTCTAATAAAGCAGGAGCTTTCTCTTCCAAAAGGAAAGAAAATCAAAGGAAAACTAAAGTAAATTTTTCCATAGTCATTACCATCCTGGTTAGTATATAGTGGTATTGTTATTTATGTTTTTGGAAGATTTTGTGGTAGAAAAGTGATCTGTGGTATTCTGAGCATGTAGCCACAGTAGGTTTAGGTATGCCTAAGTTTTATAGATTTTTCAGATACCTGATTCTGTAGTCAAGAAGCAATAGTTTGGAGTGGGGAAAAAAAATCACCATCAGAAAAAGAGCTCACACACTGTCTTGTCCCTTGCCGTCACACAACACAATTGATGTCCCTTGTATATGTGCATCAATCATTGTCAATAATTCTGTAACCATCAGAGTTCTGCTCTGATGCTCTGAAGTTAACAAGTCTAAGACCAAATGGAGGAGAAATCATCGCCCACCCCTGCATTTGGATGTCAGTTAGCACCACAGCCCTTGTCAGAAATTTCGGATTATCAGTTCAAAACTAAAGTAGGTGTTCACCTTCTTTATAAGCAGGTAACGCTGATTAAACAGAATGGGTCTGTCATTCTGGTACACCTGGTATGAGATCCCCATGTGTACTCATCTGCAGAAGTGGCATGGAGACACTAGCACTTGCAGAGGTTGCTTTGCTGTCATTCACTCTAGGTTGCTAATGTTTAGGTGAAGTTAAATGTTCTAGTCAGATGGTGGCTAAAGGAAAATATGATGCTAAGTCCCTCTTCAGGACAAGACTGCTTTCCTTTCAAGTTGCTCATTTTGGTAGACCAGCACAGAAGCAGAACAAATTTCTCAATCTCAGTGCAAACACATAATGCATTCATTTTAAAATATATAGAGGTACAAAAAGACTATGATGTTAGTATGTTTCTGCCCCTGTGCAATGGTAAATGAGCAAACATAATTTGGGGAGTTGAATACTTATGCTTCCTGAATTCCAGATCAGATGATTGCCGATAATTTTTTCTTTATGTTTCATTCATCATTAAAAAAAAGAAAGAAAAACACCAGCATGATTGTGATGTAAGATAATACCTTTTACTTCACAACTGTGGTTAATTATAAAGTACATCAAATCAATAACTGATGTTCAGTTTTGCCTAGTAATCTCTGATAATACATAAACAAATAAATCATGATACCAAAAATTAAAAATACAGATATAGTTGGCCTATATATCCATCATTAAAACGAAGGGAAAAAAAATCAGTCCAATTACTTGCCTTTGTAGGTTACCTTGAACACGCTTGGGAAAGCAACCTACCAAAGGTCAAGATAATCCCATTGACAAAACTGAGTAGACAGGAAAATATCCTTATCTTCGATTAGACTTCACTCTAGCTTCTGAATGTCCTTCTCCCATACTGAAGAGTCCAGATAACCAATTTCTGTTCCAAGCTCCCATTAAATCTGTAGAAAAAACGCTGCTAATTGCATGCCTTTAGGGCAAGGTTTCCAAATGTTCAAGTTACACACAAACAGCAAGAGGAAAAAAAAAAAAAGAAAAAGAGAGAGGCACTTAAAGATACAGACAGTTTTACAAAATAAATAACTACACATGACCCATTGTCTACTTTGGGAATTTCTCAAGTCAATTGCAGTAGGGGGGTTTTTTTGTGTGCCCTGATGCATTGTAAGGCTTTTGAATGGAGGCGGCTGTCATTTAGCATTGCACTTATATTCAAGAATAGTCTTCACGTAAGACATTGTTTATCATCCGTTTACAATACTTTCATATTAAACAATAATTCAGGCTTCAGTGGCAGATGCGAAGTGTCTGAATATCTTGCACAAAGCCAGGCTTGAGCCTGGTATTGTGCAGGGGTTTGGAGCTGAACAACAGAACAGTTCATTTTCTGCCACAATATTGTGCTAAAATAGCTCTTCTTGGCTTTTCGCTCAGAAGTTTTATCATCTCCTTTTGTCTATATATTTTTAAAAATTGTTAAGAGTTATGACAGTTTCTCCTTACACCATTTAGAGCAGATTCAATATGTACACATATTCTGTGATACAGTTACAGTTTTATTTGCATTTGTGGGTGCATATTTGTGTTTCAGATGTTTTCTTCTAACATTAGCTCTGGACATACGTTCAAAATGGGGCGTCTTATTTGTTGAACAGTGGGAACAATAAAAGGTTAAAGCTTGAGTTTGGAACTCTAAAGAGATTGCTTGATTAATTACAAGTGGAGGTCTACAGAACAGGTTCAGAAAAACTGTTTTCTTTCACACGTTATTGGAATAAGTGGAATATTAATAAAGGAGCGGAGATGTCTGCACATTATGAAACATTATTAAACATAATAGTTTAAAAAGTTAAAACAAGATTATGCCTTTGCATGCTTTTATTGCGAGGGCACTTTGAACACTTTAAAAAGACCTTGAAAAAACTAGTTTTCTAATTTGAAACACAGCTATCCAGTATTTGTCACTGTGACACTGGACTCAGAAAGAGAAATATGCCATAGGCAGATAAACAGTTTACTAAAATATTTGGATAAACATATATTGACTAAGAAAAAAACAAATACATAATAAAAATGCAAACAATGAGAAAGACTGACACTTTTGTGTACAGTAGTGCAATTAAGTATCTACAAAATTGGCTATATCCCATTGAGGCTATATCATAAAGCTGAGTATTTACTCAGTCAATGCATTATATACACCTTGCATTATGATTTCTTGATCTAGTTATACCTTGCTAATACAAATCTGGAAATAAAAGTGAGGTCTGGTTGAGACAAAAAAAAACCAGAATATGAAATGTACCTATTGTTTTACCTTAGTAAGTCTGGTAGAAGCTGAACTAATTGATTCTGTGATTGAACCCTTGGTTGGCTTTGGCTGAAACTAAGGCTGCTATAGTAATTGATTCAAGATGATGGTCTGAAAATTGATATAAAGACCATGTGATGGTGGTATGAATTGATAGCAAAATTCTGGAGTGTTTGAAGCTGAAGTAGAAGCTGAGTCAGCTTCATTTTCCAGTCATCATTATTTTCCATCAATATATTTATATGGAAACCAATATTCTAATTTGAATAATTAACCCCAGATGTCAGTTTGCAGCTTACCCACAATCTTAATTTTTTAAAGTAGAAAAAATAGAAATTTTCACAGTTTTAATTAGGATGCTTTGGATATTTTTGCCATGTCAGGTACCTGACAGCCTTCAGAGAGGACTGAAGACTTAGCTGTAATCTCTTCCATCTACTACCTTTTCAACGCTTAGTAAGAAAGGGTCTTAGTAGCTGCTGGTTCTGTATGGTTTGCTTCTCAACTACCAGTTGAAATCAAGATATTGGGTTAATTCCTCATTTTGTTTAATAAACAGGAGAAAGTCATCAAGCGTTTACAGCTTAGAAATAGGAATAATAATTATATGATAAAACTCAGTATTGAAGACTGTGAGACCTTATTTTGGTCCTCAGCTGAACACTGCATTGCCCCTCTGCTGCTAACCAAACTCCCAAAAGAACAGCATTTCCTCATGGTTCTGTTGTCAGAGACAGCCTGCAACCTTGTATAAATAAGATCTAAGACAAGGAAAGAATGTTACAAACAGAAGCCACTGAAAATCACATTTTTTAATTAAGCTGCAAGCTATACTCAAAATTATACAAATCAAATCGAAAACGCAAGAGTTTCAAATTGTGCCCTTAGTTCTTCTAATATTAAAGCAAGGACAGAGTGCAAAAAAGCAATTTCTTCTGATGAATTACATGATTAGGTTCCGATTCAACTTTTATTATATCCTGTAACATTTAACATCGAGTGTCACTAGAAACATTAAAATTGCTATAAATCTTGCATCTAAACGCACAAAATCTCATTGCTGTATCAAACAGTTGTGTGGTTTCTGACTATTCAGGAAGTTCTGCTTCATTTCTGTTTGTTAATTGCATTTGAGAACTGTGCGACTGCTGCCTGTTCTGTTTGCCTGAACACAGTGCCTAATAGGTACCTGCATCCCCGATTTGCCTGACAGGCATCTAGAAGTGGTGGCACACAGCTATGATTTTTGGAACAATGACACATTTCACTGCCTTTGCATGCAGCAGGCAGTTGTGCTTTAGGACTCAAATCATATTAAAAGCTTGGAAGTTTTACCATAGGCTTTGGAAGGCCTGGGATGGACTGTAGGTTCCTAGCTCATCCCTCCTTTTGTTTCTTAAAGAAAACTTTTGTTTCTGATCAGGTCTGTCTAGACGTGCTGCACACACAAACACCACGACTGTCTTGAAGTCAGAAATTAAATTAAACTCACTGGACTCAAATACCAATAAAAATCAGAAAGTAAACTTAGAATTCAAATGGTGTTTGAGGCTGTGCCTCACAATTAGGGTCTGAAAAACCCCTTCAACATTTAAGTTTAACTCTTCTGAGAAGCACTCCCTGACTCCTGTTTATAATTTAAGTCACATTTGGGTCATTATTTGATGGTCTAAGTGGGACTTAATTTAGACGAAGGCTATATGCACTGCTCTGCTATCTTGAAATTTAAGCATACGTCTATGCAGCTTGTAACATCTTTTCCTTACATTCCTTTCTTTAGTGCGGGGTAGAAGCACCAAAGCCTATTTTAAAAAGTGAGCTAGCATTTCACCATATTAATCTTTTTTACAAGACTGGACGTGTATGCTCCTGGTACCATTTCCAAAAATAACATATTGGTTCCTTTATTCAAGATCGCATCACGTTAGCAGAGAAGCTGAGCATCTGATATGTAATCAATAAATGTGAGCATTTCACAGAAGCAAATTGCCCTCTGAGGAGGAATTGATCTCTAAAGATCATATTTTAAAAAATGTTCCATCTTTATGAATAAGAGATAGAGGTCATGTCAGAGTAATAAAAAGACAGACTAGAAAAGAGATATTGCATAATGAAATGCATTCATACGTGTCCCCTCCTGCAATCTTAATTATATCAGCATACAAAACTGCAAGTGTTTCACTGTTTACAGCTGAGATTTTTGTATGTTCCCATGTCATTAAGATAGAACGTCTCATAGAAAATTTGTTGCATTTGCACTTTTCCATTCTTGTGCTACTTAAGCATGCTTAGAAATCCTGCTATATTTCCACAAAATTCTAGATGGACTGATTTTTTCTGAGACACGTGGTGATAACACCCCAGCATCTGAGGTTAAATCCTGCAGATTCAGAGCTAGAATTTAGATTTAACAGGAAGGGAAGACACCGGTCTGTAACTCTGCTGATTTTTAATGCAGCTTTCCTTATGTCATCTGTTTACAAGAAATTAAATGAAGCAAATAACAATGCTCAATAGAAAAGCTTGTAATTTAAGAATTATATGGCTCACACACATGAAGGAACTCTGCCATCATTTATCATCAGCCTTTCTTGTATCTTTCAAGAATTTAATCTAATGTGGGAGCTCCCAAAAATAGATTAGAAAAATCATCTGCAGTTTGAAATCCATCAAATACCTTCTTTTATAGATAAGCTTCAGCTTTGGGGACAAAATGGGGGCTATATGAGAGACAGATAGCTCTCATTTAAAAGAAAGTGAGCTTGCTGGTAAGCCTACAAGGTACAGAAAACTTAAATTGCAGAGGAAGTTACTTCTGGACATTGATCCTGTTGCTGTGAAGGATGGGAATCCTTCCCAGCACAGGGAATCATCGTGGCTATATGGGCTGATGCACGAAGTCCACCACTTTAACTTACTCCTGATTCTAATGTTTAAAACAAGAAAAAAGTGATTTTACTGAATTATGACAGAACAGTAAAATGCTGCCTGGATGAAAACCGATCATATGCAATGTGTATGCTGTACTTCAAACTCTCACTTAAGACTTGTGTGTTATCTTACACTACAAAGTTTTTATTAGGTCTCTGTGACTGGGTGAATTTTTCCTGAAAGCCTGCTTTTAGAGCCATCATCATTATGCCATCAACATCTGTGAGCACAGGCAGTGGCAGTGCTCCTATTAGGAATGATACACCTCATTTGCTTACACGGGAACTTGTGCCTTCTTCCTCGGTGATGCAAACTGAGTAGGGATTAGTGAAACAATTCAGCTGGGATTTGCAGCAAGGTCCAAGGACATCAGGAGACCAGTGCTGGTGGAGGAGATTTAATCACAACCTGTCCAGGAAACCAGGAAAGAATGACAAAACCCCTTCTTTCATTTATACCTTCCTGGAGAAATCTGGATTTATGGGCCCTTAGAAGCAGGGGCAGTATCTATCACACAATACTAGGAAATGCACAACTGAAGCATCCCAGGGGTAGTGGGATGGGTATCCCAGGGGTAATGGGGCAATCCCAAGCACAAATACAGGCTGGGAGGAGAACGGATTGAGAACAGTCCTAAGGAGAAGGACTCAGGGGTGTTGGTTGATGAGTAGCTCAACATGAGCTGGCAATGCATGTTCACAGCCCAGAAAACCAACCGCATCCTGGGCTGCGTCAAAAGAAGCATGGCCAGCAGGTCGAGGGAGGTGATTCTGCCCCTCTACTCATGAGACCCCACCTGGCGGACTGCATCCATCTCTGGAGTCCCCAACATAAGAAGGACATGGACCTGTTGGAGTGGGTCCAGAGGAGGCCACAAAGATGATGAGAAGGCTGGAGCACTTCTGCTATGAGGACAGGCTGAGAGAGTTGGGGTTGTTCAGCCTGGAGAAGAGAAGGCTCTAAGGCGACCTTATAACAGCCTTCCAGTACCTAAAGGGGGCCTACAGGAAAGATAAGGAGGGACTCTTGATCAGGGAGTGTAGTAACAGGACAAGGAGTAAAGGTTTTAAACTGAAAGAGGGGAGATTTAATTTAGATATTAGGAAGAAATTCTTTCCTGCGAGGGTGGTGAGGCACTGGAACAGGTTTCCCAGAGAAGTTGTGGCTGCCCCATCCCTGGAGGTGTTCAAGGCCAGGCTGGATGGGGCTTTGAGCAGCCTGGTCTAGTGGGAGGTGTCCCTGCCCATGGCAGGGGGGTTGAAACTGGATGATCTTTAAGGTCCCTTCCAACCCAAACCACTCTGTGATTCTATGAAGTGTTGAGAAAGCTTTGGTGATTTGGGTTAGTTAGCCACCTTCATTCATTAAAGACCTTCTGGGGACTCCCATTCAGCACCAATTGCCATTAGTTTGCCATTCATCATGGAGAACTTAAAAGGTCCTTGTCGGGGGTAAAGAGGATCACTCCAGCAAGGCTGGTGGATTTAAACTGTTATATGCCAAGGTCCAGACCCAAAGCTTGGGCAAAGCAGACTCCTTTTTTAATTTCTTAGTGAATACTTGGGAAAGAGTGGCTGGAAAGCTGCCCATCAGAAAAGGACTTGGGGGTGCTGGTGGACGGCCAGCTTAACATGAGCCAGCAGTGTGCCCAGGTGGCCAAGAAGGCCAACAGCATTCTGGCTTGTATCAGGAATAGCGTGGCCAGCAGGAGTAGGGAGGGTGATGGTACCTCTGTACTCATCACTGGTGAGGCCTCACCTCGAGTACTGTGTTCAGTTCTGGGCCCGTCTGTACAAGAGGGACATTGAAGTGCTGGAGCGGGTCCAGAGGAGAGCTACCAGGCTGGTGAGGGGTCTGGAGACCAGGTCATATGAGGAGAGGCTGAAGGAACTGGGCATGTTTAGTTTGGAGAAGAGGAGGCTGAGGGGAGACCTCATTGTCCTCTACAACTACCTGAAAGGAGGTTGAGTCACCATCCCTAGAGGTATTTAAGAAACGTGTAGATTTGGCACTTCAGGGCATGCTCTAGTAACAGAGATTGTAGGGGTTTGGGTTTTTTTGTGTGTGTATGGTTGGACTCGATGATCTCAAAGGTCCTTTCCAACCATGAAGATTCTATGATTCTATGATTCTACTTAGGCAATGCAAAACTGTCTTGTCTTTGGGCACATGTAATACATATTTTATTCTCTTTCTTTCTCTTCACTGTATCTTTATATATACAGTACTAGACATATGTAAATCAATATATATAAGCTGTCACAAACTTGTGCCTGATTGTAAAATGCAAAACATATTGAAGAGAAACTAGATAACAAAAAAGATGAGGAAAGTGTTTTTTATCAAAATAACAAAGCTACATATGTTTAAAAAATTATTTGGAAGTGATTCAATGCTGCCGTTAATTTAAAATGCAATATTTTTTATGGCTTCAGAGTAGTTCCTACTAATCATTACAGGGAAGAATGTTTTTGTGTTCATGCAGGCACGCTGGGATGGCCTGACAGGGCGCATAACCTTCAACAAAACAGACGGCTTGCGGAAAGATTTTGATTTGGACATAATTAGCCTCAAGGAGGAAGGAACAGAAAAGGTAACCAGATCGTTTGTAAAACAATGACAAAACTCTAATTTGACAGGGGCATAAGAGAGTCCATTCTCTGCAGCTTGGATCTCCCGTGCTTGGCGTAAAAACCACTATTCACAAGATTATTTAAGTCAAAGTTAAAACAGAGCTACTAAGATTGTTTTGTTATTTTACAATGTGTACTTTGCATTTCAAGGTATGGGATGGGAATTTGGGACTGACAATAATTGTCCGAATGGGAATAATTATTTTAAGTGCACATTATCCTCAGTTCATGCCACTGTAACTTAGTCTGGTAAGTTCGTGTATATAGATAAAACCTAGGCTTATCTTACATGTACGTCTTTTAATAAATGTGACATGAGGGAGAGAGGAAAGAAGGTGATTGAGTAATAACCCCAAAAAGAGTTGAGATATTAAAAATTCTTCATGTTTTTGAGATTATATCAGTTATTTTTCTCTTACATCCCTAACTGCTTATCATAAATTGCACTGAAATGATGAGACTACACGGGACTGAGTGAGTTGTAGCATCTTTGTTTGAAAACAGAAAGTTCTGCATAATACAATTTCAGAAACTGGTTCTGCATTCAAACAAAAGACAAATAAAATTCACATTCCTTCAGGACACTCAGGGAAGCATGCCTCTGGGAAAAAAAAAAATCCATGTCAAAGGTCTTGTTTTCCTTACTTTACCACTTATAAATTCTCCTGAAGATGCAGAGGTGTAAGGCAGGGAGTGCTCCTTGACTTGCAGAGACCATAGGAAAAGGCCCAAAGTCACGGATGCTTTTGGCCATGTTTTACTCTAGCCGGACAGCATTGCTGCTGGCGTCTGAACCCCATCATGGTCAACCAGGATCTGTGCTGGAGATTGAGGGGGTCTTGCAGGGCCCTGGAGGGAGGCAGGATGGCCTTGCCCTGGCCCTCAGCCACCAAACATGGGCTTCCAACGGGCACCACAGGGCTCCCTCCACCGCCCCCAGGAGCTGGTTGCTGTGGGCATCCAAAAATCCCTAACCCAGGTAACACCACCAGCTCATGTCAGCTGGAGACATCGTTGTCCCTTACTCTGCGTACACTGGCTTGACGCCGAATGATAATTGTTAATGGGTTAATTGAGACTTTAAATGTAATTGCTCCCACATGGCTCTCCAGTCTGGTTCTCTTTTCATCTTTAATGAAGCACTCTGTTTATTTCTCTCTGTACCAAGGCTGCTGGCGAGGTTTCTAATCATTTATATAAAGTGTGGAAGAAGGTTTGTACACAAAAAAACCTTTGGGCTGGGTCTTCAGACTCATCCTTTGGGTTTTGACAGTGACTTTCATATTGCAGTTTAGAGACAACAGTCTATCTGAGAGTATGACTTTTTCTGGTAGAATAACCTTCATCCCAATTTAAGACACTGTTAATTCCAAATAGTAAAAAGATCTTGGCAGGATTCAGCTTTTTCACCAAATTTTTTTTTGTTTTAATTATTATTTTATTTCTTGGGAGCTGTGCCTTTCCTCTCTTTCAGTAGAGGCTCCTGGCTGCAGAAAAAGCAGTCTTTTTCTCACCTATTATCAGGAGGGATCCTGATTCATCTAAGGTTCACGACAAGTAGTAAATTTACACCATTTCAGATGTGTATTTACATCAGCAGCAAGGACTGCTTTAACATGCAGGCTTGGGGGGGTTTTTTGCCTCCCACAAAATGCATACTGTGCAGGCAAAGTTCAAGCATTGTTGACTCAAAATTCTGATGAGTGTGTTATTAGCTCCTTACAGAAAATTATGTAGATGATTAGGTGGGTGCTGTCACTCACTAACATATGGAAATGGGAACTAAGCTTGTTCATAAAAGATCTAAATTACCCCAGGAGTCTTAGCCCTCTTTTAACATGAGGTGCCTCTGCCTGGTGGAAAAGGCACCGAAGTGGGAATCAGAGACCAGCTCCATGCACTGATCACCACTGGAGGTACAACCCACAGTTGCTGTACTGTAAGGAGAAGAAAACAACTGCATTCACCCTGTTTAAAGTGTTCTGGAGTCACAAGATAAAAATTTCTTACAACACTTAGAATTGTATTTTGTATATATTTCACACAAATCTTATTATTTCCCACCCCTCCCACCTACATAGTTAAAAAAGGTTGTGGTTTTGGGTTGTTCTGTGAGGGATTTTAATACTACAGAGTACACCAGTGCAAAACAATCTATAGCACTCTTTTAGTTGTTCTTATAAAGCACATATTTAATAACCTTGTTTTAATCTTCAGTGAATCAGGCTAAGGCACAAAGGCACCCCATTTCCCTCATTACTGATGAATAGATCATCCTACCTGACATGCAGAACGCTATTGAACCAATCTCACTTTTGACTCTAGGCATTTTGTGCTACGCTGAATTGATTTAAACCAAATTACAATTGGTTCAGAGCACAGACTTACTGAAAAGGGCTTATGACACCTCTCAAGCTTGTCACTAAACTGCAATAAATCCCCTGGATTCACCATAGTGATGTACTACCTTGGCCTCATTCTTCCAGTGCCCCTCCGACCTCCTCCATCGCTCTAATCAAGGTTGACCTGCGGTGTCATTCTTTTATCCAGACGTAGAGTGGTTTCCTGGTGTATTTTGTATGCACTGTGACTGTGTCGCTCCATGTTCTTCATGGTTGTTCTCCTCTTCCCTGCTGCCAGCCGATAAAAGCATATCAAGTCAGTAACAGCGAGCAGAACGGCTTTTTGATTAAGTCAGCCACCTTGGTGCAAATTCAAGGACACTGGTTATTTACTATATTCCTGGCACAGGCTATCATAATATCCAACCTTTTATTTCGTATGTACTTTTCGGATCAGTTTCCCAACCTGGTCTAGTTTTGGAAACAAAGGGAATGATTGATAAATGCTTGAAAAAATAAATTAAAAAAATGGCATGACTATCCCCATTGAGCATACTTTGGAAAAAAAGTTTGTGAAAGGCAAAAGCAACGGAACCCAGGGACAGAAACCCAAAGTCTGTTTGAAATTATACAGTTGTTATCCCAAATCCACACTCAGCAGGCACAAACTAATCTGCTGGGTTTGGTACAAAGGCAACACAACCTCCGTCTCGGTTAACAACCAAAGAAAAAGAGTCCTGGGTCTGAAATGACTGAGCATCTGATGGCAGACAGAGACCTTCAGTACACAGGAGGTGTCAGTGGGTTTTGTCTTAGATTTACTTGGCAGCTTCACTGGCAATCCCAGCAGGGAGGATCTGGAAGCAGATCCTTCCTGGGTAGAGCTGAAACATGCTGGCAGAGCGGCCGGCGATGCAAACGGCTCTGTGGATGGCCAATGTCAGTCCCCCACGCCATCCGTCTGGTGCTCTCCACAAATGTCCAGATATAAACCAAACTGCCTGAGCCAGCCCCTTGCCCAGAGTTTTCTCACATCAGCCCTCAGCCACGCTGTGTATGTAAATCCAAAGGCAAAAAAAGAAGATGCTTTCAGATTGTGTTTATGTTAAGTAAATATTTATCTGAATAAGTCAACATGGTTATAATTTCTGCCCTCACAAGGCGTAGACCCAAATCCACTGAAATCACAAAGATCTTTCCCTTGAGGCTTTGGGTTGGGCATTAAATACAGGAATTCTTCACTATCTCTGGGGATAGAAAGGAATTTGTCTTTGGCCGCTTGTATTTCCTGAGCAAATACTAATCAGTGGGTGAAACGGTATCACCTTGCTAGCTCGGTCATATATCGTAGTCAAGAAATGACAGAATAATCTTTGCTAAACCTGCTGAAGGCACAGTGGAAGCAAAAGGCCAGTGCATCCATCAATCTGCTTCAACATATTTATTCAAGATTTTAATCTGTTGTATTGGAAAAGAGAGGTCTTGCCATATGTTTCAACTCTACCATTTACAAAAGTAAAAAAAAAAAACACAGAAAAATAGACATTTGACATTTTTTAGCAGGAAACAAAGTCAACGTGTTCCACTTCTGTAGCAAATTGGCTAATACACCACTGTATTGACATGCCTTATACTCTTACAGCTTACTCATTTCCACCTGCTTTTGAAAGGGCGATATGTTCCCTGTGTTTTCTAAATCAGCCATTTGATGTTGCTGCCTTATTCAGATCTACAGCTGTTTCCCTTCTCTAGCTTTTTGTGCTGCTGCTGTCTCTTTCTGTGGTGACTAGAACCAGAGCGCTCTTCCTAGGCGGTAAGCATTTAGGGAAATGTTTCAGCTTGCTGGGGCTAGGCAGCCGCTCACCTGCTCTCTTTTGCGCAGATTGGGGTTTGGAACTCATACAGTGGCCTTAACATGACAGACAGCAACAAGGACCGATCGACCAACATCACAGATTCCTTGGCTAACCGGACGCTTATTGTCACCACCATTTTGGTAAGTCTCGCTGGGCAGAGGTGGCACCACCACCCGCACTGTAGGATGCAGGTGTTGCTGATGGTGGCTCTCTGTGGCCACCTTTGCCACCTCCGCCCTGCACTCCATGGCTGTTTTCCTCCACGCTAAACAATGTTTTGTTAAAGTACCCTGTTTGCAAGCAAATTTTTTGATTTAGACTCGGAATCGACATACACATTCATCCATCCACAAGATGGATTCAAAAATGCCCCATTGCCAATGGAACCTTTTAGGAACCTCCACCTCCAAAATTGTTTAGCTTACTTCAATATTTCAGAGATGACCCCTGCATGCTTTTTTTCCCCCGAAGAATTAACGCACGCAAATACTCAGCTTTGCAGTCTGTGTTTATACATCCTTGCTTTTTACTGAAAGTGAGACGAAGAGGACTGAAAGAAAGGAGCAAACAGTGGATAGACAGATTGAGGTATGACCTTACTATGATAAATGGAAAATATGCAACTGGGTGTTCAGAAGTTGTTCAGCCTCATGCTTTCTGCCTGGCCAGTAATGCCACTTTTTTCAATTACTCTGCCTAATTCCTCAGGAGGGAAAGCGCTCAAAGGGTCCCTCTACACTCCTCTTCTATTGCCAGAGGTCTTTTGCCACATTAAACTGCAGAAACCTGCTTGCCCTGACATTCTGTCCAAAATCCTTTAAAAAGAAAAGCAACAAGGTAGTTTGCAATCTACTGGTGCTGTTCTCCATTCTCTCATATGAATACCTGCTCAACTCACAGCTATTTTATACATTTGAAGATTTTTTTCAATAAAGATTTATTTATCACAGAATATCCAGTTTTAGATTCTCCTTCTTCTGTTATTTAGGCTTCTCTCTCCTTCAACATCCCTTCCTGTCCCTTAGGGTGGGACATGTAGAGTACAGACCTTGTATCTGATTTTGGAGCTGCTAAGCACTACTTTAATTAAAGCTCACGGGAGCTTTGAATGGTCTGTTCCACTGAAAATTAGGGCGTTTATGCTTATCATTAATTGATTCAGTCAACTTGTTAACACACCTAAACCAGGTTTTAATGGACACAGTAAATTACTGGTTTCCGTGTAATTGCGATCCATTTATAAAATATTCACATAATTTAGAGAAGCTGATATAATCTGAAACAAGCCTCATTTCTATTGCTACATGTCTACTGTCTTTTTCTATAGGAAGATCCCTATGTTATGTACAAGAAGTCTGACAAGCCCTTGTATGGAAATGACAGATTCGAGGGTTATTGCCTGGACTTACTAAAGGAGCTGTCAAATATTTTGGGCTTCATCTATGAGGTCAAACTAGTTTCTGATGGTAAATATGGAGCCCAGAATGACAAAGGAGAGTGGAATGGGATGGTCAAAGAACTCATAGATCATGTAAGATTGAATCCTTCTCTCTTTATTCTCCTTTCACCTGTGGTATTTTGTATGAAGCCAGCCTAAATGAAATGTTTGCATTGGTTTTCCTTTTTTTTAGAGCCTCTGCTCTGTCTTTATTGCCACTTGTCAGAGTAGGAAGTTGCGTCAGTATGTCTGAACTAACAGTTCGCGTGTGTTGGGGGGAACCTCCACCTGGGGTGGGGCAGCGGGCACTGAGCTAGCACAGGTCCTGCCCACCCCTTGGCTACAAACTTCAATGCCAAGCTCACCTCTGATCTGTGGATGTAGCCCCCGCCCAGATGCTCTGCCAGTCCTCACTGGCAGTCTGCCCCCTTGCGCAGGACTGAGCCCCACATCACACCTCTCCTACTCACATGAAAGTCACGAATATCCCTCTGCCTGCAAAAAGAGAGAGATGAATATCATGTACCCAGTAATAGCCTAGCAATGTTAAATTTTGTCACACACTTCAGATTTATAGTCAAATTTGGTTTAGTTTTTAATGCTTGGGGGGAAAAATGGAAGGAATAGTATTGTGTTTGCTGAACATGAAAAAGAATGAGTATTTTCCCATTTGTGTTTTCAGAAAGCTGATCTGGCCGTTGCTCCTCTCACTATTACCTATGTAAGAGAGAAAGTAATTGATTTTTCCAAGCCCTTCATGACGCTGGGAATCAGTATCTTGTACCGGAAGCCCAATGGGACAAACCCTGGTGTTTTCTCCTTTTTAAACCCTCTTTCTCCTGATATTTGGATGTATGTTCTCCTAGCCTGCCTTGGAGTCAGTTGCGTCCTCTTTGTCATTGCAAGGTAAGTCACAAAAGTAGTTTTAGATGCATCCACATTAACTACCTGTCCTCCCATAGGTGTTGCATGCGCTCTGCAAAGTAGACACAGTATAATACTATCCTAAGGGTTTTATCCAGTCCTAAAGCATAACGTTCTAGAAAGTCTCTTGGTATTTTCACATCTACACTGCTATCACTTTTGTATATTGCAATGTGATGAGATTCTACTTTCCTTAAGGGCTGAATGGACAGAAATATCCAATGAAATGCGTCAGCCTTTCTTTGCCAGTACACAGCACCTCGGCAGACTACATGTTGCAAAGCAGTTTATATTACTTGCATGTAAGCACTTCTCTTTTCCACTAGCAGTGCATACAGTTAAAAGGTAAGAAAGAGGATGTGAACGTATTTTTGCTGAAGGATGTTAATTAGCTCAGCTAACTTCCCCTTGAAAATAAGAGATAACGTGACTGGGAACCTAAGGGGACAATCTGCAAGGTGAAGTATACCCCAGGCTCTCTCCCTGCGCAGTCCTGAGGCGCACCCTGCCTGTCAGTGGCAGGCTCCCAGTGATGTTCCCTATTCCAAAAAATCAGGAAATAAACACATACGCACCACTTTTCCAAATGAAGCCAAAAGCTCATAAAGTTCTCAAAGGCAGGTGTGCCACAAAGGTTCTGGGCCAGTGGACCACAGTCACATCTCCAGAGGGGCAGCAGAGTACTCTATACCCTTACGATTGAGCTTTACCTTAAAAACTCTGAACAGCTGATATGGTTTCACAAACCGGATACGAGCTACTTATCATGGCCTCAGACACCATGGACCACAGTCCAGGAGTCAGTTGCTCTAGGGCTTTGAATGAGAGCAAACCAAATTTGAAGGAAAATGAACTTAGAAACTTGTTAGAGGAAATTGATCATTTGAAGCATACCTTTTTGTATACTCCTCAATAAACCTGGACTCTGAACTGGCATAGTTATTGTCCTTTTCTTCAGATAGCGACCTTGGAATCTAATTTCCAACTCTGTTTATTTAATCTCATCCCATCCTTCATTTTTTCCTATTCATAATTTAAAACATAAATATCTTTACTAGTGCTTCACAGAGATTCATGTTTTGGTTTTATTTACTGAGGATCCCTAATCAAGCTTTTCCCCACTTCTGTTGTGTATTGATTTGCATATACATCAACATAATATTCCACATTAATAAAGTGCATGGAAAATAGCCTGAGAAAACATTTATACTATGAAATATAAGAACTGAAGTGATTAATCATTGGAAGTCCACACATTCACATCACAGCAAAAGTAACAGAAATGCTGCGGTTTTTATTTCAAATGATGGCATTCAACTTTAAGAAGTGAGCAATAATGTGTATGCTGCAACGTATGCGTACATATACCTCATTCAAAAGTCATAAAATAATTGTAATCAGAATCATTAATTCTGATAATATAGCACATTGTGCCTGACTTCCACTTCTGTGTGAGCCAGGCCAACTGAAGCTCTTGCTGCTTTTCCTCCGATTCACTGTTTTCTTTTAATCAAGAGACACAGCCCTGCAAAACCTTTATTCACAAGACCGGTCCTGATGAGAGTGACTGGCCTCAAACATACATTTCTCCATGGTTCACTGAACAACCCTTGTTCCAGATGGACAACCTATGGGAACGCTTTGCTTGTTTGCATGTTTCTATACCAGTACCAAAGTACAGAAATTTGTGGGATTTGCTTTTTCCTTTAAACTGCTAGGACTGTGGAGAAGGAGGAGGGAATCAGAGGAGGAGAGGTCATGGGTTAACTTATTAGTGTTGGCCCTATGTGAAAAGAAAGAGTTCATCCATCCCTGGCAGCTATGGGACTGTATACAATTAGTCATTACTTCCCACAAGCTCTTGCAGTGGCTCACTGTACCATAAATAAGAACTCTTACTGTACGCAAATCATGATCTCATTCATGACTAATATTAAATCTGCTCGACTGTGACAGATTGACTTTTCTGCGGTTGTGTGCCAAGACTAAAAACATCCCACAGTCCTCTCCACCTCAGAACAGGCAGAAGGGAATACAAAGCCTGAGTTATCCTCCGCACTTTTATTTTTTAAAATAACAGCATCAACTTTGCAAGAATAAATAAGCATCGGGGTTCGTCTGTCTGCTCGCAGAGCTGCCTACATGCAGATGCGTGGCCAGGAGCAAACCAAAGGGAAATGCACCGGGAAACTCACAAATCATCAGCTGTGAAACCTGTTTGCTTTTCTCTCATGGCTGTTAAATATTGCTCCAAATCAGAGCGTAGCCTTTGGGCAAATCCATAGGTTTGTCCTATGTAACTGTGTTATGTTTTGTTTCTTAAATCTTTCTAAAAAGCAGTAGTTCCAGGAGCAGCGTAACTAATGGACCCTGATTTCCCTGCAGATTGGTGTCTCATGGTGAATTGCGATCGCCAGTTGAAGTTTGTTTGTCTGTTTGTTTGCTTTCCCTGCAGCTGAAGGATTTATAGGCGATCTTTCCCATGCGGATTAACTAATACGTAACAAGTTGTGAGCTCATCCTGCAGCTTCTCTCCTAGTGGGGCTACCACTGCAATGTTTCACACCACTTGTAGGAGCGTAATAACCTCTAAGGCCTCTACCTATTTGCCAAATGTGGCTAAAATTATCTAAAAGGCTGACACGTCGTTGAAGGTATAGACGCCCCCACATTCATAATACACAGCACAAAGCCCAACTTGTAACAACTTAAATATATCAAGTTTGCATATCATTCTCATAACCCACCTATTTTAGGAAAAGAGGAAAAGAACCCACTAGTTCAGCAAAGTAGTTAACATCATTTTCTGAATGGTTACATCTTTTCTGACATAAATGTTTTTTTTGAACCGATGCCTCAAAGCAGAGCCTAATTAGATTGTAACTATATAGGCTGAAGTACACAAAACTGTGTTCACATGTCATCTTAATTTACTTTAGACTTCATAAATTTTAATTTACTACAAGAAGCTAAGCAATTCTTACAGTCTATGTCTAGAGCTCTTCATATCTTCGAATATGTCAAGATTTCTGCAAGATTTGCCAAGTGTTTCAGCAAATATTGGTTAGATTAGTTTTAAGAACCTCAGTAAGCATCCACTTTTTAACACTGCCATAGTAAATTAAATGGTTAACAGTATTTTGACATCAGTTCATGGAAGACAAATACTTGGGAATAATTTTCACAGACTGGGATAATCTTCCAGTTCTTTCTTCAGACTTTTTGGCAACTGAATAATTTCTCATTTGTCTTTGAGCCTTATGTAGCCCTGTCATTGTTACATTAATTTTTAAACTCAAACACTGAAGCTTTTATCACTGTGAAGGTTTACAGACTGACAAAGCTCTTTTCCTGTTCAGTGAATGAAAGTGGCACTTTCTGCCAAAATTTCCCTTGACTGCTAATGCCATATCAGCTGTGCTGTTGGAGTCGATGGTAGCGCTAGGTCGCTGAGGTCACCACCAGAGGTGAATAATGTCACACAGAGCCTATATAGGTTGCTTAGGCGACCTTGAACATCTCATCTTTATCAGAAACTTCAGCATAGCCACTGCTGAAGGTCCAAAGAGGGAGAAAACCAGGGGGCAGGAAACAGAAACAGGAACCAGGACAGGAAAACAGAAGGCCTGAGCAGTGAAGCAAAGCAAAATTGTAAACCAGCCTCTTCTTAGAGTTCAGCACAGCAATAGAAACACAAGAAGAAAATCAGCTTTGTTTCAAGGTGAAAAAGAAACATATACCCTAGTACCACATTAAAATATATACCCACAGCTATAAAAATCTTTCCAGTCTGGCAGAAAGAGTTTTGCTGCCAGAACTTCATTGCCACTTTCTAGCAACTGCTGTTTTGCTCTTTTGGTGATGGAGACATTTGGTCCAGCCTACTGAACGTGGTTGTTGTGCTGCCTGAAATGATACAAGACCCCAGCCTCGGGCTTCCCAGTCAGGTTGGAAGGAGTTATTTGTGCACGTTCTTACAGTCCCATGCTAACTATACTCGAGGACCCTGTGGGTGAACGCTCAGCATGGGACCTCTTCACTTCTATGGCGGTCGGCAGCTTAGGCAACCTACAGGTCCTAACTCTGGGTCTCTCGTTAAGGATGTGTTTCCCCACGTGTGCACGAACTGAGTTGGGACCAATTTTGTTACTCCACAACAGTTGTTTCCATTATTCCAGCACAAATTTGAAACATATAACCCGATAACTGCTTTTTTTTTAAACCAGTGTATGCAGAACTGTTGTATCTTGAATCTGAAAATTGCGCCTTGTGTCACAATTTTTAATACCATGATACTAGTAATGGTAATATTGTGCAGCTAATGGCATCCTAAGCTACTTACTGTTTCAGTTAGTGGGTTCATTACTATCAGAGCTCATTACTCCAGCTAAGCAAGGCCCTCTGCTTGCAACCCTGCATAAACTCAGTGCTTAATTATATTGTTGAAACAGTAATTAAAATGTATCGGCGTGACATTGTCAATTAAAGCTATATTCATAAACTTCATGAGAAAGCGTGCAGCAAGCCCGGCAGGGGTGGGAAGCAGCAGCAGTCGAGGCACCTTGGGGAGACGTGGTCCTTAAGGCAGCTCTGCCAAGATGGAGGGGCAGGAAGGGCAGCGCTTGCAGTTGCAGGACGGCGTGTGCAGGGAACAGAGTGGAGTTCTTCCGTTAAAGGCAATAATCCTCTGCGTAATTCTCTTCCCGCAATGCTGACAACGTGGCCCTACGCCTTTCGGGCCCTGCGATTGCTCCCAAATGCCTTCAAATGCCTTCGGCAGGCAGAGCGCGTTCAGCATCCAGCATCTCAACTACGTACAGCTGGCCATGGTTGCCTTTAGAGGGCTGCTAGTCCTTCAGTATTTTCTAAAGGCCTTACTAAGGAACAGCTACGTGGCTTCCAGTTGTCCCTCCACCCACCCCCAGCCCCTGCAAATGTCTGTCTGTCTGTCTGCTGGCGGTGCGGGAAGGAGAGCTGTGGGGCGTTGCGGCAGCCTCTAAGCCCAGCGCGGGAGGAGGGAGCGAGGCGTAGGCCGGTGCTGGGTCCGGGACCGTGCGAAGGGCTCTTGGCCCCGCAGCGCATCTCCACGGCTTGCAGGAGGCAGCTGCGAGACGTCCCGCGGACAGCCTTTCAGCTGGGGTTTTCTTTTTTCGCCTTCCCTTCATTAACTTCCTCTCTTTGTGCGTTGTTCAGCAGGTTTGCTGCCGCTGTGTGTACTCTATTTGATGTTTACAGATTGTTTCTGTTAACTGCCACAGGTTTACACCATATGAATGGTATAACCCCCACCCGTGCAATCCAGACTCAGATGTGGTGGAAAACAATTTTACTTTACTAAATAGTTTCTGGTTTGGAGTTGGAGCTCTCATGCAGCAAGGTACACCGGTTACACTTCGTTATCGCACACGTCCCACAGTCTGCTCAAGGGCTTCTGTGCTGGTAAACTCCACCCTCTGTAAATACAGCATATACTGTAAAACCCGATCTCAGAAACTAAGCGGTAGAAGAAAGGAAGAAAACGACGTGCTGCTGCCACCGGGAGCAGGCAGAGGAGGGGACCCTGTGAAACCCAGAACAGGGAGGCAGCAGGAGGCAGGAGGGGAAGCACCTGAGAGAAAGGGAAGCGGACAGGGCCGCACGGGAGTTTCTGGAGCTGAAACGTAAAATAATGACAGGAGGGATATGAAGTGCTTCATGCTGAAGTTGAGTGTATTGGTACAAGAGGTTTGGCGACAGGAAAAGGTTGGGCTCCATCCCAACGGAAGCAGTAACAGCCTTAGCTACCCTAGAAAAACTGTTTTAACTGCCAAACAAAAAAAAAAAAGATGCTCTTTCTTCAGAAAGGTTGTTAAGTTTGTTGGCATTTGTCAAACACTTTGTTTAAAAACAAACCCAAACCCAAACTTTTTTTTCTATGGCTTTTCTGCAGGTATGAGTCCCATCCTTCTGTAAATGCATCCAACCCTAGAAGCATTAACTTAACCCAGTCACAAGTCCCTGTTGGTGATGATTTTGGAAACAGCTGACGTTTTGCTCAGTTGACAAGGAAGGGCAGTGAAGCTTACTCCATGTGGGAAGTCAAACAGATATGTGTACTAAACACATTTGTTTATGGCGTGTATGTTCTAAGGTTTCCAGTTAAATCACTATTCACCAAAACTGGGGTCCACTGAAAAGAATGAAAATATTTTCTGACAAACATTTCAAGTTGAATCAAAGCTGAACAAAAAAAACCCCACCCCACAGCAACAACTAAAAAGGCAATTCAGAGGAAAGCCCAGCAGTACCTTGGTATTAAATTCCTAAACATTTAAGTAAGGAAAATAAAATCATCTCTGCATTCATCCAGGTACAGTTTATTCTTCCCTCTTTAACAGAAATGAGTAGTAGTAAAAAAAAAAAACAAAACATGATGAGGATTTTTTCCTAGATATGCTTGGGAATAAGTTTTGTATTATACCTGAGATGCACTTGCTTTTATTGGTGCACTAATGTATTGACAGGACATAGAGCTTCCTCACAGAAATTACTTTGAAGGAGGTTGGGTGAAGGAAGAGCCGTTCTGTTTCGCTTTTTTGTTTTGTTTTCCTTCCAATTTATCAGTAAAACACAGGCTGAGGTTTTACAGTATCAGGCAGGTGTGTGTATATAACTGTGATTGCCCTGTGTGTGAAAGTGACCCAGGATTCTGTGTTTCGATGTACTGCCTTTTTTGGAGTTTACCATCATCCACAGCAAACTGTGGGATGCAGTGTCTGCTCGTTACCACTACCTTGGGTACATGACAGTCAGCCCCAACCAGACTCTGCTTGTCTTTCAAGAAGATTAAAAACAAAACAAAAGAAAGAAAGAGAGAGAGAGAGAGAGAGAGAGAGAGAAATAAAGAAAGAAAGAAAAAAAAACATTTGTAAGGCAACACAAATGTTTCCATGTACAAACTTGTGGTGCGTGTGATTGTAAGTGCATCATTGTTAATGTGAAGAGTTTGAACATGATGTGAATGGTTGTGAAACTCTGCATCTACCGTTATGCTCTTTCTTGTTGGCAGCAGCTGCTTGTTATGCTTGATTGGAAGCCACTTGTTATTAAATTTTAAAATGTGATGATCAGACTTTCTCTTTTCTACAGAGCGTGAGCAAAGTCTGGATCAGGATTGGCTGTCATGTCTGCCATAAAAAGGCACTAGAGAGACTTCAGCAAGTATTGTCTCTGAACCCCGAGTCTTGCTAGCAACGTTTTTTATTTAGACGTTACTTCCCCTGTTTTTCCCCTGAAAGTCTCAGATGTGTTATGCATACTCTGAAAGCATCCAAACAGGGCACATTTCATCCAATCCATTCAGAAAAAAACCATCACTTTCAGAAAGGCAAGCTATCCGTCAGAGCCCCAGTTCAGCCAAGCGATGGGTCAGACCAGGACTATCCCGGTAAGGAGAAGGCTCAGGGCAAAGGCGGTGAGCGTGGAGCATATATTAGTGCTTTTCGCTGGAGTCAAGGCCCTCGAAAAGGTGAACGTTGAAATAATCATGGGAGTGATCAAAAGAGATGCCGGGCTCGCTTGGTTCAGCTGGGAGCAGAGTGCGCTCAGCACCTCACAAAAGCAGAACCGTAGCTCACTGCATAATTAATACACTCTGGCGTCTTGAGCTTAATTGAACTGAATGTATTCTGCTGCTTTTTCCCAAACAACTTTTTGCTAGAGGAAATCACAGGAGGTTTGGCATCTCACCCCACAAATTGAGCACACAGGAGTTCTCCGCCTACTCTCTTGTGCTGCTGTAAGGCTGTGCCGGCAGATTTCATGGTTGCTTGTTAAGATATCTGCAAGGTATCTGGCTATTGTGCATTACTGGGATGTATATGTCAGAGCTAGGTATTACGTCAGGGTCCAAGTGTAGAAATTATATCTTTATAGCTGTCTAAGCTTAAAAAAACCCAAATCTTCAGGATGACCTGAATCAGCACTCCTAGAAGCCAGCTTTTGCAGGTCAACCCCAGCTTAGAAATAAACACACACTTTTCCTGAGAGCAACAATACAAAAACGGAAGAGATTTCATCGTACTGGAAAAAAATAATCTAGTCTGAAAAGCAAGAAAAATACAACAGACCACAAACATAAACCCAGACAGAGCTACAGCTCTTGAAACGGGTACATTTGGACTCAGAAATTTCAAGTGAGAGTTTCTGCTTTTAGACTGCTGGCTTAATTTGAAATCCGTGCAGCACCAGGGCTGCACAGGGCTGCACAGGCAGAGCATCTGCTCTTGCAGTTTGGCAATTCTGTCAACCTACTCAAACCCTTGGGCTATGCTTAGCTTTGACCTTTAAGAGACATGTCTATGTGTTTGTTTACAAAGCTAAGTTAAATCTGTTTGTTGGTTGTTTGGAAAGTTTTTACCCTTTTGGTCTTTCCCCCAAAAGTCACATTCAGAGTTTATGCAAAGTCTGAAAATATTCTCTGTAACATGTTTAGATTTCTTACAGAAATCATTAAATTGCTGGGGAGAGACAATATGTCAACACATTTTTCCAGTGATAGAAATACGTTTGTCACATGAAAAGCTTTACGTGCTGAGATCTCCATTCACAGGCACTTAAGTACTTTCTTAAGTCCATCCTTCATCAACAAGATAATTACGCAAAGGCTTAACTTTGAAGTCAAAAGTATTCAGGTGGCTCTCTAAGTGCTTTGCTGAACCAGATTCTTGAATCCCACAGAATGAGCTAAGTTCAGTGGGGATGCCTCCAGAAAAAAAACAGCACAAAACTTGCATCAGAATGCTTAGAAATATGAGTACCTGTGAGGCTTAAATACAGTTTGTCTGAGATGATTAGAAGCCGTTTCAGCGCACTTAACACCCACTCGTACTGTTCTGTAGGGTTTTATGACAATGGCAGATCACTTTTATATTTGTCCGTGTGACATGCCGGCAGATCTGCTAAAACCTTTTCAGCAGGAATGAGTGTTAAATACACTGTCCAAAATTTTGCATTGCCCTGTGGGTCCAAAGGATACGTCCATTCACCCTCTGAATTTTCAAACCGCACGTTTGCAATAAGACGTGTTCTGGGTTCTGAGCCCAGGTTCACACAGGTCGATGAGTTCACTGGAACCGTATTGATCGCCCTGTTTCTGCTTAGGTGTGTCAATAGGATGCACAGGGCAGGTTTCTCTCGTAAGGGATTTCTGCCAGGTAGCTTGTAAGCAGAGTAGCATTCTGCTACAGATCTCTAATTAAAAAATTGATTACAGTACACTGGCAAAAAGGGATTCAGGGAACAGACAAAAATACTAGCGTAGCTTGCTGGGGATGTAAGAGGTTAATATCACAGTGAGCATTAGCTCAGAGATCTAATGGGGCTTAGACCCAAGGATAATTCCATTTGTCATGTATCATGGCATACATCCCCTTCACAGTGTGTTACCATTATAAATGTTAGCTGTGCATCTGTGAGATTATTGTTTAAATCATTTTATCATGCTACAGCTCATAAAAGCATTCTGTGCCTAAAAACAGTCTGTGGTATCAGGAAAGGCATCTTTCAGCACCCTTTTAATATGATTGTTTTGATGATATTGTAACAGGATCAGAGCTGATGCCCAAAGCTCTTTCTACCAGAATAGTTGGAGGAATATGGTGGTTTTTCACCTTAATCATAATCTCATCCTATACTGCCAACCTGGCTGCCTTCCTGACCGTGGAGAGGATGGAATCCCCCATCGACTCAGCAGATGATTTGGCAAAGCAAACCAAGATAGAGTATGGGGCTGTTAGAGATGGATCCACAATGACCTTCTTCAAGGTAAGATGGCATCAGCCAGCTCTGTACGGTCAGACTGACTCATGGCCCTCCAGTGCTAAAGGGTGAGGTGGAATAGTAACACTTGGAAGGATTAGTATAATAGGTAAATACATCATTTGCCCAAATCCATAGAGGATTCTTCAGCAATATTAATGTAAAAGACGGGAGATTTTCCCCCAAGACATATGGAGAAATAATCTGATGCTATACTGCTGTGAGGGGCAAACTCATGCCTTTGATGGGAGAATCTGAAGGGGACGAGGGCATGGACATGGGAACAGTCTGCTCCAGGTTGCTTCTCAGGGTGGGATCTCAGCTTCTTACAGCCACTTGGCTAAGATCACTTCTGAAGGGCATGTTTGCACCAGAAAAATACTGCAGGCAGTCAAAATGCAAGGTTTTTTGTCCCTTTTTTAAAATGGTCCGTGGTCAATATTACACAGACTATTAATATATGGGCCACATACACACATGAAGACATCTGTAAGTAAAAGATCATTTTCTGTGGCTAATTGCTTTGTAGATAACTGCAATTTTTTTTTCACTATTAGTATTAATTACATAAAAAATGGGTTAATCTCATAAAATGTCAACGTAAAAGCCAACAAGCTATAAATATAGCATATACGCAGAAAAATCCCGTGACAATTAGAATTAATTAGCAGCTTCATCGGCAGTCTCAGCAGGGAAGTTAAGCCCTGAATGAACTGGTATCACGCTTTTCACTGTAGCATCTAGGAATGGTGTTTATAGATAGTCAAATATGCCTTTGAAGAGGCTGAAGGGCCATGGGGAAGCAGCATGTGGGGCAAAATAGTAGTCGTGCCACACTTGTGCGTGCAGGAGTGAGCAGCTTCAGCCCCCGGTGCTGGGAACCCAAGCCCCTGCTGCTCCAGCCTGAGCTTTAACCACAAACCCTTCTGCTTCCACACGAGGCAAAGTGCTTCCACGCACGCAGACAAAGAAGGGACGTGGCTAAAGTATTTGGGTCATCTCTCAAAAGGAATGCTTGTCAAGGATGTTTCAATCACATAACAGATGCGATGGTAGGCTACCCCTGATGGAGCTGTCAGGGGTGAACTGGCCTTGTAATGGCTCTCCTGTGGCTGAATAGAAATGCTTCCACCCTGAAAGAAATGCACAAACTACAGCATTTTCCAGAGCCTCGTTATAGTCAGCTCTTGAAATGATGAGCTGACATTTCCATTAAGATATGCTGGGAAACCCAGCTGGACATAATCCTGGAAATTGCGTAAGGCAAGTCCTGGACTCCCATCGGGAATGTGAGGCAGTAGGAAGCAGCCTGTGCCACCTTCTGAAGGACGCTGGGAAGCTCCCTTGGTCTACGAGCTCTTCGCTGCCCAGTCACTGTCATTGCTATTCTGAAGTCATGTTCAGTGTCAGAGCGAAACCTTCCAAACCTGTTTTCAGAGGAAATAGCTTCTTTCAGCATGAGAAGTTCAGAACAAATTTCTAGAGCTCTTTCCAGCTTTACACTGATTTTTTTGCACTATTAATCGCTGAGGTTAAAATTTGTAGGCTTAAAAGAATGTAAGCCTTTAAAAAAAAGTTTCAAAGTGATTAAATATTTCTATGCTATACATGCTAGCTGACTCGTGCCTGAAATGCACGTATATACAAACATAAGTGAAAGGAGACTGGTTTTAGTAAAGAATGGAGATGGATTCTCTGGCAGAGTGAAGGTGACATAGTGAAAGATAGATGAAAAATACAATTTATCACACTTGTAAACCAGTGAGACACACACAGGGTTATATAAAAGGTGTTATTATTTTTATTACAGAAGCCTTTCAAGATCCTCACAAGATTAGGATTTTTTTACGCTGTCCAAAACTTAAAAAAACAATCAAATCTCTGTACGATAAAGACGACAGGTACCTATGTATGCAAAAGGAAGACTGCATGCTCTGTGAGGGCATGACTTTGCCTCCTTTGGACTGTAAAATACTGCATATGCTTCTTGAGCTAAGTAAGCACACACACGCTCATACACCAGTGAGAGACCTGGGAATGAGGAGAAGGCAGGAGCAAGGGTTTATGGGCAGCAGTTACTCCCATTCATGCTCTGCATGTGTATTACCATATAGTTTAAAAAAAACCATCTTTGCCATACCGATTCTAGAGAAGACACCTGAAATAACTCTGCCTCTTTCTTGGGAGCTGTGAACTGGCCTGGACAATTTCCCCCGGGCTGCCCCATGCCGTGACGGACTCTGAGAGCACTCAAATGCCCAGGGCTCCCCACGACAGCCATGCCCCTGCGATTCAAGGGCTGGAGCAGCTGAGCTGGGGTGAAAGGTGCTTTTCATGATGGGCAGCCTGTGCCGCAGAGACAGTCCTGCCACCTGGGAGTGCTGATGTGATGGTGACAGGGAAAAGGAAAGGAGGAATTAGCACGACCAGCTTGCAACAGCAGCTAAGATGTCCTGCAGGAGTGTAGTGCAGGGCTGGGTTGCACTAAGGAAGGTTCTTATTTCAAGTGCTATGCCCAGTACTTAAACAAAGAAATGCCCAGAGAAACAGCCAGAGAAACAACTCTTTCAGAACACCATTTTTTAAAGCAAAACCATGATCCTCCAGGCGTTACTCACTATGGAGGAGAGAGGAACAAGAGAGTGCCTGTCATGTAGAACATGAGATGCAAAGACCAGATGAGTCTGATTTTCAGGACTGTAAGAGACACACATGGCAAAAGGATTTCTGAAGACATCAAGTGCAGAAAAAGATCCTGGCAGGAAGCAAACCTTGAAGAGCTTTGGTTTAGGACTTTGTGCTTAAAGTAGCAGCAGGAAGCCCCTGAAAGATGATATTGCACAATGTACCTACTGGATGCGAGGCAGGTTAGGAACCATATGAGGAAAGCGAGGTACTTCCACTGCTTTTCTGAAAACTCTATTTGCATTTGTTCTAACTTACATCACTTTTTATTTAGTCTTGTTCATAATGCATATACTAACAGTTGTGGTTTTCCACAATACCTTACACTAATATCCCTGTTGTAATAGTGTCCCCAGAAAAAATATTGCTAAAGACGCAGTGACTATGGTGCCTAGCCAGGTAGTGTGGGTGGGTGGGGGAATGGAAACAAAAGGAATTAAAGTTATTTTGGGGAAAAAATGGAATTCTGACTTTGAAGGAACCTCAGACTCATCCTCCCCTCTGTACACAGATCCCAGATCTGTCCACACCAGATGAAAATACCCAGAAAACAGGGCCTGGACAGTTAAGGAGTGCTCCACTGAGAGGATGGAGTTCTAGGCAGGCAAGCCAGCAGGATCTCAGTCAGGATTCACCATCTGTGTGCATGTCCAAATTTGGGAAAAGTCCAAGTGAAGGCAAGATGTTTCACATCCACAAATAGTGACACACACATATTTCTCCAGGCTGCTGTCCTGCTCTATTTTTAACACATCTATAGATCTTCTATTGCTTTTTTGCCCCTCTGTGATAATAGATCTTAATCTCATGTTGCAACTCTTGCCAGCTCCTACCTTCTGATGTGCAGACATGTTTCAACTGAAATCAATGAGAATTCAAACGCCAGAATTTGGCATATGATCTATCCTGATAGAAAAATGGGAGCTGGCAAGTCAAGAAGCTAAGATCTTTCTTTCAAACTTGTCTGAATAAGGAAATTCAGTAAATTCAATATCCAGTAAATTCAGTAAATTCAAATCCAGTAAACTCAATATCAGACTCAATCTACCGCATAAACTTGTCATCAATTTCAAAAAATATTCCCAACTTAGCAGTAAAAATTGTTTCTACTAGTAAAGATCCACATAACCATCTTCAAAGTTTAGCGGTATCCTGTGGCTCACCAAATGTAGATGGAATTTAGGTGGCATTCACAGGTGTTGAATTTACAGGTGAAGCATATTAACATTTAAAGCTCAAAGAACCAGAAAATCAACTTCTCACAGGAATCCCCCAGACACTGGTGTTTAAAAAGCACATATGGTCTCCACACAGTGAGCCTAAAATCAGCTATGATGTCTAAAAAATGAAGATAGAGCCTATGAGGGAAGTGAGGATATACTGCCCAGAACTGAGGAGACATAAGCGTGTGGAGGACCTTCAACTCATATGTACGTTAAAAAGTTGGTTT
Organism: Chroicocephalus ridibundus; assembly: GCF_963924245.1. Lineage (NCBI taxonomy): Eukaryota > Metazoa > Chordata > Aves > Charadriiformes > Laridae > Chroicocephalus > Chroicocephalus ridibundus. The sequence continues at coordinate 105,129,838 of NC_086284.1, forward strand.
GTGTGTTTCTGGCTCACGCTGGTCCGCAGCACAGAGTAGCTCGGCACTGGTTGGCTTTGCCATCTTGAGACAAGATCGTTTCTATTGACAGTTTCTAATGGTCCAGCTGTTCTGTAGGTCTACCTTGATATTTAATCCAAAAGAGATTATTTTTGAGAGCATAAAAGGAAGAGAGAGGTTTAATCATGTTAGTACTGTGCGAGCGCTTGAAGGTTTTTTGCTTTGTAGGTAGCACATCTTGAGGGTCACAGGCACAGGGCTCCAGCACATCCCTGAGCAGGTTCATTTTCTCTTTTCATGTCCTCCGACAAAGGCAGAAGTGGGAACAAGGGGGCACCAGCACTGCCTTTCCCTGCTGGGTGCCTGTGTCCCTTGCGGGCTCCCACAGCGTGGGGAAAGGAGCGGGGAGGAAGAGATGTTCAACACGGTATGGAGGTGGCTGGGGCTTCTGGCATCGCTCTTCCCTGTGCAGCTGGACATTGACACAGGACACAAACACAGTCCTCCTGGCAACCCCCCCCCTTAACTTCCGCGGGAGAAGGATGAAGTCTGATTGCAATGGAAAGCAGAAAGCAGAAGTTTGCTCAGAAGCCGCTTTGGGTTTTTTTCTCAAGCTTTATTCTTGAAATACATGACTTCTAGGCAAGTGATAGCAATACGAAAGAGTCAGTACTTTATTCATCGCCAGGTTTTTGGAGTAGTGTGTTTGCTCTGACAGGCAGAAGCACTGCTTCTGAGTGCAACAGTGTCCAGCTGCACTACTTTAGCTGGGTTATGTGCTGTAATCCGTGTAACAGCATTAACCCCAAAAAACGTCAAAGCACTCGAGAGTTGTGTCAGTAATGAAGTTCCTGGCACTGCAAAGGAATTGAAAAAAGAGATTCTTCAGCATAAAGCACAGTAAGAGAGAAAGGCTGCAGGAGGGAAAACCCTGCTACCAATTCTCTTTCATTCAAGGTGTGCTATTGGTATTGGTCACAACAAAAGGCTGAGGAATATTTACAAGTGTAATTTGAGTGCAGGTTTGATTCTGTGCCCTAATTTTCCCTCCTTAGAAATCAAAAATATCAACATATGAGAAGATGTGGGCGTTCATGAGCAGCAGGCAGCAGACAGCACTGGTGAAGAACAACGATGAGGGAATCCAGCGTGTGCTCACAACAGACTATGCTCTGCTAATGGAGTCGACCAGCATAGAGTACGTGACTCAGAGAAACTGCAATCTCACCCAGATCGGGGGGCTCATTGATTCGAAAGGCTACGGCGTGGGAACCCCTATTGGTAAGATGCTTTCCAGCACAGGTGTTGTGGAGCACATCCAGCACTATCCCCTTCAGAAGGTTAGATGGCCGTTTGAATCACGTCTTACTCTTTTAGAAACTTTTCTCATTGAAACATGCCCTAGGAGCCTCCTTTTAGGCAAAACATCTACTCTTGCCCTGCTGATCCGCAAGTGGTCTCTGCAAGCAAGAGGGAATATAGCAGTGCAGGCTGCATCTGCAGAATGAGGTGGAGTGACCTGCTTTGCCTTCTGGAGCATCCCATTCGTAGCAAACTGGGTATTCTCCATGCTGCTCAAGGTGCAAGTCGCTCTACTGAAATTCGGTTTAGTTTGAGAAGTCAGGTAGTATCTCTGGGAAAGTGGAAGTGATCAGGACAAATGTCATGTCCAATGTACCCCAAAGAAAGCTGCATGAAAGGAGATGAATTTCTGATCTATTTCGTGACCTCGGAGCAATACACAAGAACAGTGAGAAGCAATTGCAAGGTTCTGAATCTGCATCAGGGATTTCAGTGCTTTTAGCTAAGCAGAGTCTTAGGACTCCCAGTCTCTGTGTGCTCTTTCCAGTAGACCTTTTTTTAGCAAATCTGGTGCCATTTCCAAGATTTTCCAATTGTAGAGAATTATAAATAGTGTCAGGTTTTTTTGCTGTGTTGTCGTGAATAATCGGTACTGGGCAGCCAGATCTTTTTCCTGTATAATATGCATCTCCATACTGCTCATACATGCATTTGCCATGCCGTGTTCAGTTAATAGCTATGCAATTTTATTGTCTTCAGGGGAATTATTCAAGGCAATATCACCTTACAGGGATATAACAGGTGAAGTATTTGGTCCATCGGTTGCTTGGTAGACCAGGCACCAATAAGGGAGAAAGACCACTGCACTTTGAACTGTGATTCTTTATGCTACGAGTACCTCAGACAGATTGTCGTATAGATAACATTTTAAGTATATTTTTCCACTGGCTACATGACAACAGCCTTCTCACCCTGAGGAAAATGATACAAAAGCTAAAATCATGAATAAAGACAAATGTACAGGAAGAGTTTCATTGCAGTTATAAAGCTGCCACACTTTAAACCAAGAACAATGAAGGAATAATTGGAACAGATGGTAATCCTCAGAGAGTGCATCCATTGGAAATACAGCTGTGAAATATATTTATAAGATGTTTCTTGTATGATAAATGTGCCTTAATTTTTTTCTTAAGGAAAACCAGCAAAATTCAGGGGAATAGATATCTCCAAGCACTGTGGAACAATTCAGTGCCATCAGGCATCTTAAATTCTGAAACGATTGATTTCATAAACAAGATAAGACATGGAGATCCTTCCACTATTCAGATGGACCCCAAAGGCTCTGTTATTTTTCTCATAACGTTCATGACTATTGATTACAGAAGCTGTATGGGAACAAAAAAAGAAGACTTGCCTGTGACTTAACACAAAAGTTTCAGCAAGTCTTAACTGGTCTGCATTCGTTCCTTCAGGAGAATGCACAACCACATGGCTAGGGTTTGCAGCAGCAAAAGTATGCCTCACACTCCAAAATTTCCAGTGAATGAGATTAATACCATCACTACTTGGCTCCCAAAAAAACAGGAAGGAGAATTTTTGAAAGTTCTATGAGTCCAGGAAATGTACTATTTTATCAGAGCATCTTCTGCAGGTAAAAAACTGCAGATACAGGCTCTCTTCCTATTCCTTAGTGCTGAGTTAGGATAAAGGGGATTTAGGTGTATCAAGGAACATCTCAACTTATGTTTATTACGGAGCTGATGTGTCACAGAGAGGAGGGCGTTCATCAGATTCTTGGCAAAGACCATTACTAATGAAAAATCTGCAGTGATGGTTGGTGGTGAACTTAATGCGCTCTGGAAGTACTGCTGTAGCAAAAGCACCTCTAAGCAAAACCTATGCAAAATGTCACCCTGGGAAGAATCTGGCTGAAGGAAACAACATTATTATAGATGTCAGGACAGGTATTAATTCCAGTATCACTGCCAGTGCTGATGCTAGTAATTCTAACATTAAAGCTATTACCAGTTACTTGGGAGACTGCTAAGAAAGTAGAGAGATGCATTTCTTGGCCTGAGATGTAGGTTGTTAATAGCTCAGAGGCCATAAATGATATGCTGAATATTCAAAGAGGTGTTGAGATGGATTTGTGTGCGGTTTTAGTGCTCACCAATAAAACATCACCAGTCGAACACTGCAGGCACGCTTGACAAACTTCAAAAGCATGTGTAGAAATATAGATGTACCTGTTACCCTCCAGATGAATTGTGATAATCCTGCTGGCAACATAAACATCACAAGAAAGAATGAACATCCCCACAAATCCTGCGTTGCGACTCAGGCTGCTTCACTTTACCTAACAGATATGTCCTTTCAGACAAGGGAAAATAGATGAGTCCTACAATCTAACAGACTCCAACTATCAGGGCGACAAACCTCTCCTAAGGTAGAAACAATTCTGCTCTTTCTTTTGAGAGGCGCTGCCACTCATGGGTAATAATTTTGTGGTAATAATTCACTTCTCTGTGTAAAGATAATTTTAAAGGTGTTTCTGTTTTGTTTTCTGTTGCGCTTATTTTTGGTTCTTTAATAGCATGCTTAGAAGCCATCTATTCTTACAGCAGGCGTATTTTCCTTTCAAAGCTGGCTACCTCAAGCAGTGGCTGCCGATTGCTGGCTTCCCAGATGGACTTTGTATAATCTGACACATGTCTATTGGCATCTGTGGTCACAGCATGTCCTAGTGCTGGCAGTAAGATACACTGAAAAATAGCTGAGTGTTGGCGCAACAAATGAAGAACTGCAATGTTTTTCACACTGATTCTCCTCAGACAATGCTGCGGGCTAAAGGAAATGGAAAGCAGAGAGGGGGACTTGCATTCATGGTACAATTATTTTTAATAATTTCCTGCATGGCAATATAAGAAAGAAAACTGAAGCTGTGAGGCCACATTTCCAAGGCTATTAGATGCATTGAGACACAAAAGTGTTGCCTGGTGAGAGTTTTCCTGTGTCTGTGTCTATGCGTGTCACGCTATCACTGAAATTCTGGCACACGTTCTGCCTTAAAAGTTTGTTTACCTTGATCTGATTGATAATTGCAACTGCCTTAATTTGCAGCAAAATGTGACTTTTGTTGAAGCTACAGCTTAAGAAAACAGTCTTATTAATGTGCTAAAGGAGAGGAAAGGATGGATGGTAGTTAGCTACACGGACAAGGGACTGGCGACCCTGTATTTCAGCCCAGATACTAAACACTTCCAACTGTAGGAAGTCCAACATGGCAGGATTTGGGGGCACATATGTGGCTTTAGAGCCAAACAGCCTTTCTTGTAACCCTTGCCTGCTTGCTCTCATAAATTCCTTGCCCCATAAAGGAAAGTCTCTCTCTAAATGCCAAACCCAACTCCCACTTGTCTGTTATAATTAAAAACAGGTTTGCTGCTATTATTGTTGAGAACTTCATCTTCTGGCAACATGGGAAAAGAGAACTGGTAGCAATTTCCTTTAACTAGGTGCTGCTCCAGAAGCGGGGCGAAGGGGAAGGCTCCCCCTTGTCCCCCTTTAGGGCTACAGACTTGTGATTCTGCAAGGGCACAAGCTGGCTGAAGGGACTTGCAGGTGGCAGAGATTTTTGGAAGATGGAGAGCCAGAGCAGAGCGCATGAGAGGCAAACCTAAACAGACTGAACCGCCCAACGTGACCCCTCTATTTGCCAGATACTGTACAGGCCCATTAATTCTGTTGAGCCCGAAGACACATCACTTAGCAAGCTGTTGGCCTGCAAATAAAAAGCATGAAATAGTTGCTATTTTCAGCTTGCAGCTTGCCAATATTGTTGCAAGTCACGTAAAAAAAGACTCGTTCGCCTTGTGTTCTTATAAGCTGTAAGGTAGCTGAAGTGGAGTTGTGGGCTTATGCAGGTATAAATGAGAAGAGAACGTGTCTGACTGACTGGGCTTTTCTTAGACAGCTACTCATTTTACATGCAGTAGGAAAAATAAACAGATGTTGAAATAAATAGAAGAGATGCAAAGCAGGAAGTCTCAAAGGATGCTCAAAGCAATATTCAACCGTGATATGGAGGAATGAATTAGCAAGAAAACCCACTGCCAAGGCTTAAATAAACCTCAGTAGGAGACCCTAGAAATTATAATGAATTCTCAAACAAATAACCACACCAAAGGAGCCTTCTGCTTTCCAGTCCCCAGGGCAGAAACCAACAGATAATCAGTCGTCTTCCCCCTTCCAGCTGAAGAGAAACCAAGACTTTCTAACTGGAATAATCAATCTTGTGATAAGGGATAGCAGCAGCTTGTTCCCTCCCTGCCTTCACTTTGCTGCAACCAGCACTGACGGGTCTTGCTCTCCCACCTTGCAGGGTCTCCTTACAGAGACAAGATCACCATCGCCATCCTCCAGCTGCAGGAGGAGGGAAAGCTGCACATGATGAAGGAAAAGTGGTGGCGAGGCAACGGCTGCCCTGAGGAGGACAGCAAGGAAGCCAGCGCTCTCGGGGTGGAGAATATTGGGGGCATCTTCATAGTGCTCGCTGCGGGGCTTGTTCTTTCGGTGTTTGTAGCCATCGGTGAATTTATATATAAATCAAGGAAAAACAGCGATATTGAGCAGGTGAGTCATCATTTCCAGCTTGCTCATGTTTCTGGGAGGCTGAGGTTTGTGGACGGGGAGGTGATTGCACTGTAAGTCTCTTTGCTGGAGTGCAGATTTCGTATTGCTGAACTCTCACCATGCATTTCTGGCACTAAAGACAAATAATTTATTAAAAAGAACAGGGAAGTACCTCACCCACAGTCCAATTAGTGCTGTTTAGTATGGCAGTGCAGAACAAGAGCAATTAATTTCTCAAACAGTTTCTGCTTGATCTTTAAGACTTCAAGTATAATTTATGTTGGAAAGGAAAACACCACAACTGGATTACTTTTTTTTAATATAGCATTAGCATCAGCCTTTTGAGTAACAACAGGAATGTACTTCCAAACCCCAAAGCGTAATTTTTCTCTTGCTCTAGAAAGCATTTTCTTCACTTCAAAGCAGGGAAACCTACCGAAAGATGATGGATGCCACAGTAAAGTAAGATTATGGAGCCAAAGAAATTCTGGTTATAGCTCCACTGAAGCGTAGTGAGCAATTTAAAAGGGCAGAGGGAAAACAAAGGAAATGCTGTGTATAAATCATGCCTTGAGTATTACAGCAGTTTGTGAGATAGAATCAATCATTAAAACAGAGTGTAAAAACCCATTTACCGGACCACCAGCCGCTGTGAAAGAAACAAGGCATAAGCAGCAATTCAGAGTCTGTTCTTGAAGTTGTCTGCCAGCTCTCTTACTCTGGCTGCCTTCCCTGGTGCCGGTTTGGTTCTGACCATCTCCTAGACCCTGGTGTGGCCCTGTTTGGCTCAACTGCTATAGCTGCCCTGATCCTCTTCACTTCAAGAGGACTTATCATAGGGACAAGGGTGACCTTGCACTGAAGGATCAGTGGCCCAATCACCAGTCACCAAGAGGAGTGTTCATATCACCTGACTTTAGGTTTCTAGACATGAGGCGTCTACTTCAAAGTGAGGTGTTTAAGCTCACTTTGCACTTCTAGATGGGAAAGGCAGGAGCTTTTCTGTGGACAGTTCATCCTCTTGATCCAAGGTGTAATCCTGCAAGGCTGATGACATAAATGCCAGAAATGACAGTCGAGAAAAAGAAACTTAATGAAGGCAGCAGGGATGGGTGGGAGGAGAAGGAGAACATTTTGAACCAGTCTCCAAGGTGCAGTTTACACTGCATACAGCAGTGCTGCTGGGTCGTGAGAGGGATTGACACCTCAATAAAAATAAGCAGACAGGGCTGAAGGCCTCAAGAGGACAACATCTGATTTTGGATAGGATAAATCACCTGTATCTCCTTGCTGCTGGTAAGGGATCACTGTAAGCTAAGGCTACACGCCTGCTGTTCAGACAGCTGGAAGGAAGTGAGCTGAATCCTACCATGCATCTTCATTTTCCAAATGGCTATTAGTGTTATTTTGGGTCCATGACACCTAATGCCAATGTCAGTGGACTCGGTCCTCACAGTATCCTGCAGGTGAGGGCAGCTCCTGGCTGTGCAGACATCTCAACATGTGTCTGAGCAAGATCTCATTAAAGGCAGTACCACTTTCTAGGAGCAGACACAGTTCCCATGGAGCAGTTTTGCAGGCCATATTAATGAAAGCATCCCTGTTTTGGAATAAGTCAGAGATAAAGGATGAATGTATTTTGCACATATTGCAGCTTTCTGCAATACTTTAATCCTATAGAACGATTTTAGCACAAAATACATGAAGAGTGTATCTATATCTTTGTTTCCTTCGTGTCTCAGGAGATCTTTCATTCCAACATATTTTGGAAAACAGGTGCAGCTAATTAAAATGCTTAACTTAAATGCTAACATGGTGCAGAATATCCTGGAAACTTTTCAGGAGTCTGGGAAAGGCAATGCATTCCTGAAGTCATAATCGAAGTAGACCTGAAGCTTTACATCGTGAGGGAGTGTTAATTTGCTTAGCAGTATGTTGGGTGATTAACGTAGTATTCAGGGGTACCTATATACATATACGATTTCTGAAACTGTACTACTGGTTCACAGCAATGTGTTGCTTATTATATGCGGTCTCTTAATAATTAAAATCTTTAAGTGAGCTAATGTGGCAACCTCCTACTTCTTTTCCAGAGGTAATTTTAAAGAAAGTAGAATACCAGCGATTCCAGTGTTACCTTCTGATTTCTCTGTTTGTTTGATTTTTATTCTGGTGAAATAAGAAGCTTAGACAGAAAATGCTATACAGTGTATATTATCACTAAGCTAATCCAAAGCATGAGTCGAATACAATCTATGACTTTTCTGCTTCCATAAATAGAAACTCTTTTGATTTAGATAACTTTTGAATCTCATTCTCATGTGTGCTTTTAATTTTACTTCTATCATTTATTTGTTTTCTCCATTTTTCTTTTCTTGCATGCAAGGCCTTTTGTTTCTTTTACGGACTACAATGTAAGCAAACTCATCCATCCAACTCCACCTCTGGCACCACCTTATCTACGGAGTTAGACTGTGGCAAGTTAATCCGAGAGGAGCGAGGGATTCGAACACAGCCCTCAATTCACACTGTGTAGTCAGGAAAGAAAAAAGGTGTGTCCAATGGAAAGCATTAAACTTAAACCGTGCATATAATGGCAAAGATTGTACTCACCAACACATAGTTAATGACTTCAAAGTGCCTCTTGCTTCAGCAGGAGATAAGCTTATCTAATGCAAATTGTCAAAGTCCTGGAAATTTGGGCAGTTTAAATGCATATCACAGAAAATAATTTTACCTACAACAAAGAGTGAGTGCAATAGACTGTAGCAGATTTTAAGAGTTATCACAGTCTCTATGTACAATTGTTATCTTGTCATTTCATGGGGTGATTCACCTTTTTCAGGTAAGAAAATTATTTAACTCCTTTTCATCCCCTACCAAACCCGAGGAAACCAATGGCAGTCTCATTACTAAAAGCATGGAGAAATATTTTGCTTGGTCTCTGCCAAAGCATTCAGCAAGTGGGGCAGGCAGCTCTTTATAAACCTTCAGAAAATAACCTGCAGGGCTCCATTAACTTTCTGAACCCCTATTATAAGCAGCCAGAGATTTTTAGCTGGCATATCTTATTCCCAGTGTCAATATTTAATGAATTTTAATTCATCCATTTAAAATTCATTAGGCAAAGCCTCCAAGTAACTATCATAGCACAAAATCATATCTATCAGTTAAATTTTATGCCATGTATCCATTAACATTTAGGAACATATTCGACAAAAGCACCCTCAGGCACCCCCGGTATATACCTTTCACAGAATATCCGTGTTGACTTGGCTTGAGCAATTCATGAGGTTTACTATTGTAAGGCTTTGTAACATAGAAAACTCCTTTATGGCAAAATCAGGATGTCAATTTATATCAAACAGTAAAGCCTTGGTATGCTTTGCGTATTGAAACACGGAAGGAAACTTTTCTGTAGGAGGTTTGCACTGGATGCTTTTTATACCCTGGAAGAAAAACAGTTTCCTCTAGTTTCCTCTAGTCCTCAGCCAGTCTGGGGACTGACAGGGCAGGAAACAATGGACTGGATCTGTTGTTGCCACTGAAAAACATATGACAACAATTTGAGGTACACAAAATGTACAGAAATGCTGGCTCGTAGGATGTCATGAAGCGTGGCAAACAACCATGTTTTCAAAACCTGATTACCTTTTGTCTGTATTTCATTATATCCCAGCTTACCACCAGTTTCACCAATTCCTTTCCCACCCCTCACACCTACTTTATGTTTTCTTGCCCACTGCAGTTCCTCCTCATCAAATGAGTTAATGATCTGTTTTATTGAGGGGCCATTCTGGACTCTGCTGCAATTAGAAAACTTGTTGGAGTGGATGCCTTCACACTCAATCACTGAAGTGCTGTGGCGAAGCTCTGCTCACCTCTCGAATTGTTGCTCTCATTCCTGGCTCCTGACAAAAGCCAGAGCATATTCATGTTACAATTTTTGGTCAGCGCTATTTATGCTGGCAGTAAGCTTAAGTATTTTTTGGTGACGAAGATGTACTGCTCATAGCTAGGCTGTACCAATTCTTCTCTGACAGTGCTCATCCATGTATGTGAGTGTTTATGCTCAGCTCCAGACGCTGCAAGAAATTGCCTTGTTCAAAATGGCTTTTTAACTTGTTTGAATAGGGCCTTGAAAGCTTTGGCTCTTCATAAAATGAGCCTTCTTACCAACAAAGACCTGAATTAGATCTTCTGTATCCTCGATTTAAGAAAGCACTTTTGTCTGCAGTTTCCCAGAAGAAGAGACTTAAAACTAATTAAATTCAGCTTCTCTCAACTCTCAGAGGAGAAGGAAAATTCCTAATGTGTTTATCTCCATCATTGCTCTACGCAAGAAATCCTCCAGGTTGCAGCTTCGACCAGTTTTCTAATCGCTGTTTAGATGAACACAGAATCCAGAAAGTTTCTGTCTATTTTGGGTAAACATTTTCATATCTGTCAAGGAAACAGTCACATTGCTAGTAACAGTCCCCATTTCCCCATGTCTAGTTGTCCCCGCAGACAGCCTCACAGACTTTGGCTTGCCTGTGGGAATTATAAAGCAGGTCCTCCTTTCCCTGATGGAGCTTTATACCTAGCTACAAAAAGAGTTATTAAAAAGCCTTACTTGCTCCTTATCAGCTATGCCAGCAGCTGAGGCAGTGAAGAGCCGGCATGCCACCCGGGCACTAACAAATCCATGCACGTAAAGGCAGTTTTTGCAAGGTTTGCCGTGGCTCCAGGAAAAGGCGGGTGCCTTCAGGTTAACAGCGAGGCTCGAGGAAGGCACAGCCCATAGCATCTCCCATGAAGTGCGTGGCACCTGGGGGGACTCCTGCACAGACATAACAAGCTTCAAGAAGAAGTGTTAAAGCATTCAAAGATTTTCTACATATCAGCACTCTAAGCTTCTATGACTGCTATACTTGGCCACAAAAAAAAAATATTCACAAATGCAGATGGTCACCGTTGCATCTTCCTAACTTGCAGCCTTGCAACTGCATTCAGGCCCCAATAATGAAACCAGATCCTTTCTCAGGTGTATGTCAGCGCGGGGACCTTGCTGTGCAATCAGCACAGAGCCAACAACTCTGCCTGTGATGGATGAGCCACAACAGACTCCATCAGTTGTGGCACTGCAGTACCAGTAAAGCGTAGCCAGAGCTATTTTGGGAGAAAAAATTGCTATGAGCATTCCCTTATGTAATTTTATATTAATTTTTGGGTTGCTGTTGCTGCATTTTACTCAGAACTCCCCAAATATTACAATTAATAAGTGTTTGCAAAAAACACCATATGCTTTGACACACAGAAGCTATCTACGATTGAAAGCAAAGGGTCCATGAATGAGCTAGTCCCAAGCCATCGCCAGGTTGGTTTGGCTGGGTCAGCATGCCTACCTTTATCTAGCGGCAGTTCCTGCCCTCATCACACAGCCTGCAATCCAAGTAGGCAAAGGGGCAGGGGGAAGGAAGGAGAAAGGCCAAGACAGTTGAAGAATGTGGGGAATGAAGGCAATACGATCACCACCTCAAAGAGCCAGGATGAGGGTGGATTAACAACATGGCCTGCACGGCGGAACTAGACCAAGCACAGCGATAACGCTTTCCCCAACTAGGCTGATATTTCCTCAAAGTACTGCCATGGTATCGTGTGCTGGTGCCTTCTCTCTCGGATCAAAGCCTTAAAGCTTCACATCTTTAGCTCTTTGGAAACAAAGGAGGAGAAGGGCTAGAAGAAAGAAATCCCCTGTCTCAGTGAGGTTCTTGCAAAACAGAATTTTTTGTGAGTTTGTCAGGTCTGCAAATTCTCCCTCTTCAATGAGTCCCTCCATTTTCAGGCCACAACCCCACCTCCAAACATGACTGTGGCCATCTGTGCCTTCACTGAGCAGTCCCATTCATGTTTAGATGGTTTCTGAGACCAGCAAGTAGCTTTATTGATTTTTTTTTCCTTGTAAACAGGAAACTGAGGAACAGTTAACGTAACTGAGGAAGAGTTAAAATAATCCATGGATTATTGTCATACTGTTTTGACACTCACTGTTCAATAGACTCTGACAGTTTAAAAGACTTAATTTAGTGAGCTCCTCATGCAATTAGCCATCAGTGACAGAATACTCAAACAGATTCTTAATGTGCCGCAACAGCAGTTTGCTCACTAGGAGAAACTATTTTGGATATTTTTCCTTCGGTGCATTAGGCACAAACAAATCTCTTTTCTTTCAGCAGAAGACATATGTCAGTGTCCCAGCTATGGGTCCTTCGCGGAGATGAGAGCACTGCAGAAGAAAAATCCTGACTTCTGCGCTTCCTCCTCTGTGCCTGAGCTTGTCAGGTGTTCTCCCAGAATAAAGTCTGGCCCACATTCTTCAGTTTTCATAGCTCTCAGTTCTCCAACACAGTGCACTGGATTATTTTTTTTATTTTTTTTTTTTTTTATTTTTGCAAGGTGTTAATAAAATGCAATTGAAAAGTTTTTTCCCTAGTGGTCACCCAGCAGCATAACTAACAGATTGATAAAGCCTGACTACAGATTCTTTTATTTCAGTCTTGTTTCTACTTTATTTTATGTTATTTTTTAAATTCTGAATCGATAATTCTCCTAAAGCTTAACACAGTCTTCTGTATGGGAGTCTAAGGAAGGATTTGGGAGCTTCATGACCTTTATAGCCTGCTGAAACGACCAAAGGGCAAAGAGTCACATATCACAAGGAGAGCAAAACCTATCTGTTTTTAAAGTATGACATTTCCTTTTAGCCTCACGTGCCATGTCCTGCAGCATTTTGACACTGCTAGAAAGAGAAAGTCAAGCTGACTAAAAGCAAAATGTTAAACTTACTACTCTGTTGTTAAATATATTGCTCTGTGCCTACTCTGCTCTCATTCTCGGCAAGACCTCAAAAGTGGACTTAACAGCATGTAAAAAAATAGCTTTTTAAAGAAACCCTTTAAGTCTGGCTATCCAAATATGAGACTAAAAGAACAGTATATTCCCCTTTTAAATGGAATTTTAATGTCACCATCCCCTTTTTAAAGGCTACTGTAATTATGCTGCAGACACGGTGCTGTTCAGAGGGCCATCTTGGGAGTCCTCACTGAAAGTGTTTCTTGCTTGTGATTTTCCTGTAAATCCTACAGCATTCTGGCTGAGTTTGTACTTGCTGTGTACCACAGTTTTCTACTGCTTGAAAAGTTCAGGGCAATTCCATTTTTCAGACTTCTGTTCAGTTTTCTGATTGCACGGACAAGCTTCGAGATAAATAGGATCTTGAGCTATGCTTCCTGGGGCTCAAAACAAAGTTAATGTGTAATTGTCCTTCTGAATGAGTAGCCAGACCCCTGAAAGTTCAAAGTATCATCTCAGATGATTGCTCTTTTACACTGTCTGAAGTTCTGTGTGAAGGCAGAGGGGCAAAGAAAGCCCCATGTCTCCCACATTTGTAATGCTCTGCCACCTCCAGCTGGCTTTCTCATAGGTGGTAGGATCTCAGACAGGAATATGCACAAAATTGATCAGAGTCATAGTTATGTCCATAACCATTGGAATATCTTTGAAGGATCAATCCAGGGTCTTAAATCTACATTTATTTCATGACTTCAGATTGACAAAACTCATGCCAATGGTGCTTTAAGTCCCTCGAAACTAAGTATAACACGACGGTAAAAGTAAAACTGTTTTTGTGCTTTTACAAAGCTGGGAGCAGGAGCGGCAAGGTGTTAGACCCGGGAAGGTACCGCTGCAAACCCTACTCCTGTCCCTCTCCCAACCCAGTGTCCCTGTAGGACGGCCAAACCCATTCCCATCTGTGTTGAGCGTGTGTGTTTCGACCTCTCTCGTGGATACCCAGCCCACTGGGGCCTTGCACTGCCAACATAGGATGGGAGAGACTCTTGATAAGGCAGACCCCTTTCAGATTTTGAATGGCCTATTCCATACTTCATGGAATGGATAAACATGACTCGTTTACAGAAAAGATCATCAACAAGAAGAGTAATGTTTTTATATTCAGTTTTAGATGTAACGGCTATTGATGAACAATTAGGCAAAAGCCTAATTCTTAGACAAGACCTAAACATCAAAGGCATTCCTAAGAATGTCATGAAGTCTTTCCGATAATATTTATTTTAAAATTCAAAACACAGTTCAAAGTGGAACCAGTAGGCACTTCACCAATCATGTAGTCAGATACTAAAAACCTCACATACTTAATGTCAGCAATATGTTTTAAATATCTATCTGCAGATGCAAAATGATCTTCATGGGACTATTTTGTTGATATGAAATCGAAAGGCATTATGATAATTGCATAGTCTGAATAATATGAATCAGTTTGGAAAATTAAAATACAAGCCTATTAACAAGGCAGTAAAATGTACTGTTTCATATGCAGAAATCATCCCTGTATGCACATTGCAGAGACTGATGGCTATTATTAAATACACACACAACACATAGGTTAGTAAGAACAACAGGGAAAGAAAATAGAATAAACATGGTCAGTCCTAGAAATGGTTAATATGATCCTTTCCTTATTTGCCGTGGAGTTCTGGAATCACTTTGCAATCTAGATTTTAAAAGCTCAATTAAAACTAAGATAGTAGAGAAAAATTATCCATGCTAAGTCAGCCACTTAGAGCATATAGTTTTATTAGCTTGGAAAGAAGTGGTGCTACTCTCTAAAAAGTCCTGAAGCAATATAGAAATAGCGTCCGTATTAGGATGATTCCTGCTTCGCCTGGTGCTTCCAGAGGGCAAGGGGCTGCAGCAGACACCTTTGACTCTTAACTCCAGCAATGCTGAAATTCCTATATTACATTGTCAAAGGGCATATTTAAATGGTAATTGCACCAGAAAATTGCTGGCTATTACCAGACAGTAATTTGAAAAAAAAGCAGTACATTGCCCTGGCCTACATCTATTACGTTTTGGGGCTGCCATGAATTAATAGTAGTTTAATTTATGTACACTTAAAAATTTTAGATGAACAAAAATTAAGCATCTCAAAGGAAGAGCATGTTAAACTATAGATTTAACATACTATGGGATCTTAGTCTGTATGCAGCCCATCCCAAAAAATGGACATGACGATATACGCGAGATCATACACATTTAAAATACACACACAAGCTTGAGCTTGTCTTGAGCTCGTTTGCAGAACCAGGGTTACATACATTATAGGGAGAGTTTATACTGGAGAGGAAGCAGCACCTTGTGTGGGATCCACTTCTCTGGGATTCCTTTGCTACCTTAAACAAACGATTTAATCTTGATCCAGGTTCCCTCGTACTTCTCTTTCGCATTTGAAAATATTCCCCTAGAATAGCTGGCTGCTAGGAAAGCTTGGGTTTTCTCCTTTTCAAATAATATGCCTGTTTTTACCTTTTTTAGCCCTGTATAACTGAGGTCACTATTGGAGTATTACTGGTTGAGAACTGAACACTGCTTACCTTGCATTGGTATCACTCTAGAAGGGAATTTGTGTTTGATACAGAGAACCACGTCTGTGTGCTGTTGCTGTCATTTCACAAGAACTGTAGTTTTAACCAGTTGTTTTAAAGCTGGTCACTTCTGCAGTTCTAGAAAGGGTTTGGTGGGAAGGATTTATGCAACTTGAAGGTAAGGTGGTTAAAGTTTTGTTTCATGCTGCTACTATCACTTTATTTTATATATAAATAACCTATTTATATATATTTGCATAGAACATTTTGTTTTGCATTGCTAGATACTTCCGCTTAAAGCATCTCTGTGGTTGTTTGTGCTACATGTAATTATTCCAGCTGTAGATTTTAAAGGATGTTTCCACTTACCCAAATGCCTTTGTTAATATCGTGATGGTGAGAAGAAAAAAGATTTCTGCTTTCTTTCTAAACTATTCAGCTACCTTATTCTTGTGATAATTTTATCCTTTCTTCAACACACAATATTTGAAAAATATTCTTTCCAAAGGAAAAAGAGGATTGAGGACTGTGCTGTATTTTAGAAATGTCTGTTCATTTTGTGAGGGGAAAATAACTAAACCACAAAGGTACCTTCAAGAATGATGTTCTTTGCTTTCTCTAATATACTCATTCTTTTGTGGCTAAGGTACATGTGATTTAAAAAAGAAGATTTTTTTTTCTTTTAAGGTCAGGAGGAAATTTACCTACTGAAAAAGGGTAAGTTTTATGACATGAAGCCACCAAAACATCACAAATGCATCCGTGTAGAATTTCAGAAACATTCATAACCAGCTTTAGTTAAGCAAAAGTTAAATTCAGTGGAAGCCAAGTTAGGCAAAAAACATGACTTATACAGTCACCTATTATACCTTAGGGGCTTATTCAAAGCTGGCAGAACCCACCAGAGCAGCTTTCTGAGCCCGCCAGTAAGAGCTCGGGTCCTTGCTTCTAAAAGCCAGCACTTGTGCAAAGGGTATGGCCAAACTCTGCCTTCCGTGAGAAGTGTTTAATGCCATTTCCATATTCCACCAGTGTCTTTCTTTCAACGCGATAATGGAGGAGCTTGGAATTTCACTCAAGCATCAGAAGAAGTTAAAGAAAAGGTCGAGAACGAAGGGGAAATCTTCATTCACAAGTATCCTTACTTGTCACCAGCGGCGGACACTGAGGAAAGAAACCATAGCGTGAGCAAGAGAGACCCCTCTGAGGAAATATCAGGAACAAAAAACAGAACAAAAACATTGCTGCCTACAAGTTGATTGTGGTGGGATTTCTGAAATATAGACATTTACCTTGTTCTTCAGAAATTCTCTGTGGTTTCTGTTTTTAATCTAGAGGTACAACAGTTTCAATGCTCACATAGACTGATGTACTACTAATCGTCTGGGAAGTGTCTCACTATTTCTTTTGAGATGGATTTGTACACTCACCTGTTTTGCATCTCTCTTCCCCTCCTCATGCATCGCTGTATGTGCTTTCTAAATAAATAAATAAACAAGAGACAGGGTTCTTTTTTCCAATAATCTGGGAGTGGAACTTTGTTTTCCTTTTGAAGAAAAGATTGCAGTTCTACTGAACACAGTTGTTTAGAAACCAGGACCCAGATAACCAAAGTAAAAATTCATAAAATTAACTTATAAATAATGACTACAAAAATGTATTAAATACAAAGGTATCCAACAATGAGTTATTTTTATTTTCTCTCATATTGTAAGGAACACTCTTTGGGTTCTTTTCTGTGAGAAACTTGTTTTCCCTTATCTTCTCCCTTTTTCATTTCTTATAAAATAAGATTATTAGGTAATGCCATGGCTCCAGGTGCTAGACGTTCAAAAGGAAAAACCAAAATCACAAAAGTGAACATCATCACACTGCCATATCCTCCAGCTCCTGATACCAATAAAACAATTCTTGACTTCAAAATGAAAATCCTTTAGAAATTAGAGCCAAGAATATCCAATTTATAACAAATCCTGACCACAAAGATAACAACATCTGACAGGAATACAGCCAATGCTCTGGAATTGAAACCTTTTCTTGGAACGGCTGGGGGCACCAGCAAAATGTTTTAACAGTGAAGGAGAAATTAAGTCTTTTTTTGTAAAGAAACCTTTGTCTGAAGAACAGTGATGCATTATAGCAGCAGATCCCCCCCCGCCCCCAACCTGTTCCTTTATATTGCAATGAGGTGAAACACATTTATATTTATTGCTATCTTGTCTCTGTGATAAATTCTGTTGTTCCTGGGGCTTTTATTGGTGCCAGCTGGTTAGCTCTGAGGATGCCTGTAAAAGGAAATGGGTGAAATGCAGGCACATCCACCCTTCAAGGGACGAGGGTGGGTGTAGGAGATGGGCGACCTTTGCGCCCAGCAGCTGGGAGCTGGACCCCTGCCTTCCTACACACTGGGTTATATATATAGACCTTGTCTGTCCGGGGCAATCCCACCACTGTGACCACCTCTAATCCTAAGGCAAGTCTGGAAAAAGGGAACCAAAAGACTGGAGCCACCGGTTGCTTTTTTTGTACAGCACATGGAGATGGGCAAGCCAGAGTTGTATCAACAGTATTTGCTTCAACTTGTGGCAACATTCATTACCCAGGTGCTTCAACGAAGTGTTAGATTTTCTTGTCCTTATATTCCCCCAGCGAACTTTGTGCTTACCATTGATTACCTTTCCCTTGCATCTGTGGCCATTTCCTCTGCAAAAGGAGAAAGTAATGTGAAAGCCGCTGAGTGGAGAAATCTCTTCTCCACTTTCACCTCACACCATTGCCCCCTGCAGCCCCCTGGGAGCTTTTACGCTGTGCTGCATGGCAAAGTCAATCTGCAACAAACAGTATTGCGTACAAAAGCCTTGCTTCATATATTTTGATATTACTATAGACTAGAAGATACGTCCATTTCATTTCCATTTCATTTAGCCTTTCCACAGGGGTCAAGTTTTCCAAACCTCTTGCCACTACCACTGCTTTGCCCAAAGTTCTCTGTACTTACTCCATATCCTTCTCAGAACACAATGCCCCAAACCAGATTCACTTTTCCACCCGTGTTGAGTTGGGCAGAAAACATCTTCTTGTGTCTCAAAGGCCCATACTGCTGCTCACACACCTCATGAGGAGACCTCCGTGACTGAATTGGGTAAGGTGGGTAACCCCTCCGTGACGTAGGCAATGATCATTCCAGCCTGAGATTAGGGCCGTGGCTGTATGAAATTGCACATTTTTGTGATGTTTTTGTTTTGGTTTTTTTCTGGACTTTTTCTCAAGTTTGTCAAGATCAGCTTGTCCCCAGCCATGCTGGTTGCTTGAACCAGCTTGGCAGTACCTGCAAATTTAGTAAACATACTCGCTACAAGCCATCCATAAAGGAGACACAGTCGGTGGACAGACCCCTGTAGATACCCTCTGATTTTGACAGCGAAAGTCTGGGAGTTAATAGGACAGTTAATAGCACTTTGGCTACTGCATATGGCATCTGGCCTATTGCCCTACTTGTTTATGAAAATGTCACACAGGACAGGATCAAAGGCTTATTAAAATTGAAATGGAGGACCCCTTTCCTCACCCACGGGGCCCATTAAGCTGTTACAGAAGGAAATTCATCAGATTAACAAGACCTGTCTTTGACAGATTCTTATTAACTCTTGCTCATTTCCTACCAATTACTTGCAAAACAGTTATTTCATGCGAGTAGTTTGCTGGCCAACTAAAGTTAAGCTGGCTGGCTTAAAACTCCCTTGATTCTTCTTTTCCTTCCTTTGAAGACAGGAATTATTATTGCTGTTTTACAGCATTTCTTTTGGACTGTGTCTGTCTTCCATGAGTTTCTCTCAGTAGGTTTGGTGCAGTCATCCTCTGGGAAAGGAAGGAGAAGGGTCTCTTTTAAAATGACTGCAGTAGGAAGCTTTAACATCACTGCTTGCTTTTGGGAAGTTTGGTCTCCTGCATACTGCAGTGACACATTGAGTTGATAAGCAATAATTAAGAAAAACAGCCTCTGGCCCCGAGACCCTCATCAAGGATCTTATAATAAGGTGCTTTCGTACTTCCAAAGGTAGTTTTATTTATTTATGTCATCATCAGGTTACAAATAGACCGTTCAGACCACCAGCACCATTCTAATATCATGATTGAAAAGCTCGTGATTATTTTTGATGCTGCAGAAGTCTATGGCTCTGCCATTCACAGCCTTCAGCTAAGATATTTTTAACTAAGTGAGTTCAAAGTGATAAAAGATTTATGATCAGGCCTTTTTTAAAAAAAAGAAAACCAAAACAAACAAACACTGTTCTATGGCTTAGACCCTGAGGTTAAAGAATTCCAAGTTCAGTTTTTTAAAAATCTGCTAACGTTTTCCTGAAACTAAGAGACGATACTTTGTTTGGTTACTTCTTACATTTCAAATACATTTCCACAGCACCTCTAATACAGAGGTGTTAGAGGTGCTGTGGGAAAAAAAAAAAAGAAGCTCTCTCCTGTCTGGGAAGAAATACATGACAGTGGGCTAACAATAAATAAAGCATATTTGTTTTTTCTTTGATTTCCTTTTTTCCTTTTTAGTAGCTTGAAAGAGTCACGGCATATCAGGGAGTTTCTGTGTTAAACTGGGATGGCAGCTTAACAAGCTATAGGTACTGCAAAGGTGCTAACTAACCAGCTATGGTTTCCTGAAACAGCACATCACGATGTGTGGCTTAACCCTTCCCTGCCAGCTCCAAGAATGCAGCTTTGTAACTGGTTATAAAATCCCCACCCACTCCCCTGTATAAATTTTCCCCAAAAGACTGGGTGGAATTGAGGTTTGAACCACCCTAGCAAACGTAGGTTCCCTAAAACCTCCAAGCAGCCATGGACCGCTGGCCTAACCCAATGCTCAGTGATTCAGAGTGATTCTCTGTGTGATTTTAGTGATTCAGAGACAGGTTACCCTATCAGTCTGACCTGTGCCCCCAGGCAAGGTTTTCTTTGTCAGACTATCTATCTATCTGTCTGTCTGTCTGCCTGCCTGCTTGTCTGTCTGTCTGTCTGTCTATCTATCTATCTACTATAGCCACTGTATATATATGCCTCTCTCTCTCAAATCAGCAGTATGGCACCACTTTGGTGGCCTGTGACTCTCATGCCACTTGGCCTCCTTTTAAGAAACTACGGAAAGGATTAATATGAGACTACGAAGGAGTTCAAAGGACGCTTGCTCCCAGTGCTTGCTCCCACCTCAGGCCAGTGGTGACCCGCTGCCCCGTGGGGGCCGTTTCCTGGGCTCCCGGGATGTCCCCATGCCCCACTGGCATTGGCCATGAGCACAGCTCAGAGCAGTGGCAGACCTGCAGGGAGCTTAAGACCACCATGTCTCCCACCTTAATTCAACAGAATATTTTATATTTCAGTTGGCTAAAATTGTAGCTAAGGAAAATGCGTAGGGGCGCATTTAAATCCCACTGGCTATTAAGGATTCAGCCAAGTGCCATCCTGCTTCAGAGATGTGACCTTTTCTACCCTCTTCCAAACATGTTTAGATCGCCAACTAGGCTGCTCGTTCGCCGCTCGGCCAGGTCCCAGCTCCACGCATCCGTGCACATACAGTCCACTGGGTCTGCTACATTCACAGCCACGCTGCTCTTCGTATTTTCTGCATGTAGATGTGTTTAAAGCAAAATCAAATCCTTCTCTAAAGCACCTTCCCTCCAGCAAACCAAGCTGTGTCACTAGAAATGTTTTCCTTAGCTTAAGATTCTACTTGTAAATTCACACCATGACTGAGAAAGCTACTTTGTCTTGAGGCAGGAGGGACAAGCACAGGGCAATCTTACATATCGACGCAGTAGCAGTTATGATTACTTTGACCTTTTCACCGTATACCAACAAATATTATTTTCCTGCCTTTTTTCCTGCATGGCAGCGTACAGCAGCAGAGAAGCCTGGTTAGAGATTACCCATTAGGAAAGCCAATGTCCTCATTAGATCTCCATCTTGGCAGCAGCAGGCATGCATCCTCATTGTTTATAAAAGAGAAATACAATATTGACAGATGCTGTTGAATAGCTTTAATGTGTTTCATTCCAGAAATGGCCTTGTTTTAGTGCCAGGTGATCTTTCTCGTACAGCCACCCACCGCTAGTCAGTGGCCTTAGTAAGGATTATGTAGCATCCCTTAACTTTCTTGAGAAAGTGGGAAGGTAGGATCAGTGGAAAAGAAGGAATATCGGAAATATATAAGCAACTGTTTAAGCTGTGTGCTCAGGGCCCAATAGCATGATTGATAAGCTACTGCAGAACAAATGAGGATCAGCTTACTGCCTTTCGGGGCCTTTGTCAGAGGACTGCATCTCATGGGTCTGCTGTGAACCTGTAATCCCGTGGGGCATTTATTGACTGCTGAGCTTGTCCCTTAATTACTCCCTGTCAAGCTTGCAGGAGTCGGGATTTCTCAGTGATCAGAACTGCCACTATTTAGAGATACATCACTTACAGCCGTCAAAGGACTGCAATTTTATTTTAGCCCCATCGATTAATGAAGACGCATATGTTTTTGCCTGCTGATGAATTCTGACTCGAGCCACACTCCTGTTTGCCTCTCGTCACCTCCCCAAATCCAAACTCCGTTAACGCTAGCACAAACGTTGTACAGCTATCAGTGTTAAGATGTGAAGCTCTCCCTTGTATTTCTAGATTTTGATAGCAGTCACACAGCCCAGGACATGACGCTCACACTTGGGCAACCCATCTGTGGTGTGTACGTATAGCCCAGACCCACGTGCAGGCTCAGAGCTGGTGGTGTAGAGCAGCCTCCCACAGGCTGAGGTCTGGGGGAAGGCCAGATTTCCAGCCCGACTCGGAATAATATGAAACCCACAGATATCCTCAGTAAGGACTAAATATCCTTCATTCTCTGTGGAGAAGAAATGGTTCCCCGGGTAAGAGAGGTTCTGTCAGCCCAGCCCGCACCTGCGTGGGTCCCTGTGGCAGCCGTGCACCACCAGGAGCACATGGGCAATCCTGCTTGGGGAGGACGAGCAGATAAAACTCATTGCACTGGTCTGCAAGGCTGCTTGCAACGACACTGTCAAAGCTGTAGAGGCCAACAAATACATTGCAAAGAGACTACAAAAGGAGGAAAAAAAATCTGGAACAAGCCAGTACAGCCATATGTTTCCTATCACGGCTGAGAGCACTGACACCAGCCCAGCAGGTGCACAGAGGTGCTAGCCACCCAATGCTGTGGTTATCCTAATGAATCACAATTACAGAAACACCTGAACCAGATAATACTGTGCTCATCCGCTCTGAAATCCATAAATAAAAGCATGCAGCAGCTCATAACGCTTCTTGACTCCCCAGTGGTTTCAGAGAAGCTGCTGTTTGGAAGCTGCTAAGTTTTTTTGCTTCAGACAGACCTGCCTTGCGTGATGCAGTACATGTCTTTAGCCAAGGCTTTCAAAAGCAAAGGAGAGCTTGGATCTGTTTTCCAGGAGCTGGACTCCTATGAAGGCTGGAGCTCCCCCTCCCTTAGCGTAGCTCAGGATGGAGGCCCTCCAGGGGGATGGCACCCAGAAACCTTACCTGCTTTGGGGAAATGCAGTTGGCAAACTGGCTTTATGCAACTGCAGCTGGAACATAAATGACTGCTGGTGTCCCTTCTGGTTCCCCCATCCTGAGCCCCCTGAGGAGGGGAACAGGTACACCCCCAGGTAAGCATGGCCACGCTCCCCCCTCCCTGCCCTGGATTGCTCTGCTGTTGGGATTTGGGGAAAGCTATATGTCTGCCATCTACTTTTGCATCCCCAGGCAGTACCCAAATTCATTCCTTCCTAGGAGCGAGGACAGGGCTGGCTTTACCTGCGGATTCCCCCAATCTGCAACTGTCCTGCTTCAGTGCACAGCGTGTCCACACCACCACCGCCAAAAGGCAGGATCTCAGAGGGCTTTGCGTTGCTGTAGGTGCGTGGTGTACCCCCTTGGGTGTCCTGCTGAGCAGACCATCAAGTAGATGTCACCCTTGGGAGAGGTGGGAGTGCTGGCTCTCCCAGGGACTCCGGGGAAGGGCTGAGCCTTGGGGCAAGCCCTGCTGGGAACATGGGGGGAGGCCTTACTCCCTGCTTCGCCTCTCTGCCAGACCAGGGCAGCTGCGCCTCTCTCCAGGCAGGCCTGTGTATCCTCGGGGCACAACCTGGATTGATGGACGGGGGGCAAAATTCAATAGTGAGGGACAAGGATAGGTCTGACTGTAGCAATTTCACGTATTTTAGAGCAATGTGGTGCCAGAAGCTGCAGACACACAACACCTGGGCAGCCAAACGTGTTGGGGGCAGGCTGCCAGGACAGTCATGCGGCTGTAGAACCTCCACCCTACAAGCGCACTTGAGCATCGGTTACAGAAATGGGGATTTTGTTATTAATAGCACCAGAACACTTACAGCAGGGAGGGCTCTTCGCCTTGAAAACTGCAAGGAGAATTACAGGGATGGGTAAAGTGCTAAAAGCTGGGATGCCACTGAGGTTTGCAGAGGGATAGGGTAAGGAGCATTTACAAGGTTACTGGGTCCGCACCATCCCCAACTTCCAAATGAGCTACAGCCTGGTGAGTCATCACTCATTCCAGTAATTGGTTGAAATAACCCAATTACTCACCCGTTGACCCATTTTATTTCCTTTGGGCTCTGCCCACAACTGACATCAGACTCTGCTAGTTAAAAAATATCTAGTAAAGCAGACACTGTAAGAGGCCTAGATACGCTTTTTCTCCCTCAGCACTGGTTTTTCTACAAAGCAATAGCATGCAAAGCTGTCATGTCTGGGTTTTTTTGTGGTTTTGGTGCTTAGGTTTCTGCTGAAAACCACATTCCTGCAGCAAAAGTGTTCTATGGTTTCCAAAAATTGTGAGAGAAACCAAGCCTGCTGCAAAGGCATTAAGATGTTTTCAAGTTATTTCTAAGGACATCCTAAGAACAAATGCAGATTTCCATCCCAGAGCAGCCTGCCTGTTTTCCAGTTTCCTGGGAACGGCAGTGTTAAGGAGACGTTCTGATCTCAAACACCAGTGAGGCAGGACCAGATGAGAGCACTGTGGATGATGTTTTAACCGTGTGAAGGGGTGCAGCAAACCAGCACAACTGGAGGGAGAAAAGCCTTGTATGGGGAGACTTGTTCCTGCTTGTTGCAGGATGGCAATGGAGATAATGAAGACTTGTAAAACTTAGCTCTGGCAAGCTGGTCTTGAGCTCCTTAGTTCCCAAGCAGTGACAGTGGAAAATTTTTAATGAATTATCCACAGATGGAGTTGAAACTTCTCCCCAGAGGTCTTCACTCATGCACACAGCACCCTGCTGCTGAAAATACTGACTAGAGAAACTACTCTGAGTGATGTCCAGAGTGCTTTAGTCACGCTGCATGAACCCTTAACTCCTCCTGTCTGTGTAGGGGAAAGTAGGTCTTGGTTTCAGTGGGAGTGAGACACGGAAGGCTATCTAGAAAAATTCTCTGTTTGTTAAATCAAATATGAGCTGTGCTGTTTAAAGAATTTAGAAGCCCGAAGATGCAGTTAATTCCTAGCAGAATATTCAAAAGCAGTTGCTTAGATCAAGGTGGTTGTGGGGGTTTTTTTACCCGAAAATGACACCTCTGAGTGTCATTTAGCTTAATTCTAATGACTTGCCTATCATGTCTCTGGAAAAGGAGAAACGTGAGAAATCACATTTAATGCTGCCTGTTAAATGTATCCCTAATACATCCTCTATGAAGGTTTTTTCTCTCTGTTCTGCATTCCCTGTTTTCCTTTTTTAATCATCTTTATTCTGTAGAAAAAGGGAACTTGGTATAAACACAGGAATCCCCAAAAGCTTTCAGTTCAGGTTTCTACAAAATATTAATATTTCCCTTTCATTTAGCAGTTACCACATTTTCAGGTTTTATGCACATGTGCTTAGAGGAGATGAGTGCCGAACTCTCACCTGGCACTTGGAAAAAGGTACAGAAATGTTTGCAAAAATATTTATCATATACCTTCTAAAGCTCCTGCTTGCCATCTCAAAGCAAAAACTAAATAAAGATCATGTCTATACTGAACTAAACTAGCCAACTAATTTAACGGTGTCTATTAAAGCGTGTATCATATTTCAACAATTATT
Source organism: Chroicocephalus ridibundus (assembly GCF_963924245.1). Classification (NCBI taxonomy): domain Eukaryota; kingdom Metazoa; phylum Chordata; class Aves; order Charadriiformes; family Laridae; genus Chroicocephalus; species Chroicocephalus ridibundus. The sequence continues at coordinate 105,155,327 of NC_086284.1, forward strand.
TTTTTAAATTATGGCTTTTGCAAGTGCCACTAGAGGAGGATATTGTAACCTTTAACATCCAGTGGTAGATTTCCAGCAGGTGGTTGGAAAATTGTGGGGAACCCTTTGATCTTTACAGCCACATCCTTCCTTAAAAGCTATTGTCCTATACCTAATGAAATGATAAAGCCAAAGTGAGGGACTTTTGCTCCTTGCGGTAGCCAGCACTGAATCCCCTTTTCTTCAAAGAAAACAGCATCTTTTTTGAGAAGGCAAAGCCTTAAATGTCCAGAGAAAGAAAAATGGGGTGCCTAACAAGGAAACAGCAAGAAATACTGCTACCAAAGTTATCTTAAGCTTCAGTCACCCTTCGGCAGGTCAGCACGTTTACAGTTTCCTAATTGCTAGTGCAGTAGCTTTTCACGGGCTACCAGCTCTAAATGAAAGTGGAGGCTTTATATCTGAAAGAATTATGTCTTTAGCAGTTAATCTCTCTAATCACAAGGTTTCCTAACTGCTAATCTAGCATTTTGTTATCCAACAGGGATTTACCCCGTTTCATTCAATCAGATTGCACGTCAGATTAATGGCCTGCTCAGAAGGCAGAGGCTGGGTATCAGTCCCCCACAGACCAGGGCAGAGGGATGGGGAGAACATCTGCATCCTGCAAATCCTTACAGAGGATTTCACACTTGGAGGCGTTGAGTAGGCTGCTATTTACTTTAACAAACATTCTACACCTCCACCAGCACAACAGCACAATTAAGTGGTTCTACTCCTTTTGAGAGGAAAGAGAAAGCACAAGGATCAAGTGTCACATGCATTTGACAGATGATTCTCCTGTCAAAAAGATATCACCACATTAAGTCCCCAGAAATGACAGCTTTCTTTACAGACACGCTTGTTTTCTGCTTCCCCAGCTTCCCTTTCAAAATAAACAGAGAATTACTTATCTTGAAAAAATTAATACCCAGGTTCATGATAGATTAAATAATCTTTCTGTGATTATTAAATCAGTCTGAGCATCTCTAGGGGATGCTCTGAGGAAAGCTTTCCCAGCGTGCTGTCACTGCCCCTGCGTTTCCCAAGCTACTATCTACTTTTCTTCATATAAAAATGTTAACCCAGTCAGAGACTGAACCCTGTAAGGTGATCTTTGCTATCCACTAGATGTCTAAGTTATCTACTCATTTCAGTGTATATCTGGAGTTCAATAACTGCAGTCTACTTAGAAGGCCTTCAGATAGTCCAGCGATATGAAGCTTTATCTGACTGTTTCATTAAATGATGATTCAATTGATGGCTAAATTATCTTTTCCATTTTCTTTTCTTAACGTGCAAAGTACCCCCATCTCCACAAACCTGCACAGAGCCTGGCTGTACACCCCAGAGCTAGCACACTGGCATTTTAAGGGTCAAGACTTGCTCGCCTACAAAGGAAAATGAACTGGAAGACAATCCCTGACAGCAGCACCTAGTGACAGCTGGCATTATCAAATTAAAATTGTTTTAAATCAATTCCTAACTAGCATGACCTGTTTGACACAATTATCTAAGGGCTAAATTCAGTGTATATATGTCCTTTAGTTCTGTATTCCTTCTATTTATTTTAATGAGACATAATGCTAACTAAGAGACATTCAACAGGAGGAATATATTAATTATTTCTATTGCTTTCAACTTTCTCTCCGAAGGTAGCTACCAGCATCTCACCAATATATTTACCTCACATGCATGATTTTGTTAAAAAATTAAAAGTGTGAAAAACATGCCCACAGGGGTCTACCTCTGTAACAAATGCCATAGTGAAAGCAAATATTCGTAACAGCAGTTTAGGCTACTTCCCTACCACAGAGTAGGAGGTAGTGAGGCTGGAGGGGCTTTTGCCCTTGGGCTTTCCTGTGGAGGTATGGACCCACTAAGGCAAGCTTCCAGTGTTCAAGAGGGACACTGGACAAGGATGCCCATGCCACTGGAGAACATAGTAGCGCCACAACTGGAGGCAATTCCTCACCTAATGTACCTAAGCTGTGCTGCGTGATGCAGAGGCACCAGCTTAACTTGTTTGTTTCTGCATTTGACTCTGCTTTGCAGGATAGACACAGGCCCAGTACCAATTTCTATCATCAAGGCTGAAACAGCTTTAACTACCTGAAATTCATCCGTAGGATTTAAACATAGTAGATTTCAGGCGGGTGGACGGCTAAGTCTCATGAGTGAAATTGTTTCTATGTTGTGTAGACTGTCTGGATGGGACATATTCAGCTGTTCTATGAAAAAGTTTGAAGATGAAGTACCTGATAACAGATCCCAGATTTTGTCTAATGACAAGCAGTGACTGTAAGAAAGATGATAAGCTTACATCAAGAAATTAATTTTTAAGTTCTTCAGCACTATCCTAGTGAGATGACAGGCATTACTGAACCACTTCTTAATGCCACAGTGGCACAGCAGGCAAAAAGCTTATGGACAAATTATTTTTAGTTATTGAAGAACCAACTCAGTCATACACCTAATGGTTTCTATGTCTAATACAATACTGTTTGCATCACCTTTACAGTCCCAAGGAACTAGTTCGTTGGAAATGTATCACACTGAACAGAATGTCAAAACAGACATTCAGTACTTGTCGTGGTTTGGGCAGGACTGGCCACTGAAACGAAGGACAGGTGCTCCCTAACCTCTCTCCCTTCAGAAAAGGGAAACCACCTCCCTTCAGGGACAGGAGGAAGAGAGAGAAAGAGACTTATGAGTTTAAAAGAAAACTAAACTACTTTAATAAAAATATTAATAAAATAATAAAAAGGAAACAATGAAATATATACAATGTACACAAAACCATATCAAGCTCCCAGGATGACAATCACTTCACCAGCAGGCACTGGAACAGTCCCAGACTGGACACAGCAACGGATGGGAGCTGGATTCCAGATCTGGATTTAGGAATGCACGGATCAGGAACAAAGCAGACAGACAGACAGAGTCCTCCTCAGATGCTGGCCATTGAAGAAAGAGGCTGACCCTTTGATCCCTCAGCTTTTATACTGAGCAGATGGGACGGAATACCCTGTTGGTCAGTTTTGTGTCACCTGTCCTGTCCACTCCTACCCACAGGTGTGACCCCTCTACGCTTTTCTACTTCTGACCTTCCAAGGGGGCAAATAACAAAGTTAGCTGACCTTGGTCATTATAGCAGTAAGTATAAGCAAGGGCCTCCCTGCATACCATTCCTTGGCATAAATTAGAAACAATCAGGTCTCATCACTCTGGGAGTGAACAGCGTCTAAACCATATGCTATTAACTTCAGAGAGTTCAGTTAGTTAGAAGAGGCTTAACTGAAAAGTAAAGTTACTGAACAGAAAACTGGTTCTGTTTCACCTCAAACCAAGACAATACTTTAGTACCTATTCATCGTTTCCATAAATACTTTGACTGGTGGAACATAATAAACTTATTTGCAGAGCATCCCAACTTTAGAGTATCCACAAGTACTCTGGAGGGCAGGATGATGTGCCAAATTGATCTTGCCAGAGTGGAAAACTCCTCTGCCACAGGTAGGATGCAATTCAGGAAGGCCAACTGTGAAGCACCAATTTAGTGTATGAATAACCAGCTGCCTATGCGCAAGACAGACAGCAAATGAATGTGCAGCACTCCTTCAGAAGGCCATCAAAGAATTATAAATGACTGTTCGTACTGCTGTGTAAGAAAGGAAACATGCCAGGCTGGATAGATGGCAGTGCATGTGCAAGGAGCACCCTGACACCTCTCTAGCGTGCTCTGCTTTGGTCCAGCTGGAGTACCGTGCCCAGATCTGGGTGCTGTACTTTGAGATTAAAGGGTGTAGAACTTAGAGAAGAGCAGTGACAACAGCCAGAGGTCCAAAAGCATCTCCCCTGTGGGCAGATGAAAGAACTGAGGTTGTTTAGTCCAGCAATGTTTGAAGGGAAACACGACGATTTTCAAATATATGAAAGGTTCCTCCAGAGATAAATACTATTCCCTATCTGCAGCACAGAGATAAGAAGGAACAGATTGAGACTTTAGCTAGAAGAAGGACATTAATGACACAGAGGCATTGGAGCAGGTTGTCTGGAGGGGGTGTAAAAGGCCTGAAGCTGAACAGGCCAGAGCTCTCTTAGGATTGCCTTGGTCAACGTGAACCTGCCTTGGGGAAGACAAATGGTCTCTAAACACACCATTCTCATAATAAAGTTTTTCTGAGTTGGCAGCACTGCCTGGCATACAACTAAGACAAACTTTCTGTCCCTCCCATGGTGGCCTGGAACAGGTGGCATGCAGCCCCACTGGAGCATCACTGCAGCTAGTGACCTCCTGGGCTTCTAACTTTGATAATGTCTGCCACTCCAAAATGCCATTATAGAAGTGAAGTGATGCCCTCTGCAAGGCATGTACCTCAAACATGGTCACCTGAATATCCCCTTCTGGGCACCGTGCCTCCCAGCACCCACAGGACTCAAGGGAACAGCTCGTCTTGGGACCACCAGCCCCAGCCCCACCGCATGTCCCTCCCCAGGGCTCTGCAGAGGAGAATGTGTGCCGATCCAAGGGCAGGGTGAACCAGGGAGAGAGAAAGGGCATGTAACTCAACCAGCCAGAGCCAAGCCAGAGCATACTCTATTTATTTAGTTGTACGCAGACGTGCAATGCTTGTAGCATGCTGTCAGTTCCCATCATCAACAGGAAGAGGTGATCAGTATCTCAAGTGCTCGAAAGCAAGGATAACATACATCAGCAGATACTTTGATCCTGGCTACTTATATCACAGAATAATGGTCTGAAATAAAAGCAACTCCGGCTGCTGACTAACTAATGACCATAAATTAGGGGTAAGAAGTGGCAAATCTAAAGCACAGCAGAGGTTCAGAGTGCAGCAGTGGGGCACCGGGGTGGCAGGAAAAATGAACTGGAAAGATATTATGACTCCAACACCCACTGGAGGGCAAGAGAGTTTTCCTCAACATGATCAGAAATAAGCTTGCCATTGAGAAGCGGAGACGCAAAGCGCCAGGCAGAGCTGCAAAGGGAAGGAAGATGTGAGGAGAATTGGCATGGCTGAGCAGAAAATGTCAGACAAGAGGGAACAAGTGTGTCATTGCACCAGAAAATTATGTGTGTTCCCAATTACAAGTGAGCTACAAGCATAGTGAGCTACAAGTATACTCGAAAGTCTGTTTTCTCCCGCAGAAAAATCCAGTAATGGGAAAACAGATGGGATGAGGTCCTTGGATAAAGGTGGCTTAACACTATACTTCTCACCCAACCTTTGTCCCGCTCCCCTGTGACAACCAGTGGCCAAGTTTCCCTTTATATGTCTTCCCAGCCATGGGCTGAAACCTCTCTCTCTCTGATTCCTGGATGGGTTTGCTGCTTTGACTCCCCTGGGAGAGTGGCTGCAGGATGGTGTGATTGGGGCCAGGAGCTCTGGAGCACTCCATGAAGCCCCCACCAGTGGGGCTGGTCCTGGAGCCAAGCAAAAGTTCCATGCTGGTAGAAGAGCCCTGGAGCAGTGACCTAAGCTACCTAAAAGACACAGCAAAAGAGGGAAATAGCGACAAAGAAGCTGCAGTCCTGAATGAGATTCTGCAGGAAAAGGCAAAGCCGTTGAAAAGGAGGGTGAGTGAGATGCTACTTCAACAGGAGAAATAATAGGTGAGAAAATAAAGGAGGGAAGGTGCTAGTGGGAAAAGAAAATCCTATGCCCGCATGTGAGGAGAATGGGCTATAAAGAAAATTGACTCCGAGTGAACGTCAGCCTAGACAAAGCTGATGTGGTGGGGAAGTGAAGAGAAGGGAGCTGAAATGCTGGAAAGAGAAAGAGAAGAAGGAAAGGGAGGCAGTTCCCGAAAACCTCAGCGCAAATGAGAGGAGAGCTGGTCTTGCTAAGAGCTCAAGGGCTGTATTTTGACAGAACCAGACAACTCACACAACTCCTTATGCGCCATTCCCCATCCTAGAAAAAATAGGGAAAAATCCAGGGTTATTGTAATTACACAAATATTTTATTTTTCAGGGTTTGACTCAATTAATTCCCTAAGCTAGTGACATGGATCTGTGAAGATGCTGATTTTATGCAGCAAGGAACTATTGTGTAGAGCAATGAAGAGTACAGTTATGCTAATAAGATCAAATATGACTTTTCAGGATAACCCACATTTCTGAAATGATTTATATCAGAGCTTTGCCCAGTTTAAATCAGGCAAAGAAAGGGTACGAAGTGACTTTCCATTAAAAATATCTACGTTTAGCTGAGGTTAACAATTTCCCCAAAGTTTACATGAGAATCTGCATGCCATTTACAATTGATTAACTATTATTTGGCAGGCTATTTGTGCAATGAATTGCTGACATTTTGAAAAGAGCTATTTGATGATTTAACATAGACTTAAAACATGACCTTTGATTTATACAAAATGCATATAAAGTGGGTAAATGAGGTGTTGAACTCACTGCATAAATCTTGTCTGATAACTATGCATCCTTTCTGTTTCTGCTTTCCTTACCTCTGAGGTTCTCTCAGAGAAGATTTTTTGCGGATTTTTCAGGTACAGATTTGAGCATTCTCCGTTTTTTAGTGCTACTTCAAAATGTTAATAAACGATGATGCTGATCCAGAGCCAAAGCAGCAGCAAGACGCATCATTCTTAATATTAATAGATGACCGATGTTTATTCATTTTTTTTAATAAATTCCTGGATTTACATTGATTTAGTAAATCCATCACCTCTGCAGGTAGCAACTTACTGTGATAGTTAATGTCAAATATTATCTTTCATTTGAAACTAGATAAAGAAACATGAGGGTTTCTGAGGCTAGGTTTAGCCGCTGAGGTGGAAAAGCAGATGGGGACAATCTATTCTGAAGCATCTGCCAGTCTGACTCCCAGCTATACCATCTGAAGAAATATTATAATGTATAGCACCGGTGGAAAGGAGAGAAACTTGTGCTTTATATATAAACGTGTTCTTCTACGCGTTTGGCTTTACGCTTATTGACCCAAGCCTATTATCCCTACTTCAGTGGTTCCATGTATTTCCAGGTGATCACAAGCAAAAATACACATTTCCTATCTATGAAGCATTTCTGCATTGTAAAACTCTGTTTTTCTCTCTGTTGTGCAAGAGCTCAAATTTCTAGTCTTGGTGAAACATCTGTCCGAGTTTCCTCATGCAACTGTCGTACACCTGCTTTTATTCTGCTGCTTTTTGCTTTGTTGTGATCTTTAAAAAAGTATGGAAGATTAATGTATCAACAGCAACATGGTAGTTAAAGGTTGCATGGGGATTTTTCTCTTCAAATCTGACCTTTCCAGTGTTATTGAAAAAAGACCACAATAATGGGATACATGCAGGATCTTTTCTGCTCTTTCTAGATGTATTGCAATGCTATATAGGGAGATCAGAAAATTGAACTGGAAGGAGTCTTGAGAGGTCACCCAGTTCCCCTGCACCAAAGCACAGCTGCAGATACCCACATATTCCTGACAGATGTCGAACTTTAATTCCTTCAATCAAAGAGAACCCTAAGTGACTCAGGGTGGTCCCCTTCTCGGGAGAAGTAGGAACATTAGTGGTTTCCTAAGAGTTTTCCTTTGGATATAAAAACAATAAAGAAATTGTGACTTTTTTTATTGCTGTTGATTAGATCAATAGCAGATGAAGGAAAAGAGATAGGGTGCCTGGGTAAGAAATCTAATCCCATAAACTAAAGAAAGCCCATGGGAACAGAGGAAGATAACATCAACCTCCACCATCTTATGAAAAGCAGTATACAGAGGCAAGTCCATTTTCCAAAAGAAGGCACTTCAGCCCTAATTGTGTTGCAAAAAATATTGTAGCTACAAGACCAGATGCATGCAGTAAGTTTTTGAACTGTTACAAGCCAAGAATTCTTCATCTTTTCTCAAATCCCGACCTTTCCATATCTAGATCCACGTACCAAGTTGATCTTTGACATCTTCACTATTGAGCAACTGAGGAATCAAACAGTTCTGCAATGCTATCGTGTAGAAACAAAAGTGGAGACTCTGAAGAAGTTTTTTCGACTTATTTAAACAGGTGAGACAAAACTTGATTTCACAACTCAACAAATGACCCAAGAAAGACTAAAATAGCCAATGGGGCACTGCGTATTTCTACAGTTGCATAGAAGTCTCAAAGGTAATAACTATTGACAGGCATGCGGTTTCCCATAAACTCTCAGAGGCTGAAAAACTAGTCAACAAATTTCATGGAGGAGAGAATCCTCCTGAGATTTTCTGTCTTTCTTTGGCTAGATCAGAAAAATCGTGATTGATAACAGCCTCTTAGAAATCTGGCACTTTGAACTTGCAGACTGCTCCAGCTTAGGTAGAGGCATGAATTTACAACTTTTTATTAAGATAGGTATGCATTAAAAATAACTTTTTTCAAAGAGGATTAAAATGTGATCACTCATATCAGGTTTTCAAGCAGTTGTCATTTACTACATCACTTAAACTAAACTGCTCGGTCCCCAGTCATAATAGTAGTATAAGACTACCAAAGGCTTCAGCTGAAGTCAGGTCACATTATGCTAAGCACAGCTCATGAGTAAAATATAGAACCAAAGTAAGCAGATGACACTTCCCATCCACTTAAAATAGAATTTGCAAGTGAAAGCAGAGAAAAATCTATTACCACTAATTTACGCGGAGTAGCCCATTTCAGAGGTGTTAAGCAATTTGATCAAGGTCACATAAGACGTGTGGCAGAGCCAAGAATGAAAGTTAGGAATAGCAAAGTCTCACAGGAATTTCCAAATTCATTTGTCTTCTCCTAATTTAAATCCTTAAATAATAAGGACTAAAGCATACCTTTCATGCCCAAAGACTACAGATACATGCTAAAGTCTGTATCATATAGGTTTTATATCATACAGACAGGCGTGGTTATGCTGCATCCATCGATGAAGTCTTCTAGTTTAGACTGATGCTTCTTTAAACAATTAGATGAGCTGCGCAAGTCTGAAAACACTTATATTGTCACTCTTATTGACACTAAGCAGTACTCTCTTCTTCAAGAGTGATGGAGTACGTGAACCCCTCCTGAAGAGCATCGTACCAGCTAGCAGACCTCCTTACTTAAAATTATAAAGTACCCATTCAACAAGGCAGAGCATATACAGAAAACCAGGGCGAGGATGCTCGCCGAGTGATGCGCCCGATGCATGAATCCACTTCCCCTGCCAGGAAGGAAGATGAGCGATGGCAGCGTGCGTGTGAGCGTGCATGCCCATGTCCATGCGGCGTGAAGATGTGCTTCCCCTGGTGCTGCAGCCGCGCCATCACGGGGCTTTGCTCCGCGGTAGGGGTGGCCTGAGGCTCCCACCTGCCGGGGTCACCTCTGCAGCAGCCAGGGACGAGTTGGGACTACAGGCATTTGAACAGACTAGTGAGTTTGAGGGAGAAATTTCATGTGTGCTTTATGTAATATAGTTGTTATTTCACCTACTAATAAAAGAACAGCCCCCAGAAGAGAGGTGAGTTAATACTACCCCCAAACGTGCATGATCATAGAATCACAGCATCATAGAATCACAGAATCATAGAATCATAGAATGTGTTGGGTTGGAAGGGACTTTTAAAGGTCATCTAGTCCAACCCCCCTGCAGTAAGCAGGGACATCTTTAACGAGATCAGGTTGCTCAGAGCCCCATCAAGCCTGGCCTTGAATGTCTCCAGGGATGGGGCCTCCACCACCTCTCTGGGCAACCTGTTCCAGTGTCTCACCACCCTCATTGTAAAGAACTTCATCCTAATGTCTAGCCTAAACCTACCCTGCTCTAGTTTAAAACCATTGCCCCTCGTCCTGTCACTACATGCCCTTGCAAACAGCCCCTCCCCAGCTTTCTTGTAGGTCCCCCTTCAGGTACTGGAAGGCTGCTATAAGGTCTCCCTGGAGCCTTCTCTTCTCCAGGCTGAACAACGCCAACTCTCTCAGCCTGTCTTCATAGGAGAGGTGCTCCAGCCCTTTGATCATCTTCGTGGCCCTCTGGACCCATTCCAACAGGTCCATGTCCTTCTTTGTGCTGAGGGCTCCAGAGCTGGACACAGCGCTGGATCTATGCTGGAACATAGCAATGAGTCAGCCATGAGACGCATGGACATTATGCACATATGTGGCTCTAAACATGCATGTGCTTCTCTTTCACCCCCTACTTCTACTATTGTAGCAGCACTATCTTAGCTCTTAAAACCATCTTTTTCAATTAAATATTTTTTCCAGCAGTTACAAAAAATTATTTTCAAAGAAATTTAATCTTTAGACTTCCTTCCTTCCTTCCTTCCTTCCTTCCTTCCTTCCTTCCTTCCTTCCTTCCTTCCTTCCTTCCTTCCTTCCTTCCTTCCTTCCTTCCTTCCTTCCTTCCTTCCCTCCTTCCTTCCTTCCCTCCTTCCTTCCTTCCCTCCTTCCTTCCTTCCCTCCTTCCTTCCTTCCTTCCTTCTTTCCTTCCTTCCTTCCTTCCTTCCTTCCTTCCTTCCTTCCTTCCTTCCTTCCTTCCTTCCTTCCTTCCTTCCTTCCTTCCTTCCTTCCTTCCTTCCTTCCTTCCTTCCTTCCTTCCTTCCTTCCTTCCTTCCTTCCCTCCTTCCCCCCTCCCTCCCTCCCTCTGTGTCTTTCCCTCCCTCCCTCTCTCTCTCTGAAGCTTCTCCCTTGTGTCAACATCTTTTCTGAGGATGGATAATTTTTTAAGAGACACAGGTAGGAAAGAGGTTGTAGGGGAAGAGAACTTTTCTTAAAACCGGGGAGAATGTGTAGGCATCGTTCATCTTGCTGTAGTTGAAAGGTATGTCATAGGTGAAGGAAAAGATGAGGGAAGACAGAAAATAGAAGAAAAAGAAATCCAAGCTTGTTTTTAAAAAACAAACTAAATAACTATGAAACTCCATAGTTTCTTGTAAGACAAAAGAATTTGGTTCTTTTAGAGGCAGCTCTACCACTGTGATTTGAGAGAATATCACAGCTCAGCAAGGTCAATCTTTAGCACCTCCGTGCTCTACAGGTGATAACTCCTTCTTCCTCCTCCTCCTCTTTCCTTAGCCACCTTTCCTGGACTAAAATCCTCCCTCACTTCTTACTTTTTACCTTCTGTCTGAATCAGCCTAACCATCAACACGGTGAGTTAAACTCAGAGCAATTGTTCCCATTTTGTATTTCACTTTGGAAATGGCTGTTTCCATTTCAGCAAAGGACAGTGTGTGTCTCAGAAAACATTTTTACATTTCCCAGCTGTAACAGTTTGTCTAATAAAAGACTGTTCCCCGTCTGTTTGCAAGCCCCACCTGGCTAATGTTCACAGCTCGTGATAGCCAGAACAACACTAACATTCCTCCCCTCCTCCCAAAATATTACCAGGGAGTCATTTATGTTAAAATTGAGCAGCACTTGTGACAACACTTCAGCATTTGGAGGATGTTTCCTGTTTATTGGTACAAAGATGCTGGGAAAAGACAGATTAAATCACATTACTCAGTGACTGAAGCTCTGCTTCAAATATGAGAAGGTAGTGTCTCTCTTAAAGACCCATCTGTCAACATTATTCATATGACACTCCTCACCCTACCATCTGACTCCCTTTAATGGATCACTTCCCACTTTCCTGTGTGGAGTCTGGTCATCAAAAATGTACTTTGGGTTCAAATAAAGTTTTCTCTAACTTTGGTAAAGATAAGGAAGGGAATTTCAAAAAGTGAAGACATGTAGACACCTTCCAAACTGTTTTTTGCTTTGTTTTTAAGGTGATTTAAGAAAGGCTACTGCATTGACTTTTGTAAAGGGGCACAAAATATTTTGCTTCGTACATATGAAAAGGCAGAGGCATGTAAAATTTTACATGGCAATGGTGGTGTAAAATGCCCTCGCCCAACCTCAAAGGCTGTGCAAAAAAAATGGATTTTGCCATCCAGCAAAGAGGACAACACTTTTCCAGTGGAAAAACTCAATGTTCCCGGCTCTGGCTTGAGCACAAACTCTGTCTACTGAAGGATACAGAACAGCCCAGAGGTCTTGGAGAGAGGCTGCTGCCTGCTGCTTTAGCTTACTTTGCAAAGCATACTTTTCCCCAGAAAAGTTCCCCTTCAGTGCTGCTCACCCCTCAGCTCTGCCATGCACAGCAGTGGCTTTTGTGCTGCTCCCTGTGGATGACAGAGTCCAGGTTCACATAATGTGGATCCACACCTGGGCAAGCTCTAACCAACTGTATTTTTAAAAACAGGAGAATCCCAGCTGACAGTCTTAACATTTGATTTGATATTTTTGCAGGGATCTCAGAACTGCAAAAAGTTGATTACTTTCCTTGAACTGGTTTTCATCCATGTTTTTAGCATCCCCCCCTCTTCTCCACCTTCCTTGTGGCTTTGTGTCTGTGAACAATAGCGTGGACAGGAATAGCATTTCATCTCATAAAATGTGGGGAGAAAATTTTGCTAGAAAATTACACATATGGTATATGACACAGTCTAAAGATTCATCAGCCCTTGCTCTGCCGGTAGCTAGCAAAAGAAAGACCTTCCTGAAAATAACAAAATTGGTAGGGAGCTCAGGATCTGACCTCGGGAGAAGCCATTCCAAAATCCTGGGGGAAAATGAGTTTTAACATGCTCACTAAGTTTTGGTATCTGAACACAAATCTTAAGAATCTGTGTTTTAGAGGGAGAAAATGCATCAAAAACTGCAGCGGAGACAGAAGAGTAGGAGAGCTTGTGAAAGTCACATACAGAGCTGCCAAATTAAATGTCATACCAATGTGTGTTACTTGTGGGAATTACTACGCATTGTCCCACTATACTGTTGTTAAGGAATGCACCCAGAGGTGATGCTGACAAGGCTTCCAGCAACATCTGCAGCTCCTGAGCCTTCGGGCAGCAGCGGGAGCAGGAGGGCTCTGCTGGTCCGGGCACCCGGCAGCTGCCTACACACCTCCCACCCGCCACCCTCACGCCAGGGTGGGCGCAGGGGTACCCACAGGACACCCCTGGAGACGCGCAGCAGGATTTCCCACTCCTGAACTGTGTGTGCATGTCCAGGGTGGCGGTCACTTTGCCAACTCAGCATGCCCAGGAAAGGCCCGCCGGATTGCGCCCACGTTGTTCGGTGGGCTTTGCATACAGGCTTAATGAAGAAACATGGCCTGATTCTGCGGAGGGACTTCTCGAATGAAGACACACCATGCACACACGTACACTGGCCATGAACATGCCTACGTGTATGCACACTCACGGTACAACAATCTTAATGACTAGAGCTGATACTTCGTTTCTCTCAAAAGAGCTTTTTTGTGCAATAATAAAAATGATAAGGCAGGAAAAACAGCTCTTCCTGGCCTGAGACAGTTTGCTTCAATAGAAATAAATGGTAGAAAACAATGGAGATCCTTGTGCATTGTATGCCTGTGTATGTACATGCCTTGCACTTCTACCTTTCACACAGTTTTAGGTCCATGATCTTTCTCAGCAACTATTACAACTGTTACGTGAGACATGCTAAACTTTTCACTAACAATAAAAACAAATGCGTGTGCAAGTAATAGCTCGTACAGGCTCTGTACTGTTACCAGTTAAATCACAAATACACTTTTCCTCTCCAGGTTCAAAACATGCAGATTGCCATGATGTAAACAAACCAAACAAACAAAAAAAAAAAAGCAAAGAAAAAGGATATTGTGAAAAGCACATGATAGGTTTGGCTTCAACAGCAAGCTCTACCACATGCTTTCCGAGTGACACTGGGCAAGTCATGACTTCTTCCTGTGATATCTGATGGCAATGATCAGCTGGTTTTGGTGTTCTTTTTGCGTTCCCCTCATTTAAATTTTATGTTTTTAAGAAAAAGAATCTCTCCCCTGTGGCGAGTATCTATGGCTTCCGGTGATAAAATGGGGACTGGGAGCCTTCTACTCAAAAAAGACAGATATGCAATCTCAGCGTAGGGTCCCAAGTAAGACAGCGCAGACAATAAACCTTCCAGATGTAGTCTACAGCTAGTAGAACAGTGCTATGTTTAAATAAAATGCAAAATATCCACAAACATAGCAGTCATTTAGGAAGACAGAAGCTGTTCTGGCCTCAGTAATTGAGTGCAGCACGGGGGAGTCCCTGGGCCAGCCCGGGGGCAGCCTGGCCCCATAGCACCGTACAGCACTGCACTAGCCAGGGGCTGCTGCGCTGTGGACATTCAGCAAGGTGAAAATGCCCTCAGCGTGTTTTCAGGACAGAGAACGAGTCTGGATAAGCATTACAGCACAGTTAGAGATGTCTTGTTCAGACAAATTGATTTTGGTGCCCATATTCCTCAGCTCCTCGGTCCTGCCAAGTCAGATAGAATAAAACAACAGTGAAACAGACTGCCAGCTTATAAGCAGACATAGCAATTGCCTTCATTCCTAAAGAGGAACAAACTCACCCTTGAAAATTCTTTTTTTTTCAGAAGTTAACAAAAAAGTAGCCCTATACTTCGTAGTGCTTCATCCATGACCCCACCAATATAGCACTGGGTCTGAGACGTTTCAGGCTCCAGCCCTGCCCCAGCAGCGCTTTCTAGTGCAGAGCCATTGTGGAGGGCAGCCCCACTGCCAGGCTCGGGCAAAGACCTCCCCAGTGTGACATTGTGCTCCACCACCAACCTGACCTTTATCTCCTGTAACCCTGCCCAAGCGATAACCACCCATGGTCATAATGGCTGCATGTAGTCCTGATGGCAGGATCTGGCTCAACGTGGCTTCGGGGAGACACAACAAGCCAAGGGCTAACTTCAGTGATGTGCCCACCTAACCACAATACTGGTACTGTGGTTGGTACGCAAATATGACTATAGGGCAATCATCTTACCCCCATAAATAGTGAACAGCCCAAGAGCCCTTTGAGCTCTCCTCTACGGCAGTGGGCTGCACGCCAGGATCTCCCCTTGAGTAGGGACACCCGCTCAAGGTTACTCCTCGAGGTTGAGAGATTCCTTGCTGTAACAAATCCTCAGTAAGTGACTAATAGCATGCTAAACTTTGAAATCTTAGCTAAGTGATATAAAGGATTGATCGTGCATATATAATCCTTTAGACATAAAACTTTGAGCAAGTCTGGGACTAGGACTGGATCCAGTTGTACCTAGACTCCTCTCTGAGAAGGAGTTTATAGAGCAAGGGGGTCCTTTCTGAACCTCCTGACTCAATGAGAGGGTTTCTCTGGCTGTTCTGTCTGATTCTATGCACTAAATAACCAAGCGTGCCTTGCCATCAAATCTTGTTAAAACACTGTCACATTTACTATCAAACTTTGTTAAACACCTTTTTTATATCAATAAATGTATTGTTGCTTCTATGAGTGAAGTGCATCACTCCATCCATGATACCAGCCCAGCGTCCCTGAGGGGCCACGTCCCTGTCGGAGCTGACTCCCCTCCACCAGGGCTCACCCAAGGTCTGATCCCAACTGCTCAGCCGGGCAGAAAGGCACTGCCGCTACGGGCGTAAGCTGGTGTAACTTTGGATTCAGGCTGAGAAATGGCTTTCAGCCTGGCCATAAACAGTCCTTGCGGCCCAGAAGGAGGATTAGCACATGTGATGGGATAAGACTGCCAGCAGCACTTTGGGCAGCCTGAAAAAGAAAGTCCATTGATTTACTGTAGGGGAAAACACAGTGCGGTGTCCTAGACCATTATAATCCTATTCTGTCTTTGCCGAGGTTTTCAGCCTTCCTTTCTGTCTCACTCATTTTTTTCCCCTTTTCATTTTCTTTTTTTTTTTTTTTTTTGTTTTCCTTTAAGTAGGAGTATCTTTATTCTAGGCACTGGACTGAGCTGTACCCCCAGGATTTGTGTCCCAGGTCTGTACAATTGAGGGAGGGGAGGAAAATGCAAACCTAGTCCATTGTACTTCTCCTGAGCCAGAAAAGGCAGATATTAGGATATCTTGTACCCCAAATACCTATTAACTCTCCACTTCATTCTGCACATGCAAAGTGAGATCAGGTATTTCTTACATGAAATGATATTAAAATCAGGAATATTTTGGAGAAATGATTACAAAACATTTAGGGATCATCTTTAGAAGTGTTCCAATGGCACTTTTGGCAAAGTAAATTCTTTGTTAATCAAGATATTACACATGCTTTGGAGGAACTGAACACAGGCATCAGAAATCAAAACGATCGCTCCACATCTGTGTTGCTTGTATTTTGCTGGTCATGAACTTATTTTGCTTATGTTTTCTCAGAGGCTTAAGAAGAAAGGCAAAGATGGAAAACAAAAAGCTGAGAAATGCAGATGTGATCTGAATTTCTAGGGAACTAAACCTCTTGATAAAATATTATAAGTAATTCGCATAACCTTCTTTTCCCTCACATAAGATTTCAGTTTGGGATTAAAGTTTCACTTCCAATTTGAACTGCACATTTCTTTTAAAATAATAATTAAAATATTAAGAAAAATAATCAGAAAAAATAGATTTTAAGGCAGCTTTTCTTATTTACAAATGTAGTAGTAGTTAAAACCCCCGACTATTCCCAGTTAAAGGACTTTACACTACAGCATATTACTGACATTTATCTAGCTATAAACAAACACCCACTGAAGAGCAGCACGTTATGGTTAATTAAACAACAACAGTTGGGTGGGGGAGGGAGGAGGGGGAGGAAATAATAGTCATTTAATTTAACTGGGAAAACGTGAATAGACTTGTAATGCAGCTACAAATTCAGTGAGTCAAAAATACAAGCCTCTAAAGTTAATGCTCTAAGTACTACAACTAGCAAATAGCATCATCATCCCAGGGCCCAATCTCAGCTAATTGATCAGTCATCTGAGTGGTACCAGACAGAGATTTGTAGCATCTGTAATTTTAAGAGAAGACGAAATGAATCTATCTAATCAATATTGGTCTTTCCACTGAAGCTCTCCCATTTTTCTTCCAAATGGTGCAGGGTGGGCTTCCTCCTCCATCATGCCATTTCTGCCTGAAGAGGGAGATGCAGCCTTACTGCCAGTAGCCTGGGAGGGGAGCGCTCAGCATCGCCCAGGGAAGGGCAATTTAAATTCATATTTAAACTCATTCCTAGGTACTGGTAGGCAGACAGATGCTGCTCGGGACTCCTGCTCAACTTCCAGCTCCCCTGCTGAGCAGTCAGCAGGGTCTCATTTCTGGGGGTGGAGCTCAGCACCCACCTGTGGATGGGCTGTGGTCTGGAGCCCCCTGCACCGGTGGGGCATATGGGTGGCATAAACCTGAGGTTCACATGCAATCAGATAAGTGCCTTTGGTGTTGGGCTCCCTACGGGGGCCCCTTCCCATCAGGATTTGAGATGGCACCACCAGACTGCTTGGCAAGCCCCAGGCTTGGGGGATGCTGAGGCTGGTAGCTCTCATTTTCTCAACTTCAGCCAGCTCTGATGTAGAAGGGTGAAAGCAACCAGAAACACAAGTACTCCTACCTTGCATTTATTCCAAGCTCATCTCTGCCCTTCTTTTTAAATAACACATTAAAGATACATTATATAGCAATTTAATAATAACTCTTAATTCCTGAAGTAAGCAAGTATAATTTGTCAGCCTTTTATAGACCATTAAATAGGGACAGAAGGCAAATGTAGCACGATGCTGAAAAATCAGCCCAGGTTGCCCTGCCCTGGACTATGCCTGTCTGCTGTAAGACAACTGTATCTGCAACAAGATGCCCTAGTACTCACCTCATCTCTTCTTTTTGGCTTCACTTCCAAACCAGGCAGACGGAGGGAAGAGCAGCAGCGCAAACGGGAAGGCAGAGACTGACACCTTGTGCCCATGGCACCCAGCCAGCTCTGCACCCACCGCTGGCAGGCAGAGGGGCGGCCCCCGCTGCCACCTCTGCAGCTCAGCGAAGTTCTCCGAGCATCACAGATGATTTAAGTGTCAGGGAAACCTGGGAGGACTCTGGTCCTACTTCCCACCCAAGGCAAGGCCAGCTCTGGGATCACACCAGGCTGCTCAGGGCTTTGCTCAGCTGGGTCTTGGAACCCCTTCCAAGGACCATAGAATCATATAATCATAGAATTGGTAGGGTTGGAAGACACCTTAAAGATCATCTAGTTACAAACCCCCTGCCCTGGGCAGGGACACCTCCCACTAGACCATGTTGGTCAGAGTCCCATCCAGCCTGGCCTTGAACACTTCCAGGGATGGGGCTTCCACCACCTCTCTGGGCAACCTGTTCCAGTGTCAATGACGAAGGCTGAAGGTTGTCAAGGATGAAGGTTGCACTCTCGAGTTGGGCTGGGATGCTTAAAGAGGTTTTCAGCACAGATGCCCAGGGAAACAGCCCAAGATTTAAAGACGAAAAACATTACGTGGGAACAGGTAACAGGCAGCTCCGGGTGACAAGGGACCTAGATCGTAGCCCTACCCTTGCCAAAAGCTCCCTTCATGAGAGCAAGGGTTGTGGGTTTTGAATGCCTCAGATGCTCCGTCTAGAAAAGACAAATAGTCACTCTGAAGTGAACGTTTAAACTTTGCTGCTTTAGTCACTCATGTTTGTAAGAAGTTCTTAGATTTCACAACGAAAGGTGCCACAGGTGAGATGCAAGTTTTTTTTTCCTGTGATAATCAAGGGAAAATATTGCATCTGAACATTTCTGCCTTCAGAGTCCCCTGTTAGACTGTAGCCAGCATGCGTTTCATTTGTGGTTTTATACAAAACGTATATTTCAGCACTTCTTCCAAAACTCATTAGCTCAATCAATTGTAATCCATTTTCTATCTTCCCCCAGGGTGAACAGAGGAGGAAAACATAGACAAAGGGAAGAAATTTAAGCAATATCTGCTGACGACATCTTCCAGCAGTCACACTTCTAGCGTCTGATAACCTCCCACTGACAGTCTTTCTTCTGGTAAAGGCTGTAACAAACTGTTGCTGGGCAGACGGAAAATGTCAAGTGCATCATAAAAGTCACAGCAAATGTATACCTCAAAATGCTCCAGGATTTATTGCACGTGTATATTTCTCCTTTCTATTGCTGTATTTTGAACTCCCTAGATCTTTCAGAAACAAAAATTAAATAGAGTCACATTTATAAAACAAAACGTATGCTTTTATGTAGAAGTTCTTCAATTATTCTTTTGCTATCAATGTACCACAAAGAGTAGTTACATACTCAGTTACCTGAAAGGGTATATCCAGGCTCAAATGCTCAACACCGTGCTGCCAGTTAAAGAAGAGAACTTCAGACTCCTCTTCCCAAAGGCATAATAGGTAACAAAAAGCTGCTTTATCCTGTATCTTCCTTTTTTCTTAAGAAAAATAAAATATTTTTATGCTTCGTTCCTGCTGGTGAAGCTGTGCCACTGCTTGTACAGGAAAGAGCAATATTCAATAACTAGGACTTTTAATTCATGCTAGTATTTTTTGGTCTATGGTACGTGATGTACCTCTAATAATAAAGTAGCAAGCAAGTGCAACGTGGTGGGCGCTGTATTCAGAATATAAATGAACCCGTAGTCTTTTGAAAAAGAGTAAATAAGAGACCTCTAGTGCCCAACAAGATTGAGGGCTCCACTGCACTTGAAAGAACTAGCACAATGCAACAGCTGAATTGTATGTATTGTGCAATTATTAAAATAATTCCGTATAACAAAAAGCTTAATTCTAATATGTTTTTCTAACATTAAAAATATACTATTAAGAACCACACTTGTAAACTGCTTTTTGAAAAAGGAACTCAAGGTCTTTTCTTTCATCACTCAACTGGCCCACTGCGACCGACACCACAAGGAGGAGAGCTCAGAGGAGAAGGGGGAAAAAAACCAAACCAAACCAAAAAAAAAAAAAAACGCCAAAAACCCCCAAACAAAACACAAACCCAACAATGAGCTCAGGGAATAATGTATCATAAAGAAGGCTAAGCTTATCTCAACACCAGGGAGACTGGAGGGCAACCTCGGTTTTAGGTAAGAGGGCTGCACCAGTGGGTCATGAGGTTCCCTGAGACAATTAACAAAGAGCAATGACTTCCTCAGCCAGCCAGTCCAGCGTCGGGCAGGGAGTGCGTACATGGCTCAGCCCAAAGTAAAGTATAAAAACTGGACAACCAATAAAGGAAATTTTGAAGAGGACAATGATTCGAGCTGGCTTCAACCCATGCATTCCTTTCTGGCATCTGGGGACGCCCAGAGTGGTGATGGTGAGCACATAGAGACTGGTGACAGGAATCGTGTTCGTATTGTGATTCAACTCTATATTGCAATTGCTATTTTATGCTTGTGTTGTGATTCTGTATCACATTGCTGTATCACTCCGCTAAACTAAAATCCCATATAATGCCAAACAAACCAAATAAGTAATTTGACATTAAGTAAATTTGGTAATAAACTAAATTTCATAATAAGTAGATTTGATATAAAACCCTCTTCATGTGGAATGTCTAAAAGAACCCCTGCAGATAGTATTTGACTCTGACATCCACTGGCCAAGTTTATTCTGCAGAAATGTAAGCTGTAATTTTTGTGTCTTCATAGTCCATATTGTAGATGACGCTTTGTGACAACCCAATGTAGCACATAATGCTCACACATATGGATTTCAAAACAACATGCCAATTACTATGAGAAGCATCAAGATGTATGAATGAAGAGAGCTATATAAATTATAGTAATTTCTGAATAGACATGACAACTAGGATCCCACCTTTTTTTTTTTTTTTAATTCAAGTGAATTAATTTGCTTTATTCTTAAGTTCAAACACACAGGAGCCTATGGACCACACTGCAGCACTTTTTCTGCCCTAGGAATACGCACGATGAAACTGAGCTTCCAGCTACCCCTCAGTGCTGAGCGTCAGCTGACACAGCCTTATGGCACCACTCATGGTTATGCCTTAGTCTTAGCCTCAGCCTCCCTCTCTTTCGAAATTCTCAGACAAAGCAGCGTTGCTGATTGTGAGAAAGTAATGCCATGATAAAGTTCCGACACGTGGCGTGACTAAGCCAGAAACGGTAAGATCATAAAAGCAGCTACACAAGGTCAGACCAAGAGTCCGTATAATATACTGTCTCCAATGTCAGCCATAAGCAGATATCAGGGTAGAAGCGTGCACAAACAAACAATATGCTTCTCCTAATACTCCCTCAATAAACTCCCTCCCATTACTTGAAGGTAAGAAACTTCCTAATTTAGATGTGGTTTTACAGTAGACTTCCACAGAAAGTTACTTCTCAAAGCACTCGTCCATGCTCTCTTTCAGCCTCTGTAACTTTTAGCGCCTATACAGACTTTTCATATGTGTAAAATCATCCAGCCTGTAGAATCTGGAAATAAAATAGATGTAAGAAAAACACACAAGGAAGTTAAAGCCAGAGCAGAAATACTAGATCAATTCTTTACATCTCTTTTCACCATGAGGAAGAGTGGAGTTGCCGGCTTCGGCTTCTAGCCTTACAGTCAGCTTGAGAAGCTGTATGTATGTATAGAAGCAACAGTAGAAGAGTTGTAGAATAAACAGATAAAATAAATAGTAACAATACATGAAGACACGACAGTTTTTGTTCGGCTTCTAAGGATCTCAAATATTAATTCTTCAAGTAGTTAATTGTGGCGTGTCTCCTATGGCATGAACATCAGAAAAAAGGAAAGCGATGACAATCTCTGAAAAGAGCTACAGGAAGAGGCAGGGAGCTGCAGTTTAATAATTCTGCTGCCTGTAGAGATTAGATTGGCTGAGAATATAACAGGGACAGAATTAAAAGACACTTTAGTGATATGATGAGAAGGGGCAGTATGACCAGAGGAGGGAAGTTACAAACCTGAAAGTTCCTCAAAGGGGTCACCAGGTGAGGGCTGTGGCTGTGAGTGAACCATATTTGACTTTCCAAAATGGGTTCTATAACACTACCTGAACAAAGCTCTTTGTAAGAAACAAGTCCTCTTACGGATTAATATCAGGTTAAGAGATGGGAAATAAAAGGCAGGAATAAATTATTAGCCTTCACCATAAAGGACAGTGCCACATGGGTCCCTCTGCAGATGAGAGAGGAGCCACCTCTGTGTTTAACATGCTCATAAATTATTTGGAAAAGAAAGTAATCTATAGGGTAAAGGTTGTTGATGGTAATAATTCAGCACAGTAAAAAGATAAAATGGACTATGAAGAGCTGCAGAAGGAGACAGCAGCTGCATGGTAAAATAGGCAGATTAAATTCCATGTTGTTAAAGCACAGTGACGCATATAGGGAAAACCAACCTTAATTAACCATACGCGCTAATGAGCTCTGAACTAGCTGTGTATCACTAAAGAAAAAAAATTAAGACCCATAATGAATAGGTTTCTGGAAACAACTCTGTGCTTAGTGGTGGTCAAAACAACGAACAGAAGGTTAGAAAAGATTAGGAATAGACAATAAAACAGAAAATATTCTTTACCAATATATAAATACCCATCTTAAACAAGGCATGCAGTTCTGATCACCGTATCTGAAAATGGATAGACAGCAGAATTTAGGAGGTAAAATGAAGAGACAAACAACAGAAAATGTGAATTAGAAACCTGTTATTCTTCCTTTTTCATAGTACAAACACTTAAGGATATCAGAAGAATTGGTCAGGCAGGAGATGTAAAAGCAAAATAAGAGAAATTATTTTAATTTTTTTTGGGGGGGGGTGGTACTTAAACAGTGACACTCACTAGTATGTCAAGTGTACATTTTGTCTGAAAACCAAAAGGAACACTAAATCATTAAAGAGAAAAGGTCAAATACAATCTTGGGCTGAGGAAGCCCATAGCCCGCAGACTACTGGGAGGAAACAGCAGGGGAAGGATGACGCTGTATTTGTCCAAAGTGATTTAGCCATTGTCAGAAAGTGCACACACAGCCAGATGGGCGCAGGTACAGTCAGTATGGCTGTTCCTACACTCTACATTTTGAAAAAGTCCACCAAACGGCAGGGACATATTCACACAAAATGGTAGGAGTCAGCTGCATCCCAACTTTACCAACGCATGAATAAATTTACCCAAACTCTGCCCATTCTTTATCTGTTTACCCCTGAGATGAGATGGAGTTTGTTGTGAATGTCTTACCTGCCATGAGTGTTGTCGGTTGGAAATCACATTCTTCCATTTCCATTTCTGTCTGCAACTTGAATACCAGTATGTGAAACCACGAACGAGGGGAATTCAGATACAAAATAACTGCAAGTCGGCCAGGAGTAGGATGCCAAGAAATTCGTAAGCAATAACTGTTTTCCCTCCTTCATGATTCTCCTTGTTCTTCTGCATTCATTTTTCCCCATCTTTACTCAAAAGGCACTTATTAAGTTCTTTCGGCAAACCTAGCTAATTTGAATTTTATTTGCTGTAGAAAGCATTCTCAGATTCTATGCGGTATGTCCAGAACAAAAGGGATCAGTAGGCAGTTTCCAAAAAGATGGTGGAAAACTATTATAAGGAACTTAGCATGTAAGTTTGACGTTTTGGATAAAACATTCCACGCAGGTATATAGGAAAGTTAAAATATTCAAAAAGTTGCATTGTTGTTCGTAACTCCTACAAAAAATTCTAAGTCTTAAGATGGAAATTTTGAAATAGATCACTTGGCACACTATCTTTCAAGGGAGAATAACTTCAAATTAAAGCTTTAATTAGGACAGTATTTAGTAACATTATTAATATATCTTTCGTGGTTACAACCCTGGAAAGCATAATCTTAATGTAGCTGAGATATCCCAAATTCTATAAAAAAAAAATGGAAAGCATGCAATTTATTATACTGAAAAGTGGGGGAACATTTACTTTAATGCATTACAGCACGAGCTTTAAATAACATTTATGACAGTTTGTAAAATTTATTACCAAAGTAGTTATTTGCGTTAGCAGATTCCTGGATATAATCACTCGCCAGACTTCCGCCCTGCCCGTCCCAGGTTTTCACTAGTTTCAGCTGAAATGATTTGTGGTTCCAAAAAGATGCAAACATCAGTTACAGACTTTTAAAATTCATTTTCAGACACTTGATGGCGACAACCATATTAGCCTCATCTCATTCTAGTTACACATTACATTTTCCTTCTTGCTGGATCTTTGGCATCAATAGGCTGGAACGTACAGAGGAAGTAGGACCTATTTAGTTCTTGAGACTCATAGGAATCGTCTATAATTATCCAAGTGACTAAGACCTTTTTTCTAAAACAGTCACATTTACTAAGCTCTAATGCATTTCGTGACAGTGCATAATACAGAGCAGCATGTTGCTGCCGGAGTATGAACTGCGGGTCACAAAAAGATGGAGGGTTCCTGGATTAACTGGGACACGGGTACAAAAAAAGAAAAAGTCAAAGAAGGATCTAGGTGAGATGAGCTCTAAATACAAGACAATAGATGGTTTTATGCCGAGAGCACAAAACTGCAGGGAAAATAACATTGTTGACTGAAGGACATCAAATCAGGGTTCAGGGAAGCTTTGCACTAATCCTGTGTTGTAATGACAGCTTAAAAATTTGGTACTTTGATGAGTTCTGAGATTGACTTAAACCTCTTCAATTTGGCTTGCTGGTATTTAATCTTTTAACTTTGCATTCTTAATCAAAACTCAAAGCAGACCTATAATCTTGTATGTATAAAATGGAAGATTAGAGGACCCTGACCTGCCTCTGGTAGACAGCTGTTTGCTTCCCCTTTTCCTTCTCCTTCTCACAGTAACAGCAAGTGAGAGTCATTTCAAACCTGTAGGAAGGTCTTAGGAGAAAAGGGAAAGTACCTAAATATTGTCTGGCAGAGAAGAATCTGAACCCTTCGCTCTCTTCATTGAAGAATTAAAATTCATCAGAGCCTCTGCATGTGTTTCTTTTAAAACATTGTTAATGTGATGGGAAAATAATTCTGCTTTGTCCAGATTCCTTATCGAAGAGGGAGAGCTATCTTCAGATTTCCTTTGCCCCTAGAACACCTGAGACACCTACAGGCTTCGGTGCCTACTCTGGTTTAACAGTACACAATATGCCAGACAAGGAGGAGTTAACAAAATGCTCTGTACAAAGCTCGGAATTGTCTTTACTGATAAAAAATAAAGCTGGGAGGATACTTCTACCAAACATGTTTTATTGTAAATTCTTTGTGGTAGGGACAGGTTTTTTAAACAAGAAATGCGCACGGCAACTCCTTTAAAACAGTTAGGTGCTCTTATATACCCAGAAGCCCCTTTAAACCTATTTAGTATTTGAAGCAGACCATGGTGGCTTTAAGTCAGAGCACCTTAGATGGCCCCAGCTGCAGGGACCTCACAGTGGCGACTTACAGGAGCAAACAGAGGACTTTGAACCAGCAGTTCAGCAGACGTGCAGGGCATCACAAGGTGCGGTGACGTCTCCTTTCCTCTTCCCGGGTGTTTCTGGCCATCTGGGCCACCCATGCAACCTCCATTGTCAGAGTGTTTGAAGAGGCAGAGGAGAGACCCTGGACCCAGGTCACCCAGGCCACCAGGCTGCTCTTCCCTGTGACCAATCTAGCAATTCACCTCACTTTGCCACAGCAACACAGCCCCGCTCGAGGGTTTTGTCTCAGACTTGGCATGAGGAGAAGGATCATTATGGTATGGGTCATTTAGTTAGTCCAAAATGAGGCCTTGTGAATTGCAAGAGAGATCTGAGATAAAAGGGAAAGTCACCTCTCCTTTTGTGAACGTCATTTTTTCCCCCTGTGTCGAGTTTCCTGTCTCGTATAGAAATCTCCACGCGTCTGAGTTGTCTGACAAAACAGTTGTTGATTTTCACTGCACATAGCTGTGTCATTTAATGTCATGAAAACCTTAACCAGCAACATTAGGAGAAGAACAATCTCGATTTCACAATTGATTTTAAATTCCTTGCAATTTACATCATAGTCCTGGGAACACTTTATTTTACATTGTTGTTAGTGGTAGTTATCCTGGTTTATCTGTTTCTGAATTATTCAAATTACTTAAATAGAAGAAAAGTCTATGGAAAAGTCATTTCCTGAAGTTCAATAAGAGGTTTGAACTATTTTCAACTTAGTTTGATGCCACTGAGTTAGAATGAAACTTTTCTTAATCTGGATTGTTTCCTTAGAGAGCACATATGGCTGGATAGAATAGCAAAAATTATTTGGGCTTTTATTTAGAGGAGCGGGGAAAGGTCAAAAGAAAAAAAGACATTTTTGATACAGACTAGCAAATAAACACAGGGAAAAATTCTTAAGTGAATAAAAAGAATGTTTCCAGTATGGCTTCTGACATCATGACTTTTCTGCAGTGCATTTGTAAGTATAAATGTTATTCACACAACCCAAGGACTAAGATGAGATCTTCCTCCCTCCCTTGAAGAAGATAGTTCAGGATTAAGAAACTTTTTAGAAACAACCCTGACCAACACAGGTAAGATCTTTCTCCACCCCCTTCACTAATGAAAGCGTATACAGCTCCACTTAATCTCCTCCATATTTAGGAAGAGGTCTGAGGTCTATTACAGTCACAAAAATGGTAAGACTATTTTTTTTCTTGTAGTGGCTCCTGTCACATCTCTTGATCTTTGAAGGGAACAAGAAAAACTAGTGTGAATAACAAGGAAGATCTTTAATTGTCAATTTAATATTGGAATGGAAAAAGAATTCAGCAAAACAGAAGGTGATCGTTCAGCTTTTTGGAAGCAACAATTGCTGTTTGACTATGTGAGAAATGAAGAAGTTGAAGTGTTCTGTAAATATTCAGAAGTGTTCCCACATCCTTCTTATGATTTCTGGAAACATTATCAGTGAAGTCAGTAAACCATCATGTGATCAGGCAGTCCCAAATAGGACCAAACAACAGCTGACATTAAAAGTTTGTTATTTATTAGCTGTTTGGACGCTATTATTGTTCTATTGCTTTTTTTTCTTAATTCAGATGAAAAGCATAGCTTGTTATGCCAAATTTTTAGTAACTTTTCTCAGCATCGTTATCCTTGCACAAAATACACTATTATAAAAATAAATTAAAAAAAAAATCAGTGGCTGCATGTGCACAAATTGACGCAAACACATGCAATTTCTGCAGTGTGCTCGAGCAAAACAGACCGGTCACCTGCAATTTGATGGAGAAAGAAAAGAAGGTGCCAAGCCACCAAGTAACCAACCTAACACCAGTGACCCCCTTCCTCTCTCCTCAGCAGAATTGGCAGGGGTCTTTCACCTTGGACTTCTGAAACAAGGCATTTTCTTGAATTCAAGATCTACTATTGCAAACCTATTCAATACTCGGTGATTCCTCTTGGCTGTGGCTGTCATTTACACTTTCATACTATGACTGGCTCTCTTTCTTGGGAATTTTATTTTACTAAGTAGGTTTCTTTGCAAAGATTAGGGAGGAAAAATTAAGAAAACATCTTTGCTCCATTCCCTTTTAACATCAAACCAAAGAACTCTTTGAATTAGGCTTTCAGTGATATTTACAGTCAGACTAAAGGATCGGACTCACCCATTTCAAATGACTGCATGAACTTTCCTTCTCTCTATCTGTTTCTTATCTGCAAACCTATATTAAAATAGACCAAATTATAATAGTGGGGGTTTTTTTGTATTTTTTTTTTCCTTCCTCTAGACATGATGCTGCGCACAGCCAACAGAGAGCAGAAGAAGGAAGTCAAGAACTGAACTATGGGATTGCTCCCCACAGTCTTGCTATGCTCAAAATCAGCCAAGTACCTTGTAGATAGGAATGGTAGGGGTCAAACTCAGAGCTTCAGCACAGCTTCTAGGCCCAGCTGACAGTCTTTAAGGTATATTAGACATACGAGCACTGCCTGGACACTAGAGCAGCCTCAAGCACCAAATCAGCCCCTTTATAGGCTTAGTTTACTAATACGTACAATGGGGCTAATATTTACTGGTTCTGCAATACTATTGTTAAAATCCAACTGCTAACATTTGAAACACATACAACTAGTAACAGTAACCTGCTATCCAAAATCCCCAACTGGAACAAGACTCTACTTATTATGCATTCAATTCATTGTAGATTTATTTGAAGAGTATCTGAGAAATATAAAACCAGGAGATTTAATCTGCTCTTCACATTAGGTTTTATCCCATTGTCTAACTAGCCTCAAAATATTTGATGTCCGCAGTTACTGTAATGAATAAAGCTTTAACTAAACAAAGTACATCCCTATGATTTTTCAGATTTTCTTTTGGTCTTTCTTGGCCTTTTGCCAAGAAGGCTCTTGATGAACAGTCGCAGGGTGACCAGAAGCTCAGCAGACTTCTGATCCACTTACCTCATCCAACTAACGCAGATGCCTACGGGCTCTCTGGATGTGCCCATCAATTCCACTTGGCCTGATGCTGAATTACAGGATTACTAATTTATCAGACCTGTGGACATACACTTGGGATGAAAGCGCTGGTGAAGGCACCATCCACTAGCTACTGAGGCCTGCTTCCAAGCTCACCATCTAGATCTGCAAGAAGTCTGGTTTCAAAGCTAGCCTTACAATAGCCTTTAAAATGCAACACCAAAATTGTCCATGTCAAATTATACAACACAAGAACCACCACTTCCTTTTAGCGATTTGTAGGTTCCCCTAATTTCAGCCTTATTTCCCGATTCATTTTTCGTGAATTAAGAATTCTTGTTTCCCCTCACAAACTTGTTTTGATTCTTCCAATTTATTTACTGAGTACAGTATGGTTTCCTGCTTCTTTTAATCTGAAGTTCCCATTGCCCAAGTTAATCTGTTTCCTGGAATAAGTCTTCTGAGAAAAACCACCACCACACCTTTAAACCATATACCTACCTCCACTTCCAACCTTCCCTGAGCAAAGCTGGAGAGCTGCCAAAGCTTTCAGTACCATCATTTAAAGTTATCTTTCCCAATTTTTCTAGCCAGGTTGACTAGAGGCTTTCCATTGCAACGTTTAAAGGGTGCTTTGATGTCCAGTGTTAGAACCGCCCTTCTTTTAATCGTATCTCCCCTTCAAGTATAATAGTGAGTGCCATCAAGTACGTAAGACATCCCATGAGCCTGACAGACACGACATCCAGGAGATCCGCATAGCTGAAATGGTACTGAGCACCTGTCTTTGGGCAACCAAATCCCTCTGCCAGTGTCAGTGACGGCAGCAGCAAAATTAATCACAGTCACAGGTGCTTTACCTTGGAGTTTACTGGGCACCTAATCAGATAGGGAAATTTCTGTGCAGCTGCTTATTGCAATTACTGTTCCCACAGCGAGCCCCATTCCTCTGAGTTTCTTCACCCCTGGAAGAACACAGAATTTGAAAGCGTGTCCCCTGAGCTTTTCAAGCGAGCCCTAGTTCATACAGTGTATCTCGACAACAGGAATCCTTGCCAGTGAGCAAGATGCCTCAATTTGTCTTAATACTCACTTTGCTATTTCGTTACAAAGCCTTGTTATAACCTACATTTTCATGCCCTCCTGCCAGATCCACCAACACTGCAGCCACCTCATACTACTCAGCCACAAGACGGTTCAAGCTTCAGAGCAGAGCTGAAGAAACCACCTGACTTTATGATTTTCATGCTAGCATCCTTCGACAGAAGAGAGCTGAAATGCACACCTCGCGTGCACCAGGGGACCAGATGAGAGGCGACAACCACTCTGTGCCATTATGGAGCAGATCTGGCCTCGACAAGCAGAAGGACTCCAAAGCAGCCCATGAATTTTGGCCATGGCAACGACTGCTGGCTTCCCTGCTTCAGACGATCTGTGAAGGAGGTGAAGGCCGGGGATGCTGAAGCTGTAGCTCATGAGCTACACGTGCAATCTGCCCTCCTACAGTAGTTTATCCATTTAGATCCTTGACTGCTCAGTGATAACATTTAAGACTTCAGGAATAATGGAACACAACAAAAAAGCCCTTATTTTGATGACCACCATTTAGTAAAAAATAATGGTGTACCATACCTAGTCGGATTTACAGTTTAGGGTTACAGTTGTAAAAAACAGAAATGATTAACCCATCTTTTTAAAAACTGTATGGGAGAAGTCATGACTAACATTACATCACTTTTTCATGTGTTTTACTTCCTATCTGAGTTGCCCAAAATAGGTCTTAAAGGGGATAAAAATAGCAGAAGAAAATCAGCACAAGACTTCTCTTAAGTCTTGCACGATATTTTTCTGATTTACAAAAAAAAAAAAAAAAAAGGAAGTAAAATCATAAATCACATTCTAGTGAACAGGGAGGAGGGTATGGTCCTGGATCCTATTAATTCATAGACTTGACTGGTGATGCTGCAGGATGGTGGTCCTAATCCACACAGGATTGGGATTTTTCTTTTGTATAACTAGCTGCACATCGGGAGGAAG
This sequence comes from Chroicocephalus ridibundus, assembly GCF_963924245.1. NCBI lineage: Eukaryota > Metazoa > Chordata > Aves > Charadriiformes > Laridae > Chroicocephalus > Chroicocephalus ridibundus. The sequence continues at coordinate 105,185,610 of NC_086284.1, forward strand.
AGAAAGGCAAAAAGGACATTACAAAACCAGGAAGCTTGTGCAAAGAGGTGTTTGGTTTTTTTTTCCTTCATTAGCTAGCTAACAACATTGAAGCAAGGTCTGTGATCTAGCTGACTTCTGTCAGTATCCCACCAGTGATTCTGCACATAAAGGATGTCACCGTGCCGAGAGACAACGAACTTACTCATCAGCATCGCTCAGCCTGACTTGAGATTTAAAGGGCAAATTAAAACCACCATTGCTTATGAATAATTTGACTTTTAAAGTATTTTTGCAAGCATTCATAAATGCATCAGCTGGAGTGATTATGCCTCCAGCTGCTGCGGCTTGTTTTCTAATGGGAGAACAAAATCCAAGAATGGATTTTTTTAAGGTATTAATCTAGCAGAGATAGCTACAATGCGTTCAGCACAAACACGACTATTTTCAACTGATAGACCACCTGTAGAAGATGGCTATAAATGAACAATTTCAACAATGCGATGCCTCCTGCAACGGTATGTGAGATCGTATTTCCCCCTGAGGTATTTTCCCTAGAAGAATTCCCACATCAAAAAGTTGTAACGCCAAAATGCCAACCCCAAACAGCAGCTGCTGCATCTCTGAGCCTCAGCCTCAAATCATAGCCCCGGTGGGAAACAAACCCAAACTCCCAACAACGCACAGCAGCTGGGTTCTTGGCATAACTTTTTTTTTTTTTTAATTGATAGATTTCCTACATTCGTGAGCCTGCAAGCAAAATTTCAGCTATGAGGGTATCTCTGAAAAAGTATTGGAACGTACTGCATGGCAAGCGCCTCAGTTGCAGCATTGAGCCTTCCACCCCCCAGTTTGTTTCTTCCCCATGAAGAGCTTCAGAGGGTAACACAAAGAATACTTCTGGGATCAGACACCAGATCTTCGGCTCAACGTTAAGAGGAAAAGAGTAAAGAAGGATTAGTGTGCCATCTTGTTTTATTGCTTTGTTTCATCAATGTTTCAGGCTGTATTTTCAGAGTTTTATGGTCCAGTGTTAAATATACTCTCTGGGCGGAAGCATAACCTTTTGGCCTTAAGATGGGGCAGAAATATTTTTTGACAGCTCACATAAAGGATTTTTTTTTTTTAAGCTATTTTTGAGACAGGAATTATACACAGGTCATTTTCCATTACTAAGAAAAAGCATTTGAAATACTTGGAAGTTTCTCATAACTGTAAAGTAATAGGGGAATACATCAGCTTTGAAATAAGGATTTTCTTTTTATGATATCTGTACATTCTTTGCTTTTAACACTTGCATTTTAATATGCCAAACACTTTTCTAAATATCATTGAAACAAAAAGCTGTTTTCCAGTTTAGCTTCTAATTTTTCACGCAAATTAACATCCTTAAACGCACATCTATTACTGTGTCTATAGGAAGAGTTATATAAGAAGGTAACTATTTTTGGTAATATTATGGCAGAAAATTTTGCCATATACACATGAACTAACAAGTTTGGGTTTTTTTAAGCTGATGAGGGAAAAAAGGATATGGGAGAATTTACTGTTAGCATCTGTGTGCTACCGAGTTTCCAAGTATTTTATCTACATAAGCAATTAAGAATTACACAAAGCTTCAGCTTACAACTGAAATACTAGCTTGTAACTTCATTCTTCTTTAATATACGCTCTTAGGCTTAATCTCACACACTGACATCAACGTCAATGATACCACCATAGTTTCTCGGCAAAATAATTAAACGTAGGCATCTGTTTTCTCTCAGTTAATTCTTTTTCCTTCCCCCTTTGAGGGCAGCGTTACATGGCATCACCTGAGAGCTGCAGCTGATGCTGCGTACAGTGTGTAAAAGCAAATCTTTTCTTCCAAACCTTGGTTTGTTCTGTTTGCTTATACCATACACTTGGTATCAACGTGGTCCCATTTGGCTTGTTTGAAAACAGCATTTTTCTTCTTCAGAGCAGCGCGCAGGAAGAAGGGGAGTCCACCAAGAAGGGAGAAAGAGGGAACAGAATCACTCTCAGCTTCGTTTGTGGAAATTACCTCCTGGTATCTTGCTGCGCAGTGTGCACAAACTGGCAAGATCGTAGTTTCTTGACCACAAACTAGGGATGCTATTAGATCGAGACCTCTTAAAGCAAAGTTGTGTGATTTAGAAAATAGTAGCTTGATTTTTAAATCATAAATTATTTCTGTCCCTATTTATATTTAAAAGGCCTGATGCTGGCATAGAATTTAAAATATCTTCTCTTTTAGACAATAAATAATGTAAGCTCCTTGAAATACTAGCACATTTAGTCTTAAAAAGGTCCTAAAACACTGTTAGGCTGGGCCCCAAGGCAACTTCAATGTACTCTCCAACTTAGGCATATTCACTGCACAGAAAGCCTCAGGAAATATTTTGTGAATTATTTTTACCATTGTTCTCATTTCTGTCTGGAATTCAAGTCCGTAAGACACCATATACCTCAAGACCGAAAAGTTACAGGCAGAAAGTATTATGCTTTGGGAATTCAGACCTGAATACAGCATAACATCAGTAACTCGTATGCTGCTTTTGCACCGCTAATCTGTCAAAATTAGTAAGGTGTTAAACGTAATTTGCAGGTTGAAAAGCTAGATATTGAAGTTTATCTTCTAAACTATTTTTAAAAATAATTTAAATTCACTTTTCCGCTAGTGGTTTTTTTTTTTTTTTTTAAACCAACAAATATCGATTTAGTTGTTCTTGCTTTGAGAAGGATGAATGCTGGCAGGACGCAGTATCATGCTGCCATCTATAGTTAAAAGAAGAAAATAGACTGTACAGTTGAAATTACAAAAGAAGCCACTGGATAGGTAGCAATTCTGGAAAGAAAATGACCTGGGCCTCTCAAACGAGGAGTGATCAGGAGAGATGCAGAGACGCATTTGTGTCCTGGCATTCCAGTCCCACGCGCAAGACTCGGGGCCTTCTTCAAAAGACATCCGTAAGGAGTCCTAGGTTGGACTTTGTCCTCGTTGGTTGCCCTTCTCCCCACCACCCCCACCCCCAACCAATTCATCTGTTTGATGAAAAAGTATCTGCTCACATCATGGGCACGAATAAAAGAAAGAGTAACAGTACATTGGTGCTCTTGAAAATCAAGGTTTTTACCTAACTGTATGAAACAGAGATTTGGGAATCTATATTACACAAGCAAGATCCTCACTAGCCCTGAATTTCAAAGCAGGTATTAGCAGCTTGAAAAAAAAAAAAGTTATAGAATAAAACTATAAAGTCTTCGCATCCCAAATTATTCAGGCATCAAGATTCTTCTGTTCTCAAAGGGCTGCTCATAAAGTTATATATTTTTTCAGAAACATGAGTTTCAAAAAAAAGTGAAAACTGTGATAGATTTCCATGAAAACAAAACTAGAAACCTGTTTCCCTGTTAAGAAAATACTGTAAAGGTCTCTTTTTTTTAATGTGGAAATCCTGTAAATTATCGATTTGTCTTACAGAAACTGACACTTCCTGGTTTTGTTTCCTTTGGCGGTGGGTGGTTTGGGTTTAAAAAAAAAAACAAACTAAGAAAGCAAATAAGTTCTTTGCTTAATTTGGTTCCAACTGAAATCCCAAAAGGAGATGACACTTCCCTGACGTCCTCTACAGGCATCGCAAATACGTTCATTTTGACCTTCTAGTTTTGGAATATTATGAAATCACTGGCAAGTCCATTTTTCATTAGCAAAAAATGCACAAATTACAAGAAGTCTTAAATTACTACTAGAACCTATAAAAACTTATTGATAGTTTTCATCTGTACCCTCCTTTTCTAATACATCTCTAGATGTAAAGAAAGCTGGAAGCTCTTCACTGGCTGTAGCACTCAGCAGCAGCTTCTCACCAGCTGACAGGGGAAGGAAAGCACTACATGCACACAATGCTTTTATCTGATAACTGCAGTTCAAGACTATCTACAAGCAAACATTCAGCCTTTAGGGAACCTTATAAACACAGCCTCAAGCCTCCCTAGTGAATACCGAGTGTGCAATGTGGTTTTCTCGGCTTGACGCTTAGCTCTAGGTGACCCTGCTCTGGCAGGGGGGTTGGACTAGATGATCTCCAGAGGCCCCTTCCAGCCCTACCATTCTGTGATTCCGTAATTGTATCAGCTGTCCTGCTCCTCAGTTTCCTCTCAAAACCAGATCCAAATGCCAACAGAAGAACGATGACACATGCCTTAAAATCCTATATGGGTGGCATGGCTTAAAGAACACTCCAGGTACTCAATGAGCTGTGTCAATCCAGCTGTCTAGCAGATACTAGCATTTCTAATCAGTTCAAGGAAATTATTATTTTTTTTTCTTTTTTTTTATAGATATATTTACTGCTCAGTACATTAGCTGCTAATAACACCTTTAAGGGTAAGGCAATATTGACAATATATTAAAGTAAACCTAATATTTAAACAATATAATCCACCACCAGACAGACTTATGTTCAGTCTTAGTTGAAAGTCATTTTTACCCTCCTGCAGTCATGCTATCCCTTCTCGTAGCCCAGAGTGCCTCTCTCATGAAGTGCTTTGTAGGTAGCAAGTCAAAATACTGTCCTAAAACTAAAATGAGATTATAGTTTACGTTGTACTTTGCAAATCCTGTTACTGGGAGATGTCACATCCCTTAATCAAAATCTCTTTACAATAGGGACAATTTGTATGTATGCCTACAATACCTAGCATATACGAAAGCTATTGTTTTTAATAGTATCTTTAGAAAGCTACACTGTATTCTGAATGAACATTACCATAAATATAATTTCTTCCACTTTTCTTCAAAGCAGTGGAGAAAGGACAGAAAAGTAAAAATTACCTTCTCTACTCTGAACTAGAAAAAAAACTGGGTTCTAGCACGTGCTCCTGACAAGTTTACCCTGAATCTTTCCTGGCTCAACAGGAAAATAAGCAACTTTTCAGTCTTTATTTTTATACCTATGACACAGTAAAACATTTCCCAGCAACAAATGCCATTACCTGAACCTTCATACACCACCTTGCTCTCAACAGAAACATCTGTTTAAACATCCTCTTCATTTCTAAAGCTTCGGTCTCCAAGGTGAACACTGTTTTCCCCGCCCTGTCCCAGTTATCTGAAGGTGGGGAAAAAAAAAAGTGATTGCTGAGGTCACAACCTGTCAGATTAATATCTGCAATTCAAAAAGATTAAAAACAATAATAAAAAAAAGCTTAAGTGCAGCGTACACAAATTTAAGATGCCTGAAGAGCATAACACATGCTTAAATAGGCTTTTACAATATTCATATTCATGAATTCTCTCCTATTCGAACCTCTGCTAAACCAGATCATTTTCCCTTCTTTTTTTCTTTTAGTTTTGTCTACAAAAATTCAAACGGTATTAAGTCTTTCTGTACCAACATTAAAATTTTCCTTTATACATTCTAGCGAATTGCAGCTGTGTGCTTTTGAGGCTCATTCTTTTGAAGAAAAAACAAAACAAAGAATAAATCAACATGCAAACAATAGAATATCCAAGAGGCATAAGGGTCCAGCTCGTCCAGCTTCTATTTCAGTGCCAAAAAGCAACAACACTCACTTTGCTCTGTAAAGATCAACTATTTTCTTTACGCTCAAACCTTTGGCAGAAGAGTGGTAAAGGAATTGGTTCAAAAACTGCTTCAGTTAACGTAGGTGTGCTTTTATCTTTTCAGCTTTTGGAGAAATTTCGCTATTTCCCTTTAAACAAATTTCACTCAGCTCGGTTTACTGTGCTCAGATAAAAACCCAGAGCTCACATAAAGGGTGCCAATTAGCAGCAGTTCCTCATTTCTTATGTCCTAAAACAGACCCAGAGGCAGAACTAATTGTACAGTACCCATCTCTGGCATCTCTACCTCTTAGCTTTCCCTGCCATTGTTTCCTGCTGAATATTAAGAGGAGTGTCAAACACATCACAGACGCCTACATCAAGATTTTAAGTTTCCTCCAAGAGGAACCATACTAATGTTCTTGTGCAATTGGTTCTTAAACTCAAGAAATGCCCTACGTGCTAACCAAATCCAACTGCCTACAAATTCCAAGGACCAAACTGTGCTAGAGAAGGAGACTGCTTTTACCGCCTCATCAGCCTTACAATCAATCACCTTGTTTTCCAGCTTTTTCCCCCCCAAAAAGACCGTTTTAACTTTTAACGAAGGGTCTGCTGGTGGGATTCGAGTAATTTCAGACTTGAAAGCGTCAAGTCCACAGGTTACAAAAACTTTAAATCAGGGAAGACTTCTGATGAAACGCTTTCTGAGCAATTTAAAATGCAGTACTGAAAGGCTAGATTCAGTATTTCCGTTTACTGTTTAGGACGTACAGAGGAAGAGTAAGATAAGTGCAGTTTCTCAAAGGATAAATAATCAGAGGGATTGCAGAAAAGTTAACAGGACCCAGCAGATCTACAATTACAAAGATACTTCTTGAGAAGCTCAGTAAACATATGTATCATTACAACTTCCCCCGTGATAAACCTCAGTCTCATACACTGATCTATACTATGCACATAATCGTCACCTCCAAGTTTTTTCGAGACCCAACAAACCTGCAAAATCCCATTAATCAGCTATTTACCTCTTCTCCCCCTTAAAATTTTTTTTTTTTTTTCAAATTAAAAAAAAAAAAAAAACAAATGTCAAAGTTCTCCAGAAAAGAAAACCCACTCAATCAGAACAGGACACAGAAAAAGTCAAATAAACTTACAGGAAATTTATTCCAATTCAGTAATATTTGCTGCTGTGTGTATTATTGAGGAACTTATAAACTATATAGACTACTTTGCTATTCTTTTCAGAAATGTTTTAGTAGTACTACGTAAGTGATAACGCACCAGTAAAGACTTTCACTGCAAGAGATCTGTACAAAAAAGAAAAGCCTTTGTAGAAAGTATAGTGGTTTTTATTGTAGTCTTAGAAAATATTGAATTATGAAAGATACAAAATCAACTGTTGTAATTATCTGTTTATTTTACAATCTGTACGCCATCATACTCTTATGGCTTTAAGATAGTCTGTCCAAAGTATTTTAAAACATGCTTTAACAAAGTATTTTACAATTTCAAAATCGAGTATTTCTTTACTGAAAAAAAAACCAAACAAAACTCCAAAACATTTACCTGAGAATTCTGTATCATAAAATTGTCATTCATTCTTAACTTTTGCAAGTTGATGATATAGGCTATAGAAGTCAACATGCAACTTGTAGGTCTACTGTATTAAATAAATACTTTAAAAATTCTTTAGATGCAGCTCGTTAGGCCAAAACCTACCCTCAAACTTCACCGAGTTCATCATAGGTGTAAAAACATGACATGAAGGTTATCATATGTCAATGACAGCCATGATTTCTGCCCTGGAAGCCCTGCACCGTTTGCTGGGTGGAATTCAGACCCCGGCAGATCACCAGACTGCAGCATTGGAGCACAGCTTTTTTGGTGGATATTCCGGCCTCTAAACTTGGTAACCCACTGACCTTGTTTTCCAACATCCACAGCCAAGTGTGTTGGGAGTTTAGGCCACTGGATATGTTTAAGTTCCCAACCAGTCATTCTCTACATACATGCTCCAAACAAACATTTAACCCAAGGAATTCCATTTCAGACTATGCATACTATTAGGACAATGCACTAATGTCATTATCCACGTCATTTAAGAATACCACCAGCTTTAAAAGTGATATCATGTATGGACAGTAGAAGGGTTTGGGGCCTTCTGTCTTTTTTTTTTTTTTTTTAATTGTTTCTTGTTGGTTTGCTTTTTAAATAAAATGGAGACTTTGGAGCAAAACACTGCCCAGGGTGGCAGCATGGGAGGGAAGAAGGATTAAATTAACCAGGCATATACAGACGTTGGAGAAAAAAACCCAGAGAGCTTCATGAGTAATACATATACAGGATCAACATATATAAATGACAGCCATTTAAAAGAATTTCAATTCAATTATCTGAAGATATATCCAAAGCAGTAGAACTCTCATGTCTGCCATATAGTATTTATTTCTGAATTTCAGTTACTGCAAGCACTGTGATTTATACAAGCTATGCTCCATTAACACAAATTTTCCCCTTAAAAAAAAGTAATGATATATGATGAAAATCCAAGGATATCACTAGAGATTTAAATCAACTTTCAATCCCATAGGTGAGGTAGTGTAGTCACTTGTATTACGTGCTGGTTATGAGAAGTAATGTTGAAATCTGTCAAATTTTTAATTTTTGTTTTAAATAAGTGGCTTAATAGTCTTAATATATTTATTAATGCTATGTTACCCATAAGGGGTGGGAGAAGGAGAGAAAAAAAGAAAAAGAGCCTTGCCAAAAACAAGTTTTGTCTCACTGCAAGATAAAACCACAAAGCAGTATTTACATTAGTCCTTCGCTTAGTTGCTGCCTACTGTACATGCACACAAAAGACACAAAAAGCTAATATACATTCTGAGGTAGGAAATGAAGAATTCCACTGGCTTGTACAAGATTCTTCATGTTTTGTAAACCAGCAAAACCAAAGTCTTCTGTGGTGAGGTTCAATACTTTGTTCTGGTGTAAGAATAATATCTAAATAATAAAGCATCATTGGTATATAATATGCATCTACTGACATGTAGAAATCTAAAAAATGGGGATCATTTTTAGTGGCTGAACTTCTCCTTTGCAAAGTAAATAAAGGAAATCCCTCCAGCCCACTTCCTTATTATACTTACTATATGTTTATACTTGTAGCGCAAGCCATTGGAAGTGTACTACAGGTTTAGCCATAAAAGTATCCTGAAGACTAAAATTCTGAAATAGATCTTAACTGGTCCCAGTGATCAGAGAACAAATATATTTGTAGATTACTTTAGGCAATTGGGCACTGAAGTCAAAGAATTTGGTGCCTGAATACCTTAAAAAAAAAAAAAAAAGAAGAATCTGTCCTTAAACTTCCACAATACTTTGACTCAAACTTACCACAAACAGCAGAGAGCTTGAAGGTGCTAGGACAGCAAGTCATAATACAGCAATGAATTTTAACAAGCATATGGGATTCAGATGCCAGAGGATCCAATCCACACTAATCAAAGTATGGCATCGGTTCTAAACTTTCCCAGTACGTTATTTTTCCCACAAAATCTAGAGAAGAGAGCAGTATGCTGCAGCACCTCTGCTGTTCCAGTCTTAACTACATTCTGGAGAGCTAAGGCAAAGGCATATATTCAATAAAAACTGGCTCTGGTACAGGGATGGGAACAGCAGGAAGCAATGAGCTGTTCCAGAGCGCACTTGCCAGAATCTCCTCATACTGTCATGTTATCCTAAGCCATCTACAAAATAAACGTTTACAGAGCTATATATGCTTCTCAAGGTTTGCCTACCAGGAAAAAAGAAATCTTAGAGAGATAAGAATTCCAGAAGTCGTTGTGCATAAACACATGTTAGGAGGCTTTTCTTGAGATGCAGAGCAGCATTAGGTACTGTGGCACAAATCAGAGTGAAGGCTGCTCTATACCTGAATGAAAGCTTCCTCACAAATAAACATCTGTGCACAGAGTCTGTACTTTCCAACAACTTCCCTGAACCCTCCTTGACACCACCACACAGAAAAGGCTCCGAGGCTGACACATACAAATTACACTCTAGAACTACACAGAGCAAACCCAAAGCTTGCCAAGTAATATAATGACCGTGTAATTGTTGATGTAGTTTCAAAAGATAAAGTTTCATCTTTTCTTTCGCTTAGGAAGGTACAATAATGCTTAATCTCACTTTTAGTTGCGAAGTTGAGAGGCTGGCAATAGGAAGAGAGTAGACTCACTCATCTGTAGTGCATTTGTCAGTCATTTGCTGACAGAAGTCTGTGATACCACCGCTCTGTCCACATTGCTCCATAAGCGAAGTTTTCTCTAATGTTCTTACGGAACCTGGATGCAGTTCCTGTACTTGATCGTAAGTTGCATCACACACACTTTTCACACATTGATAACAAGAACTCTGCTCATTTGTAGATGTAACACCTGAAAGACCATCTGCTAATTCTACACTTGCTGGTATCGCAAGCTCGCTATCAGATGGAGCTGTTCGTTCTCTCTCCGGTAATAAAAACAAAAGCGGACAATCTGAGGAAGAATATTTTGCAAGTATTTGTATTTGCTCGTGACTCAAGGCTGCTTCCTTACACACTTGTTGGCAAAGTCCAGTCAGATTCTGCTTTGTCTCACCCAGAGTTGACAAAATGTGGTTTCTTTCCTTCAGCAAGTTCTCCTTCTCATTTTGCTGCAAGAAGAAAAACAGCCTTTTAGTCTGCATTTTAACACAAAAACTATAGTTTGTTATGTTCCTAGCAAGGCTAAAACAAGACTATAAAAAATCTGGACTGCTGAAACAGAAGTAATTTGGCAATAAGAAGGTAAACACCGACACAACCAAACACCTATCAAAAGGGCAATCCTAACCTCTCTTGAAGCATCATCAACTCAGATATTTGAAGTGATTCTTCAGACATAGGACTTTTTCAAAACTCATACTGGCAGCCAAAACAGTAATTCGTAGTTATTTAATAAATGAAGCCTAGCTGCACTTACTATAAATACTCCTGAAACACTAGTTTTACAGGGTAACATATAAACCATTACCACTGGGTCAACAGAACATTAAGCAGAACAGAGATTTCTGTTTAGAAGTTAAATGTTGAAAACCAGACATTGCATTTTCACTACTGATACTGCTCTGCTAGATGAAAATAAAATTCAATTCTTAAGTGCCAAGTGCACTGCAGAACAAGCAACAGAGGTAGAAGAGTTTCTAAAGTAAATAGAAAATATAGGAAAATTAAAGAAATAAGCGTTAAAATCATAAACAAAATATTTTCTCTGGAAATGCAGCGGTCCAGTTTGCTTCGAGGCACTGACTAGATGACTGCAAGTTAAAGAATTCAGAGTGAATTCAGAGAGAATTTAGAGGAGTGATAGATTAGTGGATTAAGGAGACAGGAACAGAGATGCCACTAGGTAAGTAACCTACTACTGGAACAGGAGAGTATCAGCTGAATTACTCAGTTTTGTTTACACAGCAAACATGCTTAAGAGTGGCAGATACTGCTCAGACATGAAATAAGACTGTCCTTGCTCTGAAGAGCTTACAACCTAGCTACATAATGCACTAGGATCTTCCAAACACGGGGCAGCAAAAGGCAAGATGGCAATTCACTAATGAATATCAAATAGAAAAAGGTACCATTCATTAAAAATTAGCTTTCTTTTTTGGGGGGTTTTACTTCAGTGTCATGAATTTTTGTGAGACTTCCGACAAAAGTAACTGAAGATGAGAGGACATGGATAACTGAGGGGCTGCTCTAATGATGGAAACAAGCAACATCCACAAAAAAATAAATGAGGAAATGGCAAAGGAGGAAAGGAAAGAAGCAAGACCATAGGAAGCAGTTAAAAAAACAAAAAGGGGGAAAACCACCCCAAAAACCAAACATGCCACATATTTTGAGCTCTATAATTAAATAAGAGGCAGAGTTCTAAAGATATACAAAGCTGTAAATAGTTTTTAAGATATAATTTTTAATCATAGGGACTGTGTGTTATCAATATTGTAATGTCAATTCACTCCCAGAAAGTCTAATTATTTTCAGTCCTTCTCCCATTCCCTTTTGCAGGAGGAACTCATACTGCAACCACTACAACTTCTTTTTGGAAGAACTGACTAACTTTAAATGGTATTTTGCAAGAGAAACAGTTGTTGCCAATCGTTTTTGCCTAAAATGATTAGAAAGTTCTACTTGTCAGCATACTGGGAGCAGTTGTTGCCAGATCTCCTACTCTGAAATAATTTTATATACATTTTGGGTATGTAGAGGCACTCAGCTGTGCATTATGGGCTTATGAAATTAACTGGACTGCTGTTTTTTAACACAAACTTCAACATTCAGAAATAGTTATTCCAGTATAAATTCCCCGGCCCCATCCGAAGTTGCTGACAGATTAATACATTTGAATATTACTGTTTTATTTTAGCGGCGTTACACTGATACTGCAAAGTAATGCCAGTTTTGAGGTCACTGTAATCAAACAGAGGTATTTTAATTCTTCTGGTGAATAATCTATTTAGTTCACACACTTCCTCTCTCTGCTACACTACATATAACAAGATCTCAATTACATTTCTTGGATCACAGCTTATAGTATGTCACTCACTGACACATCCTTCTCCTGAGCTACAGAATCTTCAGGGAAGCTGTGCTTCTTGAGGTCAGTTGTCGTTTACTCTGCTCCCCTTCACAAATACCCTAATTCGAAAGCTTTGAAGTGAGAAGTACAATGAATGCGAATATACACAAGTGCTCTGAAAGAGCATTTCTAACAAGCCAACATCTCCTTGAGTGGCCCACATGTATTCTCAAATATGGAACATTAGTGAACAACAAGAATACATAGGTTCACCTGAAAGATCAATAAGCAAAGACTGTATGGGGGTCAAAAATAACATTATCAGTACAGAAGATCAAGAGACATGACCAAACTTAATTCTCCCAGATAACAGTTAGATTCAGTACTGAACAGCATTTTTCTTCGATACAAGAAGACCTTAACGTAGGACTTGCAATTTTACAGAATCACTTGGCGGGGTGAGGTACTTCAGTACATCTTTAGTCGAACTTCCTGCTCAAAACAAGGTTAGCTCTGGGTAAGATCAGGCTACTCAGGGCTTTGCTCAGTCACGTCATGAAAGCCTCCAAGGACAGATCAGGCACAACCTTTCTGGGTAACCTGCTCCACTGCCTGCCTGTCCCCACTGGGAAAAGGCGTTTCTTTACATCCAGTTGAAACCTCCCATTTTAATTTACAACAATGTCTCTTGTTCTCCTGCTGTGAAGTGCTAGCCCTCGGGAAGCCAAAGATGTTCCCCTCCCAATGGCTACATGATCTTGAGAACTTCCCCACAGATATGGGCAAGTGGCTTTTAGGTCTCCCCACAGCCATCTCTTTTCCAAGCAGAAACCCTGTTTCCCCTGCCTCTCACCATAGTAGAAGTACTCCAGGCCTGACCATCCTGGTGGCCTTCTCCTAACCTTGCTCCAGTTTGTCAGTGTACTTCTGGCACTGGGAGAGGTCAAAACTAGGCAAAAGATTCAGTCTTATGTGTGCCAAGTACAGGAGTATAATCACTGTCCTCAAACCCCTGGCTGGGCTCCTCTTCATACAGCCCAGGACACTGATGGCCTTTTTTTTCAGCATGGATGTGCTGCTGACCCATGCCCAGCTTGCTGTCTGCCCAGACCCCCAAAGTCCTTTTCAGCAACGCTACTCCTCAGCCAGTTGGTCTCCAGCCTCTACTCACCCATGCAGGGAATTAGTCTTTTCCAGATATAAGACTTTTCCAAGAAACACATCACAAATGCTATCTTTTAATCTGAGAGAACAAAAACCTGATATGCAACAACAAATAGAAATTAATACAAAGCAACATGCTGCACATTCTTGAAGCCAGGATGAGGAATTTAACCAAATATGATTTCCTACAGGCTACAGTAGAAAGTAGTATCTACTTGTCAAGATTTTTCAAACTACAGCTACACCACATTATCCTCTCTCAAGGCCACATTACAGAGGATACCATGAGAAGATCAAAAGACTAACAGGTCTGAGACATATGACTGACCCAGAGAAGCAGGAAAGAGGCAGGAGTCATCAAGCATGAAGCAACCTGGATGTGCCACACAACATCTTCCACAGATGTTTCTTTTCTTCTACCCACCTAGAAATTATGCCTAGACAGATCTTAAAGTTTCTGTATTTGTGCAGGACATACACAGGTTTGATGGTGCATAACATCAGTTGCTGTCAGGCACGCTCAACAGCTCCAAACAAGGTCTCTTCAGGAAGTTATGAAGAAACTTAACTGTACAGTTGCAAAAAAATAAGCAACTGGAACACGTTTGTGCCTAGAGCATGATTCATAACTCAGACCTCACCTCACAATTCTCCATGCTCACTGCCTAGACCTTGCACAGTGACATCTGTCAAAGAGCAGACATTCAAGTCTGTTCTAGCACAGGCCCACAGAAGAAAGGATATTACACTATGACTGTCACTCACTTAGTCAACTACAGGTCTAATCTTGCAGATGAACCTCTAATGTTTTTTCTCCCCAAGCGTTACGCAATATTGACAAAGTCACATAACAAAAGGAAATGACAGTACGATGACAAAACCAGGCAGAAAGCTCTGAACTGTCAGAAATGCAACTTCTCTCTTTAGTCAGAATAATGTAACTGTTACAAACATGATCACCTTATTTCCCTCCCTCCCAGGGTATCTTCTTCATTCAGCACACTGAATGACTTGCTCTGTCAACTCATCAGGGCTGTATGGCACTGCAGGCCCTCCTTCAAAGCCTACCTCCTTTGATGCAAAAGTAGAAGTGCATGTGGTGAAAGATGATGGACCACTGCAGGAAAATAAGTTTCTAGCCCATGGCACTTTGCTCTAATTTTATATTCCTTTTCACTCTGAAGTCATAAGGAAAAAGGTGCAACATGACTGCACATGCTCCTAGCTGACGCAAATACCAAATTCATGTACATTAACACAAAGTCTAAAATGCTCCCTAAACAAGAATTAGCAGTACAGCAACCCTGAATGACAGAACTATTTAGTTAGTGCACATGGTACGATCAACTATGAAACTGAGATGAGAGGGTCAGAAACAAAGACCAGAAAAAAGACACAATCATTTTCTTGACAGGACAACTTCAGATTACCCACATTTCTCTTAAATTACATATTAATCTTTTTATTGCCTTTTAAGAAGGAGAAATTATATTAACACATGGTTGCAGAGAAATCTGTATGCATTAATTCCCGAGCTACAATCCTGATACAACTGCTAAAAAGGCAAGCAGCTTCCTGAGTTCTGCTATATCTTCCGCCTTTCTGCAAGGGTCTCATTTTTAAGATTCAAGACTCAGGAAACAGCTCACCAGCCCATGTTGATATGTTACAAGAAAAAACACTTACACAATTTACAATTGCATAACTGTAAGCTTGATCATGAGGAATACCACAAGCTGAAGAATAAAAGCATGAAGCAAGAAAGGGGAAAGAGGTAGAAAACAAAGTAGAGTGGGATGACGGTTTGTACCAGTGATGGTTCTGTACAATTAAGCTTAATGCTTAATTCTGATGGGCTTCAAAAACACCATTCACCAAAATTATGCTGTGATGCACTTTTACTTCAATGCAAACAAGTCCACAGAAGGAAAAATGTGTAAAGCGCAGAAAATCTAGAACTGCTATCAAGAAGTCATCTAAGACTGATAAAGTTTTCTAAGCTTGAGTGGAAAAAGTAGTAAGCCACCTCACTCTCAAACTACTGCAAGGTGTCCAGTCAAGATGTTTAGAGAAAGACTCAGGTCAACGGTAATAAATATTTATACATACCAGTTTTTCAATTTCAGATTCAAGATTTTGTATGCAGTCAAGTTTTCTCTTACGACATCGCTGTGCTGCAATTCTGTTTTTACTTCGTCTTCGGATATCATGAATACAGTCCAATTGTTCAGGAGTTAATTTATGCATTTTCAGAAATGACTGGAAGTCATTTCTGGAAAGTGAGATAATCCTTTGTGCATTAAACGGCAGTTTTACCTAGAATGTAAGACACAGTTGTAAATCAAAGGTGAAAATGATACACACAAACACTAACAGGCCGATTCAAGTTTTCATTTTAAGCATTCTTTACTACACAACCCATCTTTCTTCCTAAATCTCAGAGACAAGAGCAAGTTAATGTAGCTACCAGGTCAGGTGGATAAAATCCAGGGGTTTCAGCTAGATGAGTTCAAGCACAGGTGAAGTAACTGAGTAACTTTGCACATTTACACTAGGATCCTCAAAAGCATAGTCAGAGTAGGATGAAATCTATCCGCGTGTGCAGCAAATAATTAGGTGATACACTACAGGAAAATAAATTATGGTTAGGTGGTGCACAAAACAGGTGTCAAGAATCACTAATACAATCTAAAGCTTCCCCTATACCCTGCTATTAAGCCTGTACCCTGCACACATTTTTATAACTACAGTTTTCTGCAGGAAAAGTTCATCTGAAACAGGCATTTACTTAAAATATAGAAGTTACAATATCTGTCTTGAAATTCTTAATGCTGCAGAAGAGAGAACCAGGCTCTTGCTACTGCCTGTACACCTGAGCTACAGAGGCAGGAGCTTCCAAAACATATACAGATCACGAAGTCCTGATTAACACTGAAAAAACCTTTTACCTTTACAAAATAGTTGCCACATATTATGAAGTACCCAGCTAAAGACACTTTAATCCTTATGTTTGAGTACATTAAGTAGCAGGAGATGTCACCTTACTACGGCCAAAGATCTGAATTTAGTTTAAAAAGCAAACAGAGAAACCCTTTCTGTGTTTGGCTACCACCGGTGACAAACTGCCCTCAGCAATGATGCCATCTACTTCTTTGTAATGTAAAGACAAGGAACGTATTTAACCAATTCTGGCCTTTTGTTTGGCCTGCCTACTTTTTATATTGATGGTAGCTTCCACTTACTTTTAAGTCTCAGCAAGGCACTGCATCTTGAAAAGAAAAACACTAGTGCTTTAAAAACAACTGAATTTTCATTAGATTAAATGATCCACCATACACAGTCACATTGCAATTCTACAATTCTAAGAACTGTGACAGAAATCACTCTAGGTATATAGTAAAATCTTTTGGGATTAGACTATTTATGTATGGCGCCTGCCTAAAACACTATCTAAGCAATGACATAAAGGAAAGAAGAGCCAAATAACTTCTGCAGTTGGAAGAATAGATACAACCTCAGTTTTGGAGAAGGTGATAATATTAAAGCAGTCATAAATACACAGCTACTGAGCCAGCTTGAAAACTTAGTTTTCATTTCACAGCACATCTGAAGTATCATTTCTCTCCCACCTTTTCCCCACAACTCAGAATAAAACCAGGAAAGCTGTTAAGTTTCTACAAAACAAAGGTTCCAAGAAGTTTAAGGTTTTCTTATGTTTACCTAAAGCAGACCAAAAAAAAAGAAATTCTAAAAAAGAATCCCCAAGCCTTGGTTTAAGACTCACTACCTTTTCTGATAAAGTTGCTACAGAAAAATATCTGAAGAGATATAATACTTAAGAATCTACCACTTCAATATCCTACCAAAAAAATATTGTATAACTCTCCCTGAATTACCAGTGATCTTCCATATAAACCTCTGAATGTTTATTTAAAGTTTAATTTCCCAGATTTTTAGAACGGGCAACCACAAAGAAAAAAAGCAAAAAACCCAAGAGAACCCAACTTTAAGAAACAGGGAAGCAAAGGATGCACCAGGATGTTCTTACCTCACATTCTTGTTCTCTTGCCGAACAGGATTCACTGTCTCCCTCAGTGTCAGTTTCCGAATCCTCTCCCAAACTTATCACATAATTATAGGGACACTGTTCTTGTTGCTGTCCCTGAACACAATCTCCACTGCTTATTTCCGAGCTGTTGGAGCATCCTTCAGTACTAAGATTGCTTATAAAGGGGCAGTTGACAGAACTCAATGTTGTAAAAGTCCGTTGAGAGCAAGGTTCAGGGCTTTCACTGATCCTGATACCCAGCCATGGACACTCTGATTTTTTCCCCGAATATACTGGCTCCAAGCACTCTTTTGGAACTGCAGGTGGTAGATGCACTTGACTGGCTTCTGTGCTGTAAATATCACTCCAGAACCCTTTTGCTAGATGTTCTGCTACCTCTCTCTCCACACTGCTTCGATCACCAGCTGATGCAATGTTAGTGGCTTCTCTAGTGCACAAATCAACCTTTGAAGGTGCGTCATCTTGACTTTCAATTTTGTCATTCCCAACTCCAGTACCTGATACAGTTTTTTCAGCTAAGACTGTGTTGTTTTGCATACTACTGAAATTCAAGTTACTGTATTGCTCACAAGTATGTAAAAAAGACACAGAATTGAGTCCATGAGGTGCAGCAGAGTTTTGGGGGAAAGCAGCAAGATCCATTTTCTCCACAGGACACGACACATTCTGAGTCACAGAATCTCTCATTGACTCTTCCTTTTGCTCAATGCCTTCCTCCTCTTCTTCCATTTTTACCTGAGTCTCTTCACATTTTGAGACCAGCTGCATAGGTACACACTCCTGAGCTTTTTGTATGCCATCATTATCAGATATTTCTTTCTCAAGAAGAGTTACAATTGGTGGCACCTGAATGTCTTTTATACTGGAACTGGACTCTGAAGTATGAACTTTGTCATTTCCAAAAGCTTTCTGGAATTTCCTATACTTTGGGCATTGGGAAGATAAGCTGGAAACACTACCCCTTTCTAAGTGTACAGGATCACATGTTTGATTGGCATTATCCTGGACAGCAGGTGTTGATTTAGCATTTTCTTCATCTTTACAGAGCTTTGTGTCAGGAGTTTGAGTATATTCCTTTTCTAAAAGTTCTTCTACTTCATCATCTATTTCTAGGTCTCCATCATCCACATTGCCAATGTTAGGGTTTGTTTTCTGACAACGCCGTGTACAACACTTCTTCCTAGGACAGTCGGGCTGATCCAATTTAAAGTCCAAAAATTTGAATTTGAGAAACTGAAAGCAAGACTCTTCAATGTTGTGTACACCCAAAAACTCAGCACATTTGCAAACTTCAGACACATTGTCTTTATTTAAAATAAGTTTAGCTGTATATGCAAACTGAAGCAAAGGACTAAATCCTTTAAGTGTTACCTATTGGGGAAAAAAAAAAAGAAAGAAAAAATATTTGTATGGCCCATATGGGTTTAAATAGAGAAACACGCAGAACCCAAATTTACTTGCGAGCAAACCAGGCCAGCAGGACAGAGTACAAGACAGAAGCAACACATTTGTTCCACAGAGAAAGCCTGGCCACACTCATTCTGAAACAAATCTTCTGATAAAATTTTATCCTGTACTTTTTGTGGCAATTATCTTCTTCACTGTGATCATTATCTTAGTAAAATGTTCTGACAATACATTACAAACAAGTGAAAAATATTGCTGTATATCGAAAACCAGTAACTGAGTTCCCACTTTACGAAGATCTCTTTCAAACCCAAGCTGTACGTTACTTGCTCAAGATCAAAATGCTGCTGGTATTTAATTGTTCCTTTAGAGAGCAATTACTACTATTTTCACAGTCTTATGCATCATTGACAAAAAAGTCTGAGAAAGTGGAATTTGACCACATATGTTTATTTATTACTATAGCCACCTACTCCTTTCTTCCTCCCATAGATGAAAAAGAATTGTACCCAAAAACTGTACATCAAAACTAATTATTCCCAGTTTAAAGCCTCCTTGGACAAGCTAGTTTTATTTGAACATTTCCATCATTGACATGTCGGTTTTTACTGCAGAACAGTTTGCCTAACAGGGAATCAAAGATAAATAAAAACTTTGTTGTTACAAACTGAACAAGATAATCTTTTACCCATGAAAAAATTACTAAGGAATTAGGCAGAAAGTTGTAAACAGATCACCATATTACAAATTATATCACACTTCCTTTAGATTTTCTCTGCAAGTGAAGAATAAAGCAATATGTCCATTATTACTACTCAAACTCAAGCCGACATTCTGCTCTCCTCTATTGAAATGAACAGGACTTTATGCTGAATAAAGTGCTATATTCATGCATTAACTATACTGAATTCTTCTGCCAGCAAGATACTTAACTATATGTACAATTTAATTTAGGAATAAGTTGAAGGTTTGTTTTGTTTCTTTTTTTAGTGGTTGTTTGGCGTTTTACACTTCACTAATTTCCCTCTTTTACTCCAAATCATGGCTTTGTGTCCCCCGGCATCCTACTTCCCTTCCACATCAGCTCCCACAATTACTTTTCTTTTAATCTGAGACACATTCAGGCTATCAACATATTAAGCATCTAGCAAAAAAAAAAAAAAAGAATCATAGAATCATAGAATCATAGAATCATAGGGTTGGAAGGGACCTCTGGAGATCATCTAGTCCAACCCCCCTGCCAGAGCAGGGTCACCTAGAGCAGGTTACACAGGAACACGTCCAGGTGGGTTTTGAATGTCTCCAGAGATGGAGACTCCACCACCTCTCTGGGCAGCCTGTTCCAGTGCTCTGCCACCCTCAGGGTAAAGAAGTTCCTCCTCATGTTTAGGTGGAACTTCCTATGTTCCAGTTTGTGCCCATTGCCTCTTGTCCTGTCCCCGGGCACCACTGAAAAGAGCCTCGCCCCATCGTCCTGACACCCACCCTTTAAGTATTTATAAGCGTTGATAAGGTCACCCCTCAGACGTCTTTTTTCCAGACTGAAGAGACCCAAATCCCTCAGCCTTTCCTCATAAGAGAGGTGTTCCAGTCCCCTAATCATCCTCGTAGCCCTCCGCTGCACCCTTTCCAGCAGTTCCCTGTCCCTCTTGAACCGGGGAGCCCAGAACTGGACACAGTACTCCAGGTGCGGTCTCACCAAGGCAGAGTAGAGGGGGAGGATGACCTCCCTTGACCTGCTGGCCACGCTCCTCTTGATGCACCCCAGGATGCCATTGGCCTTCTTGGCCACAAGGGCACATTGCTGACTCATGGTCATCCTGTTGTCCACCAGGACTCCCAGGTCTCTTTCCACAGAGCTGCTCTCCAGCAGGTCAGCACCCAACCTGTACTGGTGCATGGGGTTGTTCCTCCCCAGGTGCAGCACCCTACACTTGCCCTTGTTGAACTTCATAAGGTTTCTCTCTGCCCAGATCTCCAACCTGTCCAGGTCTCTCTGTATGGCGGCACAGCCTTCCGGTGTGTCAGCCACCCCACCCAGCTTGGTGTCATCAGCAAACTTGCTGAGGGTGCACTCTATCCCCTCATCCAGGTCATTGATGAATATGTTGAACAGGACTGGACCCAGTACTGACCCCTGGGGAACACCACTCGTCACTGGTCTCCAACTAGACTCTGTGCCCCTAATCACAACCCTCTGAGCTCTATCTTTCAACCAGTAAGAAATGACCACATAGACACAGTAAGTTGGTTGAGTAAGTGACATAGTGGTATTATGCTGTAATGTAATTTTGTAATAAGTTCATTGATTAATAGGCAATAACAAAGACCACTGAAGATCTTTAAAGAGACCACTTGATCCCTTTTAGTTTTCCATTTCCTATAAAATCTGAAAGATTCTTGTAATAGAGAATCCTTGTGCTTTTCTCTGTACATTACAAAGCCAGTGAGGTCGCTACTTTACTGAAGTACAGGCTGAATACATCATCTCTGTGTTGTCACTATAAATATTCATTGATGCACACCTTTCCTCTAACTTTAATGATTCTAGTTGAGTTGTCAACATTTTGCATCTTATTTCCCACCCCCAAAGCTAACTACCATAAACTACCTCTCAGAAAGCCATTGATTATTTAACAACCAACTCTTGAGATTACTACTACCATTGGGCACAATCAGAGCACTTAGAGGCTCTTCACTT
The DNA here is from genome assembly GCF_963924245.1 of Chroicocephalus ridibundus. NCBI lineage: Eukaryota > Metazoa > Chordata > Aves > Charadriiformes > Laridae > Chroicocephalus > Chroicocephalus ridibundus. The sequence continues at coordinate 105,207,101 of NC_086284.1, forward strand.
TTCATCTACACACACAGCATTTTATATACAAATCCAGTTGCTTGCTGCATGACTCTTATAACTTAACTAAATAACAACTTGGAATCTTTAAATGTCTTGGACGTTCCAGATATGTAATAATAAATTTCATTTCCTATGATGTCAGGTTCTGGCTCATTCCCACTGAATACTTTTGAATTCAATCTGATTTAAGAATATGTATTTTGGGGTAAAAAAGAAAGCAAATAATTACAATACATTTTCTAAGTCTTAGAAGTAATAAAACACTAGGAAAAAAATCAAGATGCTAATGATCACTATGTAAAAAGGATGGGGAACTGAGCAGAAGAAAACTGTTAAAAACAGTAAGCAGCAAGGCAGCAAGCAAAGAATATAAGCACAGTCATATTACTCAAACATACAAAACCAAATCTTAATTACATTGATTTAAAAGTATTACCATTTTAAGCTTTAATTTGTTTGTTTATTACTCCAAAAGTATTCTCTTTTCATACAGGAGAACTAGTTCTGCAATACCTCTTTACCATTTAAGGCTTGTTTTTTTGATAAACTTTTATGCTTTGAAACAGGTGTACAATCTTAAAGGTAACATACATACTTCCCTCCAGTTCTTAAAGCCCCCACCTTAACTTCTCAGTTACGCACCAGCCCATTGTAAAACAGAATTGAAGAAAACAGATTAGAAGCATTGGCAGGTAAAATATGGAAGGGAGTGACACTCACCTCTTCCGGTAAAGTGATGATAAGATCAGCATCCACCTGGCCCACAATTCTTGAAAGGAAGTAACTGCTGCAAGCTGCAAGGACAGCTTTGTGAGCCCGAAATCGCTGGTCTTCCACTAGAATAGTAACATCGCAGAGAATATCTTGCTTTCTCTGATCATCAAGACTGAGAAGTATGTTGGTACTGTGCACTGAAGATTCATATGCAAAAACCACACTATTCTTCTCACTTAGAGACATTATGTATCACAAATAGTAGTGTGAGTCTCAGTGGAAAGCATGCTTCTGTTCTTCAAATCTGGAGGAAGAAAAAACAAGTTGTACATGTGAAAGTCATACCCAACAGGAGCCCATTGACAGTAGAACATAATAAGCAAACTGTTAAACATGCACTGCCCGTTCTAATTCTTAAGACTAATACTCGATATTTCATACATGTTAATACATAAATACATGCTAATGAGCATTTAAAGTACTCAAACCTTAATATGTACATCTTAAAATATTGCTTTAGTAGTCTCAGACCAAAAAAGGAACAATTTTACATGTGACTTCAGTGACAAAGAACAGATTTTTTCCTCATCAAATGATTAAGAGTCATAACTTTACCATAATGCCTGAAAATTATTTAAGCTTTCATTTTTAGTTAGCAGTATATTGACTCCAACACTATGAAAATCTAAAGAGAAATAAAAACTAGATGCATTAAGCCGAAATTCACCAAAATACTATGTAAGCTACTTCTGTTTACTGATTCACCCAGTACAGACTAAAATATTTCTTTCCTTCTTTCAAAAGTAGTTTGCCTGACAAACCAATCAGGCATTGGTAAAATAAGAGTATTTTCTTTCTAGTAGGTTGGTGTTTTGTTTTGAAAGCAGCTTAGTTCTATTTTCCACCTGCCTTAATTCTCTACTGCAGCCTTTTTTCCCCCCTCTCCTGCTCATTACTATTTGGTTTGTTATGTTTGTCAGAAGTTTGCTTTCCTAATGGATCACTATGATTCAGATCACCTGGCAATGGAAACCCTTTTGTGAAAGAACATCAAAGGTCTGAAATACTTATTGGATAATGATCAACAGTAAAAGTTATATGATATTTAAAACCTTGAAATAAGCTCCTATGTAACTGTCCTGAAGCTATTCCTGAACTCCCAGTATTGGGGGGTGGGGGGGAGAGTGCTAGGGAGAAGTCAGCCCTCCTAGAGAGCGCAAAGTTTAACAGCATTTCCAAGTCTGATCTTTATACAGTATTTCTGATTTCCTGTCTTCTTTGGATTGAGCCTTTCTTCCAGTTAAAAAAAGCCTAATGAGAAGTGTCCTCACATCTACAGCTCAATCAAGAAACCACATAATCAGATGTGGAATTCTCCCGCAAGGAAAATATATTACTATGAAAAGTGTTACCTTAACAAACCAAGCATTTTGATTACACTGGACTATTCTACCCAAGAGTTGCTGTAACTGAACACGGTTGCTGAGACTCACTTCAGCCGACACAGCACTACCCAATCATTGTATTGCTCAACAGAGGCTGTTATGATATGCCAATTCCCAACAACAATAAAACTGTAGCCCTTGAAAATCTTCAGTTTTCAAATATGGGAAACTTTCACAACACAGGGAGGGAGGAGGCCATGGCCATTTTTAAACACAGTGGGGGAAAAAAAAACAACCACTCTGCCAGATACACTCCTGGTTTTACTCACTACTCAAGTTATTTTCATTGCATATGGACATTTTTAGTGATCTTTTAAACAGAAAGAGAAAAGAACGAGATCCGTATTTCCAGTAGCAGTAGTAGTAATGGCACAGTACCAGTATGGACTCTGGTAAAGCGCAGACCATCAGCATTACCTCCCCTTCCCACTCTCTCATTTTCAGAGTCAACTTTACCAACAAAATGTACAGATCATAACTTGTCAAAGACAAAGAAAATAATTCGGTTTTGGGACACTTGCTTAAATACACAAGATTTTGTTTTGTGAAAATAAAAGTTCTGTGGGGAAAAAAAAAGTTACACAAATCAGAGTTTTCTCACACTAAGCAATTGCTATGCCATGCGCTGTTAAACCTAAAGGGCTTATTTTTGGAAGCAAAAAAAACAGTTTAAAGGCTTTCACGTACCTAGTGACAAGACTACGTAGATTTGTTTACTTAGGAAATATTTAATTTCCAATCAGTTTAAATAGGAATTATGAAATAATTCTCTGTGAAAGTTATTCTGAAGTTATATTCTTATAACAGCTTATGAGAAATAAGCAGTGCAATATAAATCATGTATTCCTAAATTGTTTGGCCTATATCCTTAATTTATCATATTCTTCAGATATTACAGCACATACAGTTTAACAAAGTATGACTCTGTACTTGTTGCCAGAAGGGCTAAAAAAAAATAAAAAAACCCCAAAAACAAACTAAACACACAACCCCAAAAAGGAACGGAGGACAAAATGGAAGACTAGGTACAGGGTGGTGGGGAGCACAAGGGAAGTATTAAAGATAAGGACATATTTCAGGGTGAATACCTAGGCAAATCTCATGAGGGAGACTATAGTTACAGCCAGGCCTTTAAAGGTTCTTTCTTCTTTTTACGTCTCAAGTTCTCCCAACCCTCAGATAGACAACCCATGTATCATACATGCTGCGCTTGGGTATTCCCTTATAAAATAATCAGTTCCAATATCCAATTCAGATAATTACACTTTCATAGCATGGAAGGCTAAAAGGAACAATAGTTTGTCTCCATATATGGATATAGATACGCAGAGGACACTCAACCCTCCTTTTCACTTGACCTCCACAAGGCACACAATACACTTTCAAAACAGCACTGATATTGAGCTTCCAATGCTGTTGCTGCCAAAAAAAAATAATTATGTTTCAACACTGAAACACCACCTTCTGTTTCTTGAGAAGCAAAAATAAATATTTAATTCGATCATAACTCAATTTAACACTTGACTCTGATAGAGTGTTATACTTCCTAATGCGAAGATTTCATCAGCCAAGCTATGTCCCCACTACATTTAAACAGGATGCAAGTTTTTTTGAGGCACCCAAAATATAACACACAGCATTTCATTAAGCATTTCAAAATTTAAAAGAACTTCTAAAAAATCCAAGCAAACAAACCACCACACCCCCCACTCAAACACTAAATTTCTCTCAGTCTTCTTTGTCAGATCTGATTACGGTCATACATGACAAAGAGAGAAATCAAAAGGAAAAGAACCAGAAGACTGAAAATGCTGCTGAAAACAAAAAGCATCAAACAGGAAAGGGAAAATATAACCACTGTAAAAAGCTGTAACACTTTAGAGAAGTGCTAACAGAGGTCAAACTTGTGAATGTCTTAATTCTGTTTTCTAGTTGCGTAATATAGGCACGGTACCACATTTATGATAGTACTTGTCATGACAGCCAACTAGATTTTCCACAGCAGCGTGAGTGCAAAATACACTGGTCCATAAGTAGATTTGTTATATACATATCCACAATAACAAGATTTACTGTTGTACCAAAGAGAACATTCTTCTGCAAGCTGTTTAATTTTTCTTCTACTTTAACTATTCTCCTGGAGCACTCAGAAATTCTTAAAATTCATTTTATTTATGGGTGGACAAAGAGGGGAAAAGTTGTGAAGTGGAGAAAACAATTCAATGGTGCTTTTTTTAAAGAAGCTTTATAACTTACAAGCTCATGCTACAACTGTCCTACCAGTACAGGCCCTACTAGGCTTTCTTCCTCCCAATGCAGGTGTCTGTTTTACATAATTTTCTACAAATATTGTCTATCAGATTATTTTTCCCCTCTCAGACAATTCAAATGCAAGCAACAACAAGTTACTAAAAAGAAGGAAGACTGATACTACAAACAATGATAACACAAATTATTTCCTTGGAAACCAGACTAAAACTCCTATTCTACCACATTATTTTTATTTTAAAATTAACACTTAAGTAAGGAAAACTAAAAGCAGGCAGATGATTTCTAAAAGTATTCCAAAAGTCAGCAGATGACTGTATATTTAAATCACTGTTCACTAAGTCAGTGTCAACAACCACATGACTGAATGCAAAAGATGCTAAGAAACAAACACATGCAAGAATATTCTTTATTTGATACAGCAGTTATCTTCAAAAATAAGGAGAGTCCAAAAAAATCTTCTAAAACTTAAAATAATCCTTACAATGCAGGTTGAAAGGATTAAAGAAGCAGCAACATAAAAGCTCACTAACTACAAATCCTGTTAGCAGAAGAAAACTAGTATAAAAGCATTCCTCAAATTCCTCTCACCTAAATTCTGCACACCTAACAACCTCATAGTCCTCAGAAGAGGGGGTGGAAGAAAAAAAGAAAAAAGAAAAAAAGAGGAGTGAACGTACATAGACACACATGCTAGTATAAAAACTACAAAAAGGAACACTTGCAGTTGAATGAATCAAGTTCTGCTTTGACAACAAAGCACGCTACTATAAAGTTTCCATTCTTTATTGGACAGTGATTTTGAGATAAAAAATGTTTTGCTTAAGCACAAAAATATTTTCTCCTGAATACTGGCTATAAAACTTTACTCTGCTTTATAAAAGTGAAGTAACTCTATTTTTTTTCTCCCTACTATCATATAATAGGAAAACTATGCCTAAATTACCTGTAAAAGTACCATATCTTCAGTATATTTAGACATCTCTACTTTCAATTTAGACATATATTTACTTTTAAAGAACATACAAAATACTTCTTATCTTAATGAAAATTAGCACTGCAACAACATTTAAAAAAAGGAATATACATTTGTTTTAAGTACCCAGTGCAGAGATCAGAGCAAGATGCCTATCAAGCCTTATTGGCAAATACAGATCTCATCCAAGACTCATTCTTCTCATGCATTTAGTTATTCACTAGCTTGTACTATTAACATGAAGGTAGATGTGAAGTATAGTAAGTGTAAGGTACTTTAAAATTAGACTGCAGGTTTGCTCATCTCACTGCTTACAACTGGTAAGCTCTTTATGCTCTTTAACCCCTAGTTAACTGCAGAATAAAAGTAGTTAGTTAAATGATCCTCTACTGCCTTCACACACAATCTCTGCTTCAGAGTCACTTGGTGCAGATGTTTAAGTAAACCATGAAGTCTCCCCATGTGATACTTCAGAAAAAAAAGAGTATATATTCCAAAGATAATAATCATTATGGGTGAGACCAGGTAAAGCTATAAGGAACTGTCATTGCCAAGACACAGAAGGAAAATAATTATAGATAATATTACCTTGGAATAGATAGTATGAGAGTAGGAACATATTACCAGGATAAAACTCATAATAGTGTGATGTATTTCTCATCCACACACACAGAAATCTGGCAGAAGGTAGATTAACTTTCATGCTCAACAGCACCACCACAGCATGTAAAAGCCTGCACTCGACATCCTGCGGTCAACAAGAAAAGTGTTATGCGAGAGGTGAAGGAAGCGTTGAAGCATCAAGTTGTCGGTGAATCTGACAAAAGCATGCGCAGAAACCAGCTTACCTCCACACGTTTATGTTAGGGCCAAAGAACTGTTTGATGCTTGAGTACACGTCTCTAAAAATTCAGACAAAGTCCTGCAAAGAGTTTGGTACGGCATTTCACAAAAAAAAATAAATATATACTTTTGAGTAATATATGCAAATATAGAAACAATGTATTATATAAATAATACATAAAATTTATATAATATATATGCACATGTATATTAAAATAATAGTAATAAAACTAGTAGCTAATGCCTTTTACAATAGGTCTTCCAAGCAAACCACTCCTGAAAGTCAGGATTTGACACAGTGCCACCTTCTCAAGTATTTAATGCTGAGGAGTAATTTTCTCCATTATGCAAAAGACGGCAAAATGCAGAGTATATGTATACTGACATAGAACACTCAATATGAGCTTTTTTTTGTGTTGTTGAGCCTGAACTTCACAATTTGCCATAACGATCAAGTCCTTTGTGGTTGCAAAAAGCTGATGACAGAAATCCCATTCGAATGGGCAAGTTATATGGCTAACCAGAAACAATAACAATAAGGTGCCGATGTTAAGACAACATTCAAAACCTTAGAATAATAAAGCAACTGTACTGCCCATCACCATACTGCAAGTATTAACATCAGCAGCAATTATCCCAAATCATTGCCACTCATCCAGATGCCTGCTAGACAACTACCAAAGAATTCCAGCTTTTCTGTAGAGAATTTCTAACAAATGAATGCTCTACCCAAAATAGCAATGAATTTAATAGCAATGAATGCCAAACATACAGGATCATAAAAATCAACCACACTGACTAAATAAATAAAACATACTACTATTCAATGCCATGGATTAATAGTAAGAACTTCTTTAGACTTTAAATGGGGCTTTAAACAGAGCATCTTGCTTTTTGCAGTGTTAGAAAATCCCCCCAAATGTCTTACAGTTTACAACTAGGCTTTTCAGTAACTTAGAAAAACAATCAGGTAATATAAATTCTGTATGCTTACTGCATACTTATAGCTGGTTTACTGTATACTTGCACCATTCTTTCCGAACAAAGAAGACAAAAATAACAGCTTAACAGCTGGAGGTGTCTCTGCCTGCCTATGACAGCTGCCAGGAACTTTACCACAGAATAACTCAGAAGAACAAAAGACGGCTAACACAGAGGTAAATTCAGTGTCCCTTAGTTTATACTCAAACACCACAAAAACTGAAAAGGGTGAAGTTTCAATATATGAAGGGGTACACTTTACCGCTAAGCGGAGTGTTTTGAATGTCAGACCAGCTGACACTGGAAAGGTTCGCTGGTGGTGTTAGAAGAAAATTCACAACTAGAAAGAATGAATGAGTCACAGAAACGAGCTCCATAAGCTCTGAGGCTCTTAAGGCAAACAGCCAAAGAATACTAAAATGGCCCTTAAAACTGAGATACAGTTTTAAGAGTCAAATCACTGCCATTTCTGCTTCTATTTACATTATGATACACCTGTGATTTGTGTACACATTTACTGAAGTACTTTTTGAACATTCTGAGCTTGAATGTTTCAATTGTCCTTAAAAATACTAAGTCAGAGCACAGAAATCCATGGAAATCAACAATGGTCATGCCTTTACTATTTAGAAGTCTTGAACTTTCTGAAAGACAGAGCTGATTGGCCAAACTTACAATCTAAACTCTTGACAGTAAATTTAAGGTCCTGGAAACGAAAATCCAGTATCTAGTGGCCACCAAGGTACAATGGGAACCCACAGGCATTGGGATTCAATTGAACCTAGCATCCAAACCTAATGATCTCCTGATCAAATAAAACACAGGACTGTACTTTGTTACCATCACCTGTAATACACTTAATAGCAAGTGGAGCAATAAAACAGCAAAAATTGAGCTGCAGTTATTCTGTCTTAAGCTCTAAGACAGCAATGGTACTAGCAAGAGCTCCGCAAAAATACACGAGCTAGAGAAGTTACATCCTATCAAGTCAGTGCTTTCTTTTAAAAAGCAACAGCCTCTTACTTATTTTCCATCAATCAATAAATCCATTTCAGATATTCATAAAAAAGAAGAGCTCATCTTGTATTCCTAGACTCTGATATGAATTACGTGGCTCTACCATCACACACAACTCAGTCTACACGTATGAGGTTTTTTTTCCTGACCTTCAGCTACCATAAGTTTCCTGTAAATGATCCAGCCCAAAAGTTACCCAATTTACTAGAAAAGTAAACAAAACCCTGCTTCCTAGTTTTTACTTACTTAGTGAGCAACCATCCACTAATACCATACTGGGTATCAATCCTCTGTGGTAATCACAGCAACTCTCACTTGTACACAGGTAAGTTCTTGAATAAGAGAAAGCACAGAGTGAGTCTCCCCTTCAGTAGCTGCAGAACCCAGGCAGGGGAACTTCGCTGTCACTCCTATCTGAGTTGGTTGAACTTGGACATGCAGATGCAATTTCACTTGCGATCACAATCACAATAAAACTAGCAAGATTAATTTATCACCTAGCAGACAATAAAGGTCTGCTCAGCTATCACCATGCTTGTAACATATCTGTATTCTTAGAGCACTTTCACTTCGTGAACAGTTGGGAAAAAAGGCATTGTAGACCCAAAAAAATAGGTCGGAGAAAAACTCTGGGTGCTATTCCTGACTCCTACGTTGATCTATTGAGTAACTTCCAGCTGGTCACTTCTCTCTGTCAGTTCCCTTAGGGTAGACATTTACATTTACTTTATAAAAAAAATATACTATCCACAGATGTGAAGTGCAAAGGGACAACTATCATTTACTACTGCTAAAACAAGACAGTTTGGCTAAGAGGCAGTTTATTCAAAATACACTGCAAAGGCTTTTTTCTAAAGTTTTATATCTATGTCCTTGCCCCCGGCTACCTCTCCTTTTAAGGAAATAAAGTTATGTTACAGATGAATGCTCACAGCGGTTAATAGCTGCTGATTCACGTTATGCTGACAAGGAATGAACCAGCATTTTAGTGTTCATGTTTATTGCTTCTCCATCTTCAGTTCAAAAAGACTTTAAAAGAGAGCAAGTGATTAAAAACAAAAGCAAAAAGTAAGATTTGCTTCATAAGAACAATGCTTTCTCCTCCAGAAAAAAGCAGGACTCATCGTCAGATGATTAGCACATTCATAATTAAAATTCTAAATTGTATTCTTTATTAGTCTAAACACCTGGATTATATTGTTCACAGCTTAATTACATAAATGAACTTTTAAAAAATTATTAGGTTGTATTTCTGCAACATAATTCTTACCACAGCATTTGGACTCCTGTCAAGTTTCAAGCAAGAATTAAAAAGAATGACGGGAAGTCTGACAAGTTTTAAGTCCGCGCTGAGTGTCTTAATTTGTTTTCCAGGTTTTAAGCCTGAATATTCACTTTTTTAAGATTTGCAAACTATATGAGAACTTGCGGCATGGGGCAACGGGGTGGGGGGGGGTGGGTGGAATCTGAGATCCCTAGTACTTACAAGACACCAGAAGCTGGGATTTTAGAGAAAAAAAAAAAAGCAAAGGATTGATACTGTGTAATCATTGAAATTTTCCACAGAGCAGAGGTTTGATTAGTTTCCCTCACAGGATGATATCAAGCAGTCCATATCAAAGCCAGAAAATAATATTACCACTTTGCAGTTTACCATTATTTTACACAACACTAATTGTTTAATTTTTTGATCAGGGATAAAAATCATGCTGTGGGATTTGGTTTGTTTCACTGCTAAAAAATGAAATAGGACTGAAGGGTTTTCGAACACTCCTTTGCAGCAAAACCCCATCGCTTACAATCCTTCAATTCTGCTGGTGTTTAAACAACTACTATGGGAAGATAACAATACACTTCCTAAAGGCATGGTTCACCTAAAAAAAAAAACCCAAACCACCTAATAACAAAAAAACGCCCACAAATACAACACCCCAAAAAATACTACTAGGAACTGATTTTATTTTTTTTTAAATAAGAACTAGGTTAGATAATAAAAATTTCACTTAGGTAAGTGGTAAACTCGCATAATGTAAAGCATGCTCAACTAACATCTACTGTCAACTCTTGCCTTTACTTAAAGGACGAATACCTTTGCATTTATAGCTACGTATTCCACTCCTTGCCACAGTTAAACAAACCACATGAATAATTTTGTTTTAATGACTGTCAGAATCCATTCACAAGTATGTATGTCAAAATATTTATAATGAATACTAAATTAACCATATGTGGTTCTAATGTATCCTACTCTAACTTAGAGAGACACAAGAAACAACCTGAAAGAACTGAGAAATAAATATATTGGCAAGTCAAAGCCAACACTTTTTGGAAATTATAATCTTTTTTCTGGTATTAGCTTTTTAACTCCCATTTTCTTCTGCAATTGTTCTTCACAGTATGTGAAACTGAACCAACATTCTACAAATATTTTAGACATAAATCAGAAAGAACTAAGACACATCTCCACGAAAACAGAAAAACACAGGTTCATCAGAACTGGCAATATTTATATAATAAGGAAAAAAAGACGCAGAAGACCAGACTTCAAATAGTCATTAAAAGACCTCCACCAAACCACATACAGCTGTGTTTCAGTTTTCCCATTAGGAAACTGTAGACCATTTCCTATCTGACATATGATGTTAAGAGTGCCTTACTTAAGGCCTTACTAGCTGAGCTGTGAGTAAGTATTTTAGGGATGGTACCATATAAAATACTGATCTTAAAAGAAGCATTAACAGGGATAGCAAATGCTATCTATTTATTTATCAAAATATTAGTCAATGGGCCAAGGCTGGAATTCAAACACACACCTACAAACGTTATCTTGACAGTTCAAATGAAGTCGTTCACAAACAAATTATCTCAACATGATTCTAAAGATTAATTGAATATTCTTTAAGACACAGGCTCTCATTTAAAGGCATTTTGAGCGACTGATACCTTCAGCTACCTCTTCCGCTCTCCAATATATGTCTAATGATTAAACTCAATTTATTTGTATTTCACCAATGCTTCTAAAGTCAATTTGTCCTTCATAGCGCACTTCTCCCTCCTTTTTAAAGCTTCAGTAGCTGACCCATCAGTTGAGCCTTACTCCAACCTGCTAACTCACATTTATACAAAATACTAAGGTTTCCCTTCATATTACTTAGCAAGAACAAAACTTCCTTCCACTCTGAAAAGGGCCTTAACTGAAAAACAGAGCATACTGCTGGAAATGCAGATACTTTTGTGATACAGCCTATGATTTGTTACAGCAAAGTGAGTCTTGCTATTAGTTTGGTTTTTTTTCCTCCTCTCCACAACGCTAACTTCTGAATTGGAGGTGGGGGGCAGGGAAAGCTGCAGGTGGGACCTCATACATTATGCCCACTGTGGTCATACTAGGCTGAATTCCTCCAACTTAATGGTTGTTTCAGCAGTTATTTTTTGCTCACTTAAAGTTTTGTTCCTACCCACATTTGCATCAACTAACACGTTACCTATGGTTTAACTAAGGATTGCACATAAACAGGACTTAGACTATAAATACCACAAAGGTTTTTTTCTACCCCTAAAACCTCCCCCATGAAACTTTCAGTGGCTGAATTCTAAGGGACAAATAAAATGCCAGCACTCGGACACAAACATGAATCCTTTTGACTGACCTACTACTCCTCCCCCTCACACCAGCATGTCCAACGCAGTGAGAAAGACATCGCTATGATTAAATGGAAATCTGTGAAGAATTTATAGGAACACCTCATCTTAAATAACTGGGAAGGTGGAAGAGCAGGAATGACATGAGAAGGAGACTTGTTGAGCTATGCTTCCCTAAACCACAGGGCAAAGTTATTTGGGACTCGCCCAACTCATGTGCATGGCTATTCTATGCCCAATGAGAGTGCCACCTGATCCAAATGATCAGGTAAAGGGTATGTTTTTTTAATACTAGATAATTCTTATGTTAACATAAACTTATTACCATTCAAAATATCCTTGGCATAGCATTTTGGTTAGAATCAGGAGTGTGCTAGCGAAGCAAACTTCCCAAACATGCCACTAAAGTGTGCTTTCGTTCACTTCAGAAGACAGACCCAGAAAACAACACTAGGTTCTTTTTTAGAGTAAATTAAACTGGGAAATGTACTCCACAAGTAATTCTAAAGAAGTCCAAATACTAAGGGATTCAGTAGAGTTAGCTCAAAGGAAGACTTTCCAAAAAGCATACAATGGGGATATTCTGTTTTCAGTGTCAACTGTTTCCCTCTGCAAATCTGCTACTTTGGAACTCACTACTCACTAACATACACACAGCCTTACTCACACGTGTTAGGACATCCAAGAGTAATTACGCCATCTAAGTCACCTTTAAAGTTAAACTCATAAGCCACACAATAAGACTTGGAATATCTTAGTTGCTTTAATTTGGACTCACCACGTTTGACAGGCATATGCTCTTTCTTTTTCTCTTCAATGTGGCATAATATTTGGAATTAAAGGATGACTCTAGTAATAAGTGTGCTGTGTAACCTCAATTTACAGTGTTTCGGGATTGCAATTACGCATTACTACAGTCAAATGTTTTTCCACACACTGCAAGTACCTTCCTGAGGTGCCTCAAATTAACGTGTCTGTCAAAAGTTAACGCATGATGAAACCGTACATACAGTTATCTTCATTTTACCTTTACTACTAGAACGTTTGCTTTGTCCTTTCTTAATTCAACAAACATTTAGAGGCCCCAGTTGCACATGAATTTGGCATTACTGTTACATTGCCGTACTGAAGCAAAGAACGCAAACACAATTTGACAGAAAAGCAGGTGACGATTCTTTTACAATTGCTACATTTTCAGCACGCCCCAACGCGTGCCAAGTATCTCCCTGCACGGAACAAGACAGACAGGATTCGGATCTCGTTGTTTACGGTCTAAAACAAACCTTCTCCAGCTCCCACCGAGGGCAACAAGCACCGAACACGCCAGCGGCACGTTTCGCCCGGGCAAAGCGGCTTCACCGCCGCATTTCCCGCGGGGTTGAGCTGCCCCTTGCCGCACGGGGCCAGGGGGCGGCGGCGTGGCAGAGTCACGCCTGTGTCACCGCAGCGGACGGGCACATGGACACCCGCGGAAACGTCGGGGATGAGCCACCCGGTAACGACTGACTGCCCGGCGCCGGGCACGGGCCTCGGGGGAAAGGGAGAGGGAAGGAAATACCTGAAGCACGGCACCGAGAAGGGGGAGCCGACCGCTGCCCAGCGCTGACGGGACGCCTCCGCCACCGCCCTGCCCCGGCCTGGCCCCCCGCCGCCGGTCCCACAGCACCGGCCCCCGCCGCGGCGGGACGGGTCACAACGGGGGAATGGGGAGGGGGAAGGAGGGGGCCGGCTGGCTAACACCGCCCCTGCGAAGGCGCCTCAGCCTTCCCTCCACCCTCCCCCCCACGAATGGCGTTGCCCTCGCCCCCACCCCTTTAGCCGAACCGCCACCGGGAGGAGGGGGGCGGGCGCGCGCGCCCGCCCGCCCGCTCGCTCGCTCGCTCGCTCCCCGCGGCGGCCGGTTGGGCTGGGTAGAGCCCGGCTCACCTCAGCGTCTGCCGCCGCTCCTCCGCGCCGGGACCCTCACCCGCCGGTCGGTCGGTCGGTCGGTCGGTCGGCCGGCCGGAGAGGAGGAGGATCAGCAGCGGCGCCGCCGCCGCTTCGTCCCGTTCTCCCCACGGGCTCGTCTGCTCCTGCCACAGAGGCTGCGGCCCGACTGCGGCGCCAGCGGTCAGGTGACTCCCAACAACATTACCCGTTCCTCCCTCCCACCCTCCGCGCCCCACACCCCCTCCGCGCGCACACACCCCGCACGCTGATTGGACGCGGCGCTCCCCGCCGACGCGCAGCCGCCCACTGCGCTGCGCACTGCGCGTGCGCGCCGCCGCCGGCAGGGGCTCTACAGGGCAGCGCCGGGCCCTGCCGCCCGCCTCCGGTCTCCCCTCCGCGGTGGCCGCGGGGGTGGCATGAGTGTTGGGCGGGCCCTTCGCTGTCTCTCTGAGGGGCCACAGGGCCGCCCAGGGGGCAGCCATTGCCGAGAGGGAAGCGCTGGCGGTGGCGCCGGCCCGGCCCCGCTCCGCCGCCTCGTGTGTCGTCCGAGGAGGGGGACGTGGTGGGGCGGGTACGGGCTTCGTGTGTTTTGCTGGTGTGAAACTCTTACTCTGTTAGAAACGCGGCGTGGGGCCTGTGCTGGGAAGGGCCACCAATTAATAGGCTTGGCCAGTAACGTGATTAGTGACGCTTGTGTGCCAGGGAATGTTAAACTAGCGCTTTGTGAAGATACCATCCTGACGGAGTTTTTTGCTGGTAGAACTGACTGACTCGATAAGCTTATGTTGTGTGGTCTAAAACGCTTTCTGGAAGCTCAAGCTGTGTTGATGTGAGGGCGATTTGCTGGAAGTGTCCCGCAGACAGACCTTGTCCTCGGTCTGTGTCTGGTTTGTTAGCCAGCTGTCAAGCTCTGTGCTGGGCTACGTAAGCAGAGATAAGATGTCAAGTAAGGCAAAAAAAAAAAAAATACTGCAGAGCAAGTTGTGGTGAAGAGATAGTCTTGAGCTAGCAAATGACATGCCAGTGCTAGAGCTGAAAGTGGTGTGGTGTTACTCTTGAGTTAGTACCTGTATCGAAAGGCAGACTAGGATGTCCAGTGCTGCGTGTATGTAGCTTGCATGCTGTTTTCAGGTCCTGACAAGTATTTTCGTGTGATACATCTACATGTACAATTTCACTCTCAGATAGCTAAGAGGATGTCTTAGAAACTGCTGCTGTGTATTACCCTGTCTAGGACCAGAGAATTTTCAGTATTTCTAGGCTCTAGTAGATATTCATCTCCTCCAAAGCAACTTAGAGTAGCAGTAAGGTGTTTGCCTCTGCTAAAAGTAGCTAGAGGGCAGCTTGTCCTCCCCAGTATCGTCTTGAAGGCAATGTAAAGGGAAATTGATCAAAAGATGGGAAAAAACCTCTCCTCTTTTGTATATTAAAAGGGAAAGAATTCTCTGTTGGCCAGATGAGATGGGGGTAAACTCCATGTACCTCTTTATTCAAGGACACCATTAAAGGCAACCTCCTTCCAGAAGCTGCATATACTGAATAAAACATTAATGATGTCAAAAGATTCACTGCCAAGAATACTAGTGGAAACTTGTTATGAAATTTTAACAAAGCTTAAGAATTGTGTTCGTGTTTGAATTATTGCATTTATGAATCATAAAATAAAGCAGATAAGAAATCTGTAATCTGTCTTACACTGTACTTAAGTGTCATGTAACTTTCTCGAGCTGTTTTTATACTGGACATTCTAAACTTCATTCTAGCCTTCCTGAGAATTTTTGAGGAGTGTATGACCAAAGATCTTACTGGTAATATTTAGTAATGATACGTGTGTATAAAATGGGAAGGAAAGTTTTGGCGTAATGACTGACCTTGCATAATTCAGAAAGATGAAGACATGAGGAAAAATGCTTATGTTTGAAAAGCATGGAGTGTCATTCTTAAAAACATACTTTTATATATTACTTTACTCCTACATATATTAATACTCTTTCCTACAGAGTTACTAGCATTACAGTGGTAACGCTAATGAAATTCTTCTTTTATTTAGTTTCAGTGGCAAGCCAGTTAGAAATTACACAGGTAGGAGATTCGTGGGATCTAGAACTGATTCCACCCCCGCCCAGTGAACCAAACAGTTTCATTTTCACAGCAAACTAGAAAGGAACTTTTCAATAGCTTTCTTCAAAAGTCATTATAGCAGATTAAAACTGATAACAGGCAGGAAATCTCTGCTGCTTTATTAATTTGTTTGCTAGCTGAAAAGAGAGTTCTGAATGGTTTGTGTTTATGCTTTTTTTTTTTTTTTAAGTGTGGGGGAGTAGCTGCATTTCACAGGCAGGCTTCACTTCTCCGTGGATCATTTCTAAGCCCTTTAGCCTCAGTTTTGTAACGTGCATTTTGTTAGTATTTGTTTTTCTCCATTTCTTTAATCAGACATCTTCATTAGCATGCAAAATAAAAATGACAAGCCGAAGCACTGTAAAAGCAGATGTGCAACCATACCCTAAGTAGCAGTTCCAGATTACGTGCTCAAGTGTTCCCAGTTGCTCCAGGCTCTGAGAATTCATAGTACTTACTCTCAAAATTGTGCATGCAGATGGAAAAGCCTGAAAAATAAAAGCTGTCTTTTCCTCCATTGACAACATTCAAGATAGATGTTAAGCACAAGGTGAAAGTCTGTCTTTTTGTTACACCTGCTGTAGGCCTGGCAGGTAAACTGTAGCCATCTTCCAAAGTGACACACCTTTCCTTTTATTTTTGCGTGTGCCTGGGCTCTTAGAGTCTTTATTGTGGGCTAACACAGCTGAGTAACAGTTGTGTTTTGTAACTGACAAACAAATAAAAGCAACATCAGTAAAGTAAACAATCTGTGGCGTTGGCTGTACATGAGATTAGTCAAGCACTGCTTTCTCTGAAAGGCCTGCAGCAAACAGGGTTATATACCCAGCTAACAGCTAGGACAAAGATGTTGCACCTGTGTCATGCTGGTGCTTGGGACGCAAAGAGGGTATCAAATCGAAAGAGATGCTGAAAGCATATAAAGAACAACAGCAGTGTAAAGGATGGGACCAGGCAAGGAATGGAAGGTTCAATAATATTTGCTGAATTAAGAGCGAATCTGGATATTCAGTTACTAATTTAAAAAATACATATACTTGCGGTCTTTGCGTGTTCATTTTACGCACTAATCTTGAAGGAGGTATGATGCCTTTGAGCTGAGACAAATCCCCTACTAGGAGGAAGGATTGCCTCTCCACTCCCTCCTTTTCCTTGGGAATTCTCTGGCAAATCTGTTCGCGTGTATTTCTGCTAAAGGAAGGAGTTACATCCAGTACTTTGTAAATTGAAATAACCCCTCTGACATTTCTCTTCATATGTAGCACAACTGTTATTCCCGTATTTTGATGAAGCAAGAAATTATTGGTGGCCTCCCATTTAATAAATACAACTGTGCTTTAACATGAGCATCTAAGATCTTTTTAATCTCACACAGGATTGGGCAAAATTACACATTGTGGAGGGTGTGGTTCTCTCTGCCATTCATATTAAGAGTGTATTGAGCAAAATTCTGAGGTTTCCAATTTTGATAGAGTCTAATTGGAGGATTTTCTTCCTCTGACGGATAACTGCCTTTCACCTCATTAAGAAGGCAGAATTTAATTAGTTATTAGTTGGTCACTATATTTCCCAGTACAATCAGAGTTTCATTACAAGATAAGCAATTTGTTGGTAATAAGGACAGCTATTTGATAATGATACCCATTGCTTGAGATTTGGGTACTACCAGTTCTTAATAATAATGTATTTTGAATTTACGTTTCTACAGTTACTCTTTCTGTTTTCAGTGACTTGCAGTTTGCATGCCCTTACACGTGTTTGTAATTCCCAGTCCCCTAGTACTTAGATGTGAAGAAAGCTTTGAGACAACCGTTTAGATGGTAGAAATTGAGTTGCAGAAATGCATGATCTTCTCAACGTTTAAGCATAAGCAGAAAACTTAAAATACCTACCACTAGACTAAAAGGTTTTGGTTTTTTTCTGGTCTTAAGACATTTGTGGGGGAGAGAGGGAAACAGAAGAGAGAAGAAATAAATCAAAACAAAAATAAATAAAAATAAAAGGAGCTCTTGCTTTGACTTGAAGATTGGCTACCAAATCTTGGACCGCCCCCACCAAGAAGGGATCTACATCTCTTGTTCTTGATCCTAGGGATGATGCAATGCTACTTCCCACACAATAGGGAATGAAGTTGTGGTGTAATAGCTTGCTTCTCACTCATAGTCAGACTGAAGAACTGAATAAGTACTTTCCTCATTGAAATTAGACACAACTGGAGAGAGGAAAAATGAAAAAGTTAGTCCACTTTTTTCCTAAAAAGGAGAAGTAAAACCAGCAAAAAGGAGATATGGGAGCTAAGCTGAAAAACAAGGAAGTACGTCTTCCTGCAGATGAATAATGAATGTTTTAAAGATAAAGCAACATGAAAACTGAGATGATAAATGCTCACAGAATTAGTGAGCATGATAACAAATGTAATTAGAAGAAAAGAAAGAAAAATATTCCTTGGTTTTTTGCAATGGTGTGGGTTTTTTCTGATACATTGACAACAATGGGATTTTAAGTCCCGTTATGTCAAACGCTGTTATTTCCCTATGAAGCTTGGCTATAGCTGTCTCTTTGCTGGTGTCATTTACTGCTTCTGGCACACTGCAAGTGCCAGCCTCAGCCAGCACTAATTTGTGGCTCGATTTCACTGAGCTCTGACTAGTCTATGTGTGGGTAATGACCCAGAGAGATGAAAGTGGTCTAATTACTGGAGGTTAGTTACATTGACTACAGGGCACAGCGTAAAATAAGGAACATTTAGGCCATCTTTAACATTGTGTGTGATCTTTTCTGCCCTCGCCCTCTCTTCCTATGCTGAAGCTGGCTTCATACCTTAGAAACTTGGCTAATAAATTCTCCAGAGGTAAATTGCAACATATCCCAATGCTAAAGGTGAGATTCATCTCACCTATCTTTATCCATCTAAAATTTAGCTGTCTGGTCTGAGCTACCTATCTACACTCCCGTGCAGTCAATGGAACTAGACAGGCATCTCTGTGGGGTAATTTTTCCCTTCCTATGGTAGGTGTCTGAGACAGGTGTGATGAAACTCCTTTTGGAGATGCTTGTCTCACGCTTTTGTCTGTGGTGGGAACGTGGATAACTGGGTTAGGCTAGAGACACAACTCAGAGGACTACGCATTAATTGAGCCTGTGCCTCTGTACTTACCTTCTGCAGAATGCTGGGATCAGAATCCTCTAGAGCAAAAGTGTCGCGGGGTCATTGAGAAAAA
Source organism: Chroicocephalus ridibundus (assembly GCF_963924245.1). Lineage (NCBI taxonomy): Eukaryota > Metazoa > Chordata > Aves > Charadriiformes > Laridae > Chroicocephalus > Chroicocephalus ridibundus. The sequence goes on from NC_086284.1 coordinate 105,226,261, forward strand.
TGGGGACTAAATGCCCATCTTCCACTCCTCGTGAAATGTCCTTTTTTTTTTTTTTCTGGCTGAGCAGGACACTTATCTTGGTGTCAGGAGACGGTTTCTGTCTTGGGCCCCATACCTACACTGCAGCGGACTGATTAGGCACACGTGGTGAATCTACCATTTCTGGTTGTAAGCCGAATTAGCGCACAGATCACAGCAGTAAATCAGGCGTGAAAGACGTGTTTTCGTCCTAGATGCACTAGGCTTACACACATAGATTGAATGCGCTGCATGTATAGAGTAGGTCTGTTGCTTTCCTGGAAACACTGGCCATAGCGTCGCAAGGAGTAAATGACGCTCATGCGTGTGCAGCAATTCCAGTATTTCCCCGGAGCAGCAGATTTTCCGTGCACAAGTACAGCAGCTGTGTTGCACATCTGCAAGGCGTGCATGCGGTGATGGTGGATGGAGTGGGAAAAGATCCCAACTGGGACTGGTCTGGTCTCTCTGAAGCAACTAATTGAGCTCATGACCTGCTTCTGGTGTACTCCTGCGCTCGTCGACACCACGAGCTGTGTCAGGAGTCACCTGGTGGAAACTGCCACCCTGGCTGCACGGGGCAGAGGCTGAAGACCCCGTTGTACACATGTCCACACCAAATATGACTTCTGTAGGTGTTATATAGAAGACCAGTCCATTTACACTCCAGTAAATGAAAAGCAAGCCACTCCCTACTGCGAACTTGCAAACATAAAAGCTGTTTTTTTAATCTACATTTAGATAACGTTTTCTAACTGTAAATCAAGCTATCAAGGAGCTGCTTTAGTATGCGTTTATTTAAGCGACTGAAACCTCAGGGCTATGTCAATATGCACAAGCTGAAAATCTGACTCTTATTTTAAAATGGTTTTTGAAGTCTTCAAATACATTCTTTTAGAATTTATTTCCATACTGTCTTTTGCTGTATGTGTGTGGTACAGTTCTAATTCTTAGGAACACGCATACTTATTTTTCGTGGTTTCTTGCTTACAAAAGTCTTTTGTTCATTCTGGGAAGGCATACTGTTAATCACAGGAAAATATTTTTCAATTCCCTGTTTATAAATAAAGAGGAAAAAATCATTTTCGTGTAGAAGTAAATCCTATTCTAGTAAACTGTCTTTTAAAGTGCAACTATAAAAGTGATTATCTTAAATCTAAGGCTTATTTGGTCCAAATTCTCATCAAAGCTTCTTAAAGTGAAAACTGGCCTCTTGGTTAAAACTGTTTCTTTTTCCAGATATTATTTTTAAAACCAGCAACCTTAAATTCAACAGTGATATTTCAATGGGAAAAAAAGGGAAATTTTTTTTCTTGAAAAGAATTATAATTTTTTTTCTTTTTAATACCGTGAGAGGTGTTATAGACCATGTGTAAACAGTGGCAAAAAGGTAGGAAACAGATTTAAAAGTGTCTAGCTGTGGAAAATAAGAGGTCTGCTTAGATAGGCTGAGGGAGGTGTATGAAAAGACCAAAGAATGAGAATTGCAGCAGGACAGCTAAAAAAGCCCCATCCGGGTACTTAGCTTGAGAGAGGAGAACGATTGATTTATTAATGAAAAATTGATTTGCTTTCCTGGAAACCTGGAGTAAAACTGGTAATGGCTGTAATTTTGTTAGACAGCAATGGCTGATGTGAGGGATGTGGGAGAAGACCAGAAATGTTGAGGAGGTGAGGTGAAATGACTGCAGCCAGGCTGTCCAGACCAGGCGTTATCACACAGTGGCTCTTTTGAAGCCTGGGAGGAAACCTCGGTGTATGTGGGAAAGCCAGCGTATGTCATCTGGGGTTTGATGAGCGTTTGCAGTCTCAAGTAATGCTGTGGGATCGCAGCTGTGTGGGCTTTAGATGAATTATCTCCCTGCAGCAGAAAACCGCTAAGCCTGAAACCAGCAGAAGCTTAGCTTTCAGCCAGCTGCAGATCTGCAAGCAGATTCATGGAGGGACCCGAGGTTTTCTGGAAGATGGAGGGAGACCTGGTGAAACACCTCATGCTTGGGAAGCTGAGGATATGCATTCACAGGGCCACAAACTAAATGCATAGCAGCCCCCACTCTTTCCGTGTGCCCTTCCCCTGTGAAAGGGTCATGTTGGGGAGGAAAGTCATCTCTTCAGAAAATGGCCTTTGCGGTGTTAGGGAAAGAAGAGCCCATCTGCTTTCTTTAATTTATAATATAGTCTATTGACAGTCTTCTGAATTAGCAACTTGGGATGGCCCCTCTGCACACCCTTATTAAGGAGGACTATGAGCTGGTAGCGTGTTATTTCCATGTGTATGTGGTTTGGGGCTCTTCCCTTGCTTTCACTCTAAACTGCTCTAACTGAGGAGTCTGCTCATTAGTGCTACGTTATCAGGGCTATCTGGAGTACTGGTTTGTTGCTCTTCTCGTAAAATGCAAATCCTCCCCACCCCACCCCACCCCATATGAAAACCCAGGGAATACTCATTATATTCATAGAAGGAGATATCCCGAGTTTTCTTAAATGACAAAAGTATTTGTGGGTGAGACCTTTGAAAGTAGGAAAGAAGTGGCTTCTCTTTCACACACATGCAGATTCATAAATCTCTGCAATACTTGAAATGTTGAAACTTTGGACTGATTCCCTAAGAGCTGTAGTCATACCCCTGAGAGGAGAAGGATGTTGAGTCATAGTGAAGAAAGGAAAGAAAAGCTGGATGTTTTTTCTATTGCAATCATCCCAGAGGTCAGACAGATGAACAACAAGAACACTGGTTAAATGATTCAAAAGGCTAGGTTTTCTGGCATTAGACATAAACACTTCAAGCACTCTGAAAGAAAATATGGAAATGAATTGTCCTGCCAGTATATCTAAGCATATTTGCCTTTTGAGTCTAATGCCTGAAGAAGGATTAATTTTAAAATGTTTTGGTAGAAAGTTTCTGAAGGACTTATGCTTAGGCTGTGTGAAGGCTATACCAGGACCAGCAATGGTGAACAATGGAATTGCACTGGCTTTTGGAGGTGTCTTACAGTGGCATAAAGAAGAGACAACATGTGATTTTTTTGCAGCATGACATAACATAATTTTTTAAAGCTACCTAATTAAGCTACTCTTTTGCTTAAATAAGTTCTTTATGGTTACCCAGCTCGCTTTTGCTACCAGGATAATTGCAAGAGTGAGTGATGTATTTGAAGACCTGGCTAAGACGGGAAAGCATACCAAAATTAGGAAAGAATACCATACATTCCAATACTTCAGGTTTTAATTTCACAGCATAAGGTTCTTGTTGTAACCTACTACTTCTATATTGATCACACAATGACTTGCCAGAAAGACAGTTTGACTGTTTGACGTACTAACTCTACTCTTGCAGCTTTCTGAAAAGGGGAGTTATTTTTCTGAGGTTGTACATTTTCCCATTTTTCATAACAGAGGAAAAATTGATTCGATGCCTGCTTCTGTTTAGAGCTCCACATTAAATGCCCCAAACAGAAGCTGTTCGGTTTCTGGGTCTCATTACCGAGTTGGAGTCTCCAATTGAGAAACTGGAGTGATTACTGGTTTGTTTGTCACTGTAGAGATCCAGTAAGAGGAGGGAGCCAATCTTCACCCGTCTGCTGGGTCTATCTGAATTTCCTCCTGTTCTCAAGCGACCGGCCAGGCAGCTCATCGTGCGCTTGGGTGTGACTGCAAGCCGTGGTGACTCACGGTTTAAGTGTACAACTCATACCGAAAGGAAAATGAGGCCAATTTTAACTCTACTTTTGATTTTATCTCTAGCTTACTTCTGTGAAGGTCACAAAGAGCCCAAAACTGCTACACGCAGCAAAAGGTAACCCAGTGTAAATAAGACACAGAAGGAGGTATCACCATAAACATGCAAAAAGAGAGAGAAATATACCTGCAATTCTCTGTACTGGGTCTGACCATGATAGAGTCCCTTCTCAAAAACAGAGCATTAGATGATGCAAAAGCTAGTGGTCATCTCTTGTCAGAGGATGAAAGTTGCTGAAAACGGCAAGTCGACAATTGGAAAGTACTTGCAAATCTGGAACTTGTTATAGAAATGATGGAACTGATTATATAGTGTCATTTCCTGATAACTTGGTTCTTTGTTAATTTTTTGTCTTAAGAGGTATTGCCTAGGACACAATAGTCAGACAGTTTCCTACTATTCCTGCTTTCCCTCTCCCTTCTTAGGACGGCTGATAATCCACACCTGTGGAGACTAGTTCTGCCAGCACTGGAGGAGACTCACAACCTTTTTCAGAAACCTTTTGGAGTTGGGTTTCTCACGGTACAAGGTAGGAGCTTCTTGAAACCACTTAAAGTTTATCTCAGGATCACACTGTTCACAGAATCACAGACTGGTTGAGGTTGGAAGGGACCTCTGGAGGTCATCTGGTCCAAACTCCCTGCTCAAGCAGGGCCACCTAGAGCCAGTTGCCCAAGACCATGCCCAGATGGCTTTTTCATATCTCCAAGGATGGAGACTCCACAACCTCCCTCAGCAACCTGTGCCACTGCTCGGTCACCCTCACAGTGAAAAAGTGTTTCCTGATGTTCAGATGGACCCTCCCGTGTTCCATTTTGTGCCCATTGCCTGTCACTGGATACCACTGAAAAGAGTCTGTCTCCATCATCTTTATACCCTCCCTTCAGATATTTGTACCCGTTGATGAGATTCCCCCTGAGCCTTCCCTTGAAGGGGATGAAGTACTAAAGGAGGGCTGAAACAGACCGAGATGTCTAGTCAGGGACTAAGCTGCCCCATCTACTCAGCAAAAACCTCTGGTGCTTCTTGCTACTGTCAAATGATTACAACACTTTTTGAAACTTGCTTTTTCTGAGGCAAGCGTGTAAATGTTGCACTTAATGACAGTGCAGGTCTTGGGTGTTTATTGGAGCCTGGACGCTGTTCCAGCCAGAGCTTGCCTAGGCTGGAAGCTTTTCAAAACACTCTGCAAAAAACACCTGAATAAAGTCAGTGAAGACTTATTTAGTTGGCTGGACCACGCAGCAGCCTACTGTTACCTTACGCCTTGTGCCAGATTCAATACCCAAACTGGACAAACGTATTTTAGGCTTGAGCGCAGTTGTGAAAAGCCGCCTGTGAGTTTGTTGGTGATAGTTTCTACTGCATATTTCGTATCTTTACTGAAATGAGCCCCTATGTCTTGTTTGCAGAACTCACACGGGGTCTTCAGTCTGCAGAAGAGACCAGTTGGGTTACGTGTTGGCTGCTTTACCTTTCAGCAAGCATGCAGAGGGGTGAGGAAGAGGAGGGAAGGCAGAGGGAGTGAAGGGCTGCCACTCTACCAGAAGGATGAGGGAGAATCAAATTCTTGCGGGTACTTCTTTGCACACAGACTTACTTCCTGATAGGGAGAATCGCAAACATGACCTTGAATTCCCTGTAAGGTGTTTTCTGACTGTTGTTTAGCTCAGGAGATTCATTTTCTCATATTATTTCGTATAGCACTACGATCTCATTTCTCCTGTACAAAATCCTCATCTTTTTATCAATCTAGCAAATTCTGGCTATGTTGACTCAAAGACTATCTCAGTACGTAGCTGATTGTTCTAGGACTTTGTGCAAGACTGCTGTCTACGGTTGGGTGTACTCCACAGGAGGTCAAGACCCTTACAGCCTCTCTAAGGCGTGTGACCATTTATAGGATCTCCAGAGCAGTATCTTCTCTACCCGCTTTTGCCGAGCACACTGCTGCTATTGGGGCTTCAATGGGAGCGCTCGGCAGAGCAGTCTCCTGTTGACTAACTTCTCAAAACACCCCAGGTCAGTTTAGGGTTTGTGAGTTGCTCACAGGAGCAATGTTCTGCAGAGTGTGTTGTACCCGTGCATATTACCTACTTCACCTCACGTCCCTCCACCTCAGAAAGACTTGTAAAATTTGGGATTCTGGGGTTCAGGTGGAGTTTTGCAAGTCACGGTCAACCTGTTTACATCTCTACGTGCAGACAGGGCAGAGCACGGTCATGTTTGGTCCTGATAAGATACAAAGATACAAACTTCAGCTCTGAGTGCTCATTTGCATGGCTTCCTGCCATGCGAGAACAAGTTACTGTCCAAGAAAATGCAAATGCCTTGTGCTTTATGACGAGTGCTGTAAATCAGAAATTGTGGTAGTTATCTCACATGAAGTCCCTCTAAGAAAGAACAAAATACCACTGTTCTAGTGAAGTGCTTATGAATCACCACCTGGTAAAAAACGACACCACCTGTGACATTTCAGTATGGGCTCAGCAAGTGGGGAGAACGTACTGAACTGAGGCAGCTAGTGACCGTGTCACGCAGGGGTTATTATATGACATCATGAGATCCAATATACTGCACATTCCTTTCAGGCTGAGAAATGTAGCGGGAACTGCACAGCTGACACAGAGCTAGGAGAAGAAATCTTAAAATGAATAGTTTAAGTGAAGAAAACATGCAATTTCTTGCATGCAGGGAGTAGAGCACAAATTATGTATTTTTCTCTATGAACTTAATAATTACATGCAGAAACTGCACGTAGATACACGGTAGTGACTATCACCTTATTAACAGATTGTAAGGCGTAGGTAAGGATGAACAACCCAGGGGCGTTTTTAATAACGTTTCTGGAACAAAGCAATAAGTGAACCAGAAGCATTCAGGAACACAAACGAGCTGCCGCTCCAGCTGGGAATGTAGGCTTTGGGATTGGCACTTATAGCCTATGTAAGTAATGTTAATGCAAAATTACACAGCTCTAGGGTTGTGTGCTAAATACTCCAAAGAGAGAGTAAAACAGAATATAGTATACGCTGAGTCCCTCATCTGCTAAGGCATTTAACAGAGTACACGTCAGTAAGTGGAGGAGTAGTCCCACTAAGATCTGAATGAGCAAGCCGTGAGAAATCTATTCAAAACATACCCTGTTCTGTTGCGTATCAGGAAATATCAGAGAAATTTTTTTCTCCAGCATTACGATTTGTGTTATTTTAATATCGCTTTGCAGTTTCATTGGTGGCAGAGAAGACTGAAATAATGTAGCAGAATGGGCAGGAAACTTCCAAACACCAATCTTAAAAAACAAGGAACAGCAGATATTTTGTATAAAAACAGATTTGAGAAAATGCTCTTGTGTAATAATCAATAATAACCGATTTTACTGTCTTTGGAAAATTAGTTTTTTACTGAACTGGTCCCTGTATGTGGCTTCTAAACCTGCTGTCAAAGTGCATTCAGATCAGCTGAAATGTAAACTGATACATAAATAAAACACAGTTTGAGGTTCTACCTGTTCTGTCTCTCATTGTGCAAATCTCGCCACTTTGACTGAGAGAGGTCGTGTGTCAGCACAGTCATGTTTATTCGGATTAGTGGCTGTTCTACCAACAAGAAATTTATAACTGCTTTTATGTTGTTGGCAGTTGTACCTTGTAAGGGCGCGATGACTAAGCTTCACATGTTTCTATTAATACAAAGTTGGCTGTCATTGATATCAATACTGGCTGTTGCATAAAGCGAGAAATGCTTTAGATAGATAGCCACTTAAAAATCGGTAGAAACTTCTCAAGTGCACGTTGCACTGTAGATTTGTGTTTAAAATGTCTCAGTTGCCAAGGAAGCTTTATTTCTGTCAGGACATGAACAGCTCGCTTGTTTTTTTCGTTATTTGCCAATTGCAGTGGAAATGATGCAGCACAAAAAACTGCTGACTGAAGAGTCAGTTGTATTTTCTAGGTACTTTCTGGTTTTGAAATAACACTATAGATTATCACAAGTGGTGCAGTTGTTTGAATTCAGCTTCTGCCAAGTTTTTACTCTGCCGATGCTGCTAAGAATAGAGAAACCTACCTTAGAAGCTACTTCTTAAGTCATAGGTTGTTATTTTCAATATTAAATATAAAATGATGTTTAAATTAAAGGTCTCATTTATCTTATTTGTCATGACGTTACTTAAATGACATTGCATGTTAACAATTATGTAAAGAATAATACTGTATATTGCAGAGCGGCCACCCGCTGCTGCAGGCAGCTGTGATTTACTAGAACGGGGGAACAACCAGAAGGATGTGAGTTAACGTGCACTGGCGCAAGGCGACACAACTCTACCAGGACTATAAATCGGCATACCCCGATGAACAATAATAAAGGTGACGAGTCTTTCAGTCAAGAAAGACAGCATTTTCACCAGATGAGGCCTGTGTTGGGGCTCTCTGACAAGCAAAGCACAGTCCTACAGGCCCTTAGTCATAATCTGAAAGCCAGTGCCCCCGTGGAAGGCTGAGCAGACTCACACCCTGGGAACTTTCCAGTGGTTCGCCCAGCCCAGCCTTGAGTGGATCTGCTGTGCCCAGCATCTGTCCTCGGGAGGGTCACTGTATTAACTGGGGTCTCTACGCCCACCTGCACTTCTGCCCCAAGTTTAGGTAGGGCATCCAGCTTGTGCCTAAATAATTAGCAAAGACGTTAACAAAAGCTTGCATTGCAAAGTTAAAGAACAACATTTTAGTTGCAAGCATTGCTCTTCAGTGATTCTGCTGGGGAGCTAGAAGATGTAAAATATTAACCGGAGAAAAAGGGGAGGGAGGCAACTCACAAATCAAATAGCTACTGTGTTTTAAACATCCAGCGGTCGTGAGCTGCTGATGGAGTGGCACGACTGCAGATACTGGACTGTGGAAGGAGTTTGGAAGTATACCTAGGTATACCTTGGTATACAAATACACCTGTTTATCTAACACTTTGGTCCACTTACATCCAAAATGTTAAAACAAGGAATATGTTCCTTGCTTCTCCTCCTGAACATGGCTCAGTTTACTCCATCGTTCCCTGTTTGACCTGAGCATCCTCTCAGTGCCTCCGGTTGTGCTTCTCAGTATGCACAGGCCAGCCGCCACCCGAGAAAGCGGCTGCCTCGTCCCTGCTTAAGTGCTCTGCTTGAATTTTGGGGTGCGGGAGTGGCAAGCGGCATTTCCAGTGTCCCCAGTCTGGGAGCACAGCTCATCCGACGGGCACAGGCGAGGCCCGGCCTCCCGCAAAATGCAGCACCTTGCCTTCTGACTGGGGCACCGAGCTGGCAACAGAAAGTACTCAGTCCCTTACCTCAGGGCTGCAAATTGTATCAAAAAATATAAGCATAAAAATTGATACCCAAATTTTAGGGCCCTGTTTCTTGTTTGCTCTCCCCCCACTCACAGATTTTTCAAAATTTGCTGCAAAAGGACCCACTTGCAACATGAGAGGATCAGCGGTCGTCCTCCGCACGTGTGCCTTGACCTATTTAACCTGTTTTCTGGTGATGAGGATATTGTCTTCGAAGCTGACAAGGCATCCCATTTCTTTCCTCTGAGCATTTTTTGAATGATTTTGGTAGAAATTACTAAAAAGTTACAGATAAAAAACCTGCCATCACCAGTTTTCATTAGTTCTCCTCATCTCCTTCTGTTCATTAGTTCTCCAGACATTAGCCTGTTTATGTTGATCAAACAGCTACTCTCCTGAACACATCACAAGGATTTTATTTTAATCCATGTGCATTATTTTAAGCTCATAATTGATGGGTGATAAAAATAGGCAGCAGGCCATGAAAAATGTGAAAATTAGCTTGGATTAGACCGAGCTTGTTCAGATGCCGTCAAGGTTTCAAACAGCAAAATACAACATATTGCCAACTATGCTAGCTATATTCCAGATCCAAGATGTACTTGATTCTTTGGCTGGACGGCCACCATAGTTAAGCAGGTATTGTGGGATATATATATATTAAAAATGAAGCTTCATCCAAAGGAAAAAAAAAAAGGTATTTAGGTCGATAATGCCCTGGAAAATCCTTACAACAAAAGCATAACATTTAACCACTGATGGAATGAAGTCAAATTAGTTAACCAAAAACTCTTCCAGAAAACAAATTAGAAGTGCTGAGAAAAGTTGTATCGTTGCCTGTTGAATTTTAAATCATCCCACTTACAGAAACTGTTAAAGTACAAAATATGTTGCGTTATCAGATAAAAGCAGGAAACAAACTTCTAGGAAAAAGGGTTCCAGGCAGGAAAGTTGCCTCCAGACTATCAGTGCCAAAGCAGACTGACTGGAGATAGAGTCCTCTCCCTACCCTACAGGTGGTGAAAGAGAAATAAGCTTATCCCAAGGAGAAAAGTCGTTGCTGTTGGTCAAAAAAAAAAAACCAAAAACCAAAAAAAACAGGTAGTAAAGAAGGGGCTCAAAAGAGCATTGAGGAAAAATAAATCAACTGGTCAGTTAGAGATTGGTAAACAGAATAATTATAAAAAAGTAGTTTATTGCTAAAGACTCTAATAATCAGGGAAAAGCTGCCCATCCAGAAAGTGACTGTTAATAAATTAAGACAGTTGTTATGTTGCTACCAATAAATTCCATTTCTTTTGAGAACGTTTTGGTGCAGGTATTAAATTATTTTTTCTATAGAAACAGCCAACTGAAAGCAGGTTGGAGCAGTTCTAACAAAAACCACAATGAAATGGTTCAATTCACAGAAGGAAATGAGGAAGAGAAGTTCTAGTAGAAAGAACAGGTAACAGAAAAGTTCAGTCCTGAGACTGTTTATAAATAGCATTAAAATTAAACATTTCTGCTTCCTCAAAATGAACTGTTGGTTCACACCAATGAAGCATGGATAAACTGCACACAGATTTTCCAGAAATAATTAGGCAGAAGGAAGGATGAAACCAGAGCTGACTTCACAGAGTGCGTAGCCCAGCTTTAAAGAATATTAGTAACAAGATCCAGGAAGGAATCACCTGGACTAGCAACTGAAAAAAAAATAGCAATCCAGATCACCTTGTCAGCTGCTCAAGAGCAAACGGGCAAAGTGGGCTGCAGGTGGGGGCACGGCGAAGGGTGCCGGGGAGCCCAGGCAGTACTCCTGCTTGGAGTGCCCAGGAGTTCCTGCAGCAGCGGAGGTGTCTCAGCAGATGTGTCTTGGGTTTTTAGGTCCTACAGACCGACTCTGAGGAGAAGGGCAGTTAGAAATCACTGTGTGCTTTTCTCCCCCCGTCCTCTGCACATGAAGGAAACAGTCCAAAACGGTTTTCCAAGGAAGCCCTAAAACACCCACGTACACTGTCACAAGGGTTACAGTGCACATCTATCTTCTTTCCAGATCTACTCTGCTAAAATAGAATAAAAACTCTATTCTTAAGCTGGGACATCATCAAAACCCTCTGAAGGTCAAAGACTGCAGATGAGCAAATTTGTTTGTAAAGTGTATTTCCTGTCTTTCTTAGCTCAAATCACCAAGTAATTTCTGCTTTCAGCATATTAAAAAAGCGGCGTCCTGCCACTTGTCAGCTGTCTCTAGGGTTTCCATTTTTCAGGGTTCAGACCAGAAGCAGTACAGAGATGGCATTTCTTTGGGTTTTTTTTAATGTTTTTCTTTCACAGACTACATAAGTACCAAATGGTCTTTTTCCACAGTGAAGAAGCTTCAGGCTGAACCCTGAAAAAGCTGAAGTTCTTCTTGAATATACTTGTCCACATAGTACAGACATTGTCCATTTGTATGTCGTACATCTTCATTGCAGCACCACAGTAATATTTTTTAAAGCTGTTTTTTAACAGGAGCATTTCCATTGTGTTTTTCCATCTCATTTTCCATTGTATCTCCTCTTACTGTCAAGTGCTCTAGAGCCCCTGTGGAACTGCGGGAGCATTTGCTCTGCAGGTTTGAAGTCTTTTTGGCTGCTTCTTTGCTACCTGATGGTGCCTCCGGAGCCCTGGTGACATATGGCAACAATTTCTGTCCTCTGAAGACCTCTCTGCCTTTTGCCAGTCACATGAAAAGCAACAGGCAGGATCAGCCAGGCAAGGTGTGCAGCACTCCCTTTTGCTCCACTTTCCCCTGAGAAAGTTGGAGGTTGGTCCATAAGGAAGGGAAGTCACCCAAACCTGCTGCGGCGTCTGGCACGCAGTGGGGCTTTACGTCAAGACCCCTAAATTCAAGCGAGCGATGACTGAGCTGCACAGACATGCCATAAGGATCTCAAGTTCCCTTTCATGTGTGCTCAGGTTGTTCCCATGCCATAGCCACCTTTCTGCGGTGGGCAGAAGAGTTTGTTGAAGACAGAATGACTCCGTGCTGATGCTACTCGGAATCTGAGTTTTAGGTACTTTTTATGTCCACACAGCATGACTCAGAGTACCAGAAGTCTTAGTCTTAACAGCATTCCCAGAAGGCTAATACTGAAGTGCGGAGAGACAAGTTTTAAGTGAATAAACAGCTCTTTTATACAGATGCCATACGCAGCGAGGAAGAGGCCCATGGAGACCTAGCTGGCGGGTGACTCGACCTCCAGGTCCCTATACAGTCAGTGGAAAAGAAAAAGACCTCTCTAGGAGGCACTTAGAGTCTGAACAAACGCCTACTCCCTGCTATTGACTCTCTTCCCAGAATAGCATCAGCCCCAGATAACACGCAATCTGAATTGCTCACGTCTTTTTTTGAACTGGGGCGCTTTCTGTGGTTGTCCAAGTCCTTGTCAGATGTCAGAGGAGATCTTCATGCAGTCTAAATTTTCAAAGGTGAAGTCTGGCTTGTGGTGATGTGTCAATTTTGATTTATTTCAAAAATAAGATATTCAGAACGCCCTATCACACAGTCCCTGAGAATGAAGCCCTGAAAGACTGTATGCTGCTTACCCAAACACTATTTAGTTTTGAAAACTTGACTTAAATTATATAGTGAGCAATCTAAGATGCCCACTGTGGACTACTCTTCTTCTTCTAACCTTGTCCTTTAGCTGTCATTGACTCTTGTAGCTAAAATGGTATTTAGAAATGTATTTAATAAATAATTAATGGGTCTGGAGTTTTTTATTTATTTGTATCTAAATAAAAGTCCTCAATAATGCTCCAGTAAGGCTGAGACTAGATGAAGATGATGTGTTTCATAAATCCTCTGCTTGCTTCAGACGGATACTAAGTAACTCCTACTCTTGAAATAGGAAACTGTGTCATCAGACAAAAAGCTCCAAATGCTTAATATCATACTGAAATAATAATTGTGTTTGTTCAGCTGTACATATCATGATAGGTCTGAGCTCACCGCCTATCTGTCTTATAAAGGCTCTCTACTTTAAGTTCCTTATCTTTTGTAAATGTAGGTTTTAATACTCCTGACTAGATAAAAAGAAGACAGGGAAAGGGAAAGGGGAAGGGGAAGGGGGAGGGGAAGGGGAAGGGGAAGGGGGAGGGGAAAGGGAAGGGGAAGGGAAAGGGAAGGGGAAGGGAAAGGGGGAGGGGAAAGGGAAGGGGAAGGGAAGACTCTGGTTTTGACTAGTAGTGATTAGTGATGATAAATCAAATCAGAAAAGTAGCAATGGGTTCTAGCCAAATTTAAAGGTAGAGTCTTCTTCCTTCCTGTGTCCAGGTGTTCAATCATTTTGTATTTTAACATGACATCTTCCTCCTTCACAATTTACCATGACCAAAGCAAGGGTATTGACAGCATGGGAGAATCAAATTGCGAGATGAAATGGCAAGCAAAATTGTCCGTGGTCATGTACGCCTGTCTGAAGTATGCATTTGCAGAGGAGAGCAATCTGTGTGCTGAACAGTCGCCGATGCACTGAAGCTCTGGGGTTATGGAGTAAGTTCAGCTAGGAAATATTTTAGCTCTAAGTCTTTACTTACCACACGCAAACTGAAAATTTCATGTACTTATTACACATCCAGATTTGAGCAGGCATTCACGTGGGGGACAGAGAACACACCTTTAACCCAAGCACTCCTCTGCCCGGTTCCTACATCAAAACCAGAGGGGAGTCTCTCCGAGAAAAGGGTGCCGCAACCAAACCACAACTCTGAGAAACATTTTATTTCTCTATCTCATCTTTGAAGCAGCTGAGGTTTCCTCTTACTGGAAAAGCAGGGAGGGCTATGTGAAGGGAGAGAAAAGGAGGAATGGGACCTATCTGATGGAGACAGCCATGGCATTTTCATCCTAGTCCAATATTTCTGCTAAATTTTTCCAAAGAAAAGAAAGCAAGAGAAGTATTTCTAAAATTCTTTAACATTATTATGCTGTTACTCTTCTAGTTAAGAGCCATTTCTAGATGTGTTTCATAGTGCTTTGTAAATATTTGACATTTCTTCTGTGTTTGCTTACCTTTTTTTTTTTAAACTTCTATAGTTCCATATAACAACCCTACAGAGCCACTTCATAAGGGTTGGCATGGCTGCAGTTGCGCGAGTGGGAACAAATGTTCTTACCAGGAATGACTAAAGAGAATGTTTTCTTCATTACTTCTGACATGTTATGCCAGCATCTGGCTCCTTCCGCAGCTGCAACTGGACCTAGACCCAGCTCAAGGCATCTGGAGCAAGACGCTCGAGTTTTGTACGCACCTCACAGCGTGAAGCGTGTCCCTGCTGTGAGATGCTGTGAGGACCTGTGTAGCCTGTTGACAGACAGCTCAACGGAAAGGCCCCGGCGCAGCGTGGTGTTTCACCACTCTAAGCACGTAATTAAATTCCAATGAACTTCTAACAGTCAAGTTCCGAGCTGAGGTGCCGGTCTCTCTGGCCTCGATCCAGCAAAACACTTCGGTGCATGAATAAAACTTCCCCACTGTGAACAGTCCTGTTGGCAAATCAGTGGGAGCTACTCACCGCTGAAAGTTCGGTATGTGTTCAAGAGATGTGTTTGATGTGGCCACAGTGCCCCACGCTAAGTGCTGTCTTGAACCTGGGCCAAAATCCAGTTTACCGTGTGGTGCCTTCTTGGCGTTGCTGGTTACCTCCCAGGCAGCCTTGCTCGCTTAGATGTGGACACCCTCATTTCAGAAGCAATGTTAAGCGCTTTTAAAAGCCACTTTCTCATGATAAAAATTCAGCGATGATCCCCTTTTGGACAGTAATATAGTGGTAGGTTTACATCAGAGCACTCTGGCAGTCAAACCGGGAATTAAAAGTCTATTGAATAGAAATTACAGGGCTAGGAAAATATCATAAACATCTAAAAGCACTGCACGTACAGTCATACTCAGGAGATAGACAGCTATCAAAAACTGCTAGTAATAATGTTGTCCACTATCTTTGGTAAAATCCTGCTTATGTTTTCTTTCATCTTCATGCCTCACCTTTAAATCTAGAATTTTGTCTCTTGCCAGTTTTCAGACCCTAAGTGAAGGGGAATTATCAAGTGGCCAAAGTAGAAAAGCAAACTTATCAGCATGCTTTTTCTGCTCTTTTTCCTTCCAAAACTTTCTAGGAAGCCAAATTTTCCCAAAACATGGTTGTTCAAATAAACTGTGGGGTGTGCAAGAGCCACCACATTCATTGCCGGTAAAACAATCCTAATATTCCAGCACAACCACTTTGGGTTGTTGAAACTCGAACTGTGGCTGGAGCATTGCCCATGCATTAGGGCGCTCTTCTGAAGCCTAACACTTCCCCTCTTCAGATTACTTAACCTAAATACAAAGAGAAAAATAAGAAGATAACACTGGCATTTTCTTTTTGAAAAGTGTAACTCATGAATACCAGGCTGTATGAGATCTAAGGCGTATTAAAATTTGCCAGCAAAAAGAGATCACTGTTCTGTACTGTGTCACTTAAAGCATACTTGATTCTTAGTTTTTGTACCATTAAATAAATACTGTTTACATAAAGTGTCTGCAATCCGTTAGTACTGTCCGGTAGTTTGAAAAAGTAAAGCCATATAGGTCAGATTTCCAGGCACGTAAATCCAATTGAACTCAACCGAAGTACTACGGGCAAATAAAGGTATTATGATATAATTTGTAAGTATTATCAACTCTTTCAGCTTCTCTAGGATGCCAGAACTCATTTAACCTGGGTGCTCATGTTAGCTGTTGTCCAACGCGTTGTTGAAATCTACACCTTTGTGCAAGTATCTGTAGTATCTTAAAAATATTGGATACCACCCTTTTGGTAGTTTCAGATGTGATCAGATGATGAGAAACTATTATACTGTCCTATGCCTATATATATAAAGAAGTAGTAGCTATAAACACTTAAATAAACAAAACTCCACTTGGACAAACATAAGTGTATACCCAAAATATTCACTGAGGTTTCTCTGTTTGCCTCCTAAAAACAGTGGTAGATGTCACATCACCCACCAGAGGGAGCTCATACAGTCAAATGTAAGGGCATCTTTTACAGGCGTTAATTAATTAGAGCTATTTAAAGGGTTATAAATAGATTTAAACACATTTTTAGCAGTTAGTGCATAGCTGGATGTAATTTAAATTGGCTCGGAACTGTAATGTGCGTGGGTTTCTTTCCCTTGAAAGAATACCCCTTTTTTGAAATTATTTCAAAAATAAGTGTTTATATTCCTGGTGCAGATAAGTTCACGAGGAGGTACTATTTCATAAGTGAGTAGTGGGCATTTTTTCTGATTAGACACACAGCCAGGGCGTGAGCTCCCTGAATAAGCCTAATATTTAGAACCCTATTTATAGGAGTATGTTTGAATATGCGTCTGTCCTGCATGAATATTAACACTTGCCTCCTATTTTTTTGTACAGACATCCAATCAGTAAACCTATATACTGATGGACTCGCAGAACAGGAGTACAAAAGGGTCTGACCACAAGACGGTCAAGATTTTGTAGCAAGTAATGTTTTTAAATGATGCGTTTACTTCTGACTACTCTTACAAATTCAGAGTGGTCGACTGACTCCAGCTACCCAAGCACAGCAAAGGAACGCGACAGGCAAGAGTCAACGGAATAAACTGGGGAGAGAGCCGAGATGACATGGCTTTGGAGAAAGTCTGTAGGCACAGGGCAACCTGGGTTGTGCACTGAGATGTGTCCTACGCTTGTAGGAAAGTCACAAGACAGAAGTGGAAGCTTTTCGATCACTGAACGTCACATCACTGTCCCTGCATGCGGGTAACGGGGGATCTAGGTGATAAAAGCACCAAACTACTTGTGCAATGAAAGCAGGAAAAGCCCATTAGTGGGCATGCATTTATTTCAGCACTAAAGTGCTCTAGCTTCAGTGTGGCTTCTCTTTACTATACACAGGCTATTTATCAAGGCTGTAATTTATTTATCTTTGACACAAATACAGCAGTTGGCATGGTATTGGGCTCGACGATCCTTATGGGTCTCTTCCAACTCGAGATATTCTATGATTCTATGATTAGCAGAATAGAGTCATATGCTGATACTGGTTATTCCTCTTTCTATAGAAGAACCATCTGCAATGCTGCAATCGCAGTACAGCTCTGCTGGTACTAGATGTATTAGACAGAAACGTAACCTTCATGAAAGAAATATTCCAGTATAAAATGTTTGTGTAGACTAGGCTTGGAAAAGCCTTGGGAAACATCCAAAAAAAATCTTCTTAGTGTTGAGCTGAGGACAAGAGCCTATACATCCCACTGGTGCAAGCCATAAAAGGCAAGAGAGGGAGCAGTTAAGGCCCACGGCTCACTCGATGGTTCCTCTTCCTAGCTGTAACTACTTCCTTTCCGTCACTTACAGTTCTCATATCACTGTACTCATTCTGAGCACCCTAGGCACAGTCTGACATCTGGCTGCACATTTGTTACATCAGCACACACATCCTCATTTCATTTCCCTAATTTCTGTATTAAAATTCAATACAAAATTCCAAAAAGTAACTACATCCACAGCCCACCTGCTCTCATATGTTCCTCACCAGTTCAAAGAAAGCCAGCCTATCTGCCAGCCAGCACCTGCAGGCTGCTACAAAACACCGAATCTTGACAAAACACCGTAGCTTTGGTTTGGAAACTGTCTCAAGCACCCGGCGATCATCAGACCACGTCATGAGATCACCAGTCAACTGGATCTGAGCTCTAGGCCGATGTCGCTTACTCAGTAGGCGGGGGACAGATGCATGGGTTGTGGCTGGGGCGTGTGTGTGGGGGGATTAAAGGAACCGAGGTTTAGAAGGGGGAACTGATGATTGGCGTGTAGAAAAGCTGAGTGACTCATGCACTAAGTCTTGTGCGTTCTACAGTGTAAACCACCCAAGTGTGCAGTCTAGAAAGCCTGGGTTGAGGTTAACAGTAATTTGTGAATGATTGTCTTCTTTCATTCATACGGGTATAAGTAACGCGTGACATTCTTTGTAAGGAGCACTGAAGAACCTAGAGGTGACTGGCCAGGTAGATTTTTTTTCATTCTTATAAAATAATCAACTTCTTTGAGTTTAAAATGCAAGCTGCACAGTTTTGGTGTCCATCTGAAGGACCATCTCCATAACTCCCAGTTTAACATTGCAAAACCAAGGGACTCAGTGGAGGGAAGGGAAAGGTCGAGGCTGCCCATCCAACTCCACCTTGCTACCCTCTCTCCCTCCTTAACGTGCACTCTGGTACAGCCGTGCGGTCACAATGTCTGCCCTTGTCCCAGAGGAGCCCAGCAGGATGGACAATGGGGGCCAGCTTTTCGGTACTTGTTCGGTAAGAGCCCTAGGCCTTCATTGCTGCATACCTTCCAGGCCTCTCATGCAGACAGTCAATAGTTTCCTCATGGGTTTTCCAAGGGTGTTCATCACCATATTACCCATGCATATACATGCCAGGACACTCTGAAAAGGAGGGAGAAGACCCTCAGGGCTGTGGGTGCACACGTCTGTCTGTCTGTGCGCATGGGAGAGAAGAGTCATGCCAGCACCCAGGTTTTGTCAACTCTCCTCACAATCCTGCTGGCCAGGGCCAGCACTCCTCCTGCAACGTCACCACCTGGGTGGACCACACTTCCATTCCCTGCAACCTTCTTCTTCGATCATTGCGCATCTTGCACCTTTCATGAGACGAGAGGCAAGGCTCCTCCAGACAACAGTCTCCCCAGCTCCTCTAGACGCTTCCATCTTGTGCGTTGACCAAGCAAAGAATTTCATGTTGGAAAAAACACCAAGTGACTCCATGACTAAGACTGCGACCGGCTCGTTTCTGCAAGGTGACCTGTGACTGGAGTTTGAGCAGCCAATGGGCACGTGCCAGAGCTTCCCAACCACACAGTCCAAAGGAAGGCTGAGAAGAGCTCGGTGTCCTACCCTTGCCTATTTGTACCTGCTATGAACAATGTGTAATGCTCACAAAGGCCTAGATGGCAACAAGGCCTCTGGGGGGAGGTGACACACTTCCAAAGATCATTAATTCACAAAATCAGCCAGAATAAAGATAATCCTGGAAAGGGAAACATTAAGAAAAAGGCACCAAACTCAAACCTGCAGGTCCTTATCTTCCAGACTTTTCAAGTGCAAAATCGCCCCAGCCTCTGGCTGTTTCAAGACTGCATGAGTCATATCCTTGCTAACTGGAATACTTAAATTGAGCTTGTTCAGCATTTGTTACGATGGAAGGAAGTTAGTTTGTAATAATAGGAAATGGAAAGCATAGGCCTTGTTTTTTTACACCCGTGTACTTCACTGTTTTCTTAAGTGGTCTGAAGCAAATACATTTGTCATCGTAGTGGCATGCTTACTTTTGCTAACCTGAATAACCTGGATAATAGAAATACGCTTAATCTGTGTAACAGACTGTGTCTATGTGGCTGTAAGCATTTAGCAACTTCTTTTGTCATCTGAGCCTTTCACATGTCTTTCCTTGCCTTCTGACCCCTGGTGAATTGCCAGCAAGAGCCTCAGACCACGCTGTTCTTTTGCTGAATGCAACTGCAATTGTCACAGCCTGTAGTCAGAAGTTCATAACATTTAGGCAGTTGAACTCAAAAGCTGAAACTGCCTTCCAAGTTCTAGGGTGAAATATGATGATGTAAAAACATCTTTGAAATAATCATATAAAATTCTATTTTACAGTGCTATACTTACAATGGACCTAGCTAGCAGGCCAATTTGAGGTCTCTCCTTAAATAGCAGAAGGACCCAAATCATATTGTCTATTTGGAAATACAGCATAAGGACGACAAACAAACATTCCCTTAAAAAATTAATTTCAGCTATTGAGTCAGCAGAGCTACGAAGTTTGAAGTAACATCTAGAGAAAAATTCAGCATGTCAAAATTGGAGATTTATTGAATATGAAAAAGTTTATCATTATTATGCTCTTGATTAAAAAATCAAGAGATGAATGGTAGATACAGCAGTTACCTCTCAGAAGGCTGTTCTAGCCCTTTTTACTCTTTGCAACACTTGAATGACTTTCTGGGTTCATTTTATCATAGAATGGTAGAGTTGGAAGGGACCGTAAAGATCATCTAGTTCCAACCCCCTGCCCTGGGCAGGGACACCTCCCACTAGACCAGGCTGCTCAAAGCCCCATCCAGCCTGGCCTGGAACACCTCCAGGGATGGGGCATCCACAGCTTCCCTGGGAAACCTGTTCCGGTGAACACGGTTACGTTGACCTTTCTGCATTTTTAATTTCACTTGCCTATGAATATTTTTGGAAAATACCATTTGGCTACCCTCCTGTCTTTCAATCCCATTTCACTTCAATCCCATTTCACTCTTTAAAAATTTGTTTTCATGAGATACTTTAGATTTTCTTCCTTTGTACTTCCGTATCAGTTTTACTCATTTGGATTGTGATGCCATTTCTCTAAGTCGCTATTCTCAGACACACGAGCATCCATGCTAGCAGGCAAATATATTGATACAAAGTAGTTGTTTTTTACTTTCGCCATAGCTAAAAGTAGGAGGAAAAATTGATTGCGAATAGCCATAGTTCAAATTAAACACAAATATCTGACATCAATTAGTTTGGGATGTTTGAAGAGTTCCATATTTATCCAGGCTGGTAGCTGGACCGTACCATGAATCTGGCGTCTGTACATCTGTAAAAATGTTCCCTGAAGACTTCCATACTGGTCAGTCTCTTTAGGTTAGAAAAAACATATTCCCTGGCTATTCTTAAATCGCTGTGTGTCACAAATGAGGCCTAACTTTCCTTCTCCACATGACTGTCTCTCTCCCTCACGTTTTTCTACAACAGTATGGCCTGTTATTATTCTGACATCTAATGCATAATGGCTGCACTTAAATAGAAAATTTCAAGGTGAACACAGTTATTTGTAAGTAAAGTTTTGCTGTCTGATCCATCTGCATCCAAAGCCAGTCTGCTAATGAAGTAATTTTACGTACTTTGTACAGCTTTCAATGAATTCACTGAAATCACCAGCCTGGCTGATATTTTCAAAGGCAGATGGAAAAAATCCCTGACTAGAATGAGAAATTATTTTTCTAAATGAGAATCCTCCTGTTCAAAACACATAAATACAGACAAAAATAATACATCCTAGACCCTGCAGTGTCCTGCGCTCAAAGCAAAGCCCTGAAGTCTGTACAGGGTATGTTTCCCATCAGTGCAAAATTCAGGCAAGGCTTTTTCATCATTCCCAGGCTTGACATCCCAAGTGTTGTTTATTCATTATGGGCTTTTTTCTCTTCAACTTTCACAAGATACAGTGAAAACTGGACCCTCAGGTAACAATGAAAGAGGAATAAATACAGTGTTACACTGCCCGCAGAGCATTCCAGCAGAAAGCACGTGCCTCAGGGTGGTGATGTCCCTTCGTGTCTCCGCAGTGGCCGGGGTAAGGTGGTAAGCGGTGCTGGGCACGTACGCTGCCCCTGCCCCGGCGGCTCAGGAGGAGAAGTGGAGAGAAGGCCGTCCTCTCCCGCTGCCTCCTCGTACTCTCCTGCTGCAATGTCAGGTGCTTGTAGTAACGCCGAGCCTGTTTTCACGCCTGTGCTGCAGGCAATACTGTAGGTAGTTAGCACAGAGAAATAAAGGGCAGCTTGTATTTTTTTGTCCCCTTCGCCACCAAAATTACTGGGGAACGTTTTTGGTGCCAAAAGACTCCCCCAGGAATTGTTCTGATTAACATAAAATCCTATTCTTATAATAGATTAGTGATAATAATCAAAGCTAAAGTTCCGGCGGAAATCCTAAATTCATAGTTTTCAATTACTAAGACACATTTCAGTACTAATGACACGTCAAGTTGAATTCCAGTCTCATGAAGATGTAAGAAGCTGCATCTGTCAAGCAGAGTTAAAAATACAGGGTGATTTAAGAACATTCAGAACATAAAACAGCTTTTCTATATCCGCTTTTAATGAAAAAAATACTGTATGAATAGAAATGGAAGTATAACAAAGAATTTTCAGTTGTTCTAGGAAAATACAGGGATAAATAGAACAAGTAAAACTAACATTTTACTTCCAAGTTATTTGTATATCATGGAACTCCTGTCCCTACTTACAGCCGCTTATGTTTCAAAACAGACCAGAAAATAAGAGCAAAATATCCTCACAGTGCTTTTACTGACATATTCTCAGTTGAAACTATGATGGTAGTATTCATATGTGCTCATATATATTCATATAATTTTTCATTTTTTGCATGCCAAAAATTACAATAAAAAGGCCTCAAGCTATCTTTACACTTGAGGAAGGAAAGTTTGATCTCATCTGTTTCCTTTTAGTTTCATAGCTTGCAGATTATTGCTGGCAGTACATTCGTTTGACAAAAAATACTTCTGTTACTTCAATTTTTAATGTGCAATTTCTCAGATTTTATACAACAATGTAAAGTTGATATGGGATAATATAGTTTTTACCAGTGAGGAGATCTGTTTGAAGATAACTTCGAAAGACTTTAGGCATGAGGAAAATAATTGAAAAAATCTTCACCAAACTAAAATTAACATACACGTATTCCATATATTAACATTGTCCCTGCTGTATGCCTTAGTATGGTCCAAATTCCCAACAGAGAGACTATTTATATCATTTTCTAGTGTGTCCATATCTTCTTAAATTGGAAGAAATATGTTTAGAAAAGAAACCTGATCTACTAGAACATATAATGGGGATAGATTAACTTCAATTATGTTACTTGAAATAAAATATCCATTATATAATGGATGAAATATCCATTATATTAAGCTACTGGCTGACAAGCATTAAATCAAATATAGACTTCTACGTACTCTGTATCTGTAGTAAAGTATTATAACATATTAAACAGACCTTTATTTTAAAATCTCTTTCCAGCACAGGACCAATTCTGTATTAACTGCCTCACATAAGCTACTTGAGAGTTATGAGGACCCCTGTCTTTTTTGGTACTGTATTCTGAGTTTTTCCAGTTGCTCTACACACTGCGTCTGGGCCAGCTTCAGAGTTCGGTTCTCCTCTGTCAGTTCTGCGTATTCCTTAGCCAGCTGAGCGGCATCCATGCTTTCTTTTTCCACTTGTTCCAGCCTGGCAATCAGCTCCTTTCTGATGATTATGAAAAAACCGAAAGATTAAAAATGGCAGCATGCAGAAATTTGTCGTCGTGTGTTAGATTAAAGCTGGAATATGGGTAGTTAACACGGCATTACTTGAGCTCCTGTGAAACAAAGACCTCAAAAATTAATTTGTTAGAGTCCTCCTTTTCCCTTTAAAAGATGAAGCTGCCAAAATCTCTGATAGGTTTGCTGTTCAGCAACCAAACCTGCAAAATGCTGAGGACCTTCAAGTAACTCTAACTTCAGTAAGAGTCAAACATGCAGTTCACGAGGGAGAAGCAAGTCCCTGGAGACCACATGCTAATATTTTGCCTGAAGAATCACAATTTATTTTTCTCTCGATACCAAACATATTTGAAAGAGAGCGAGGGGTTTTTTGTTCGGTCGGTTAGCTTCACCAGTAAATTCTGTGAAGTACGCCTGGTTTCCTTTTCTCTGCCACAAAGAAAAATTATTCTGGTCAATACTAGGCAAGTGAATCCGAACTACATGTATTGTTTCTGTAACGGGTTTATGCTCAGACCGTAGCCCTACTGCTGAGGGAGAGTGATAGAGCTGCAAACCTGACCCCTCCTGGTCTTCTAAAGAGCAGACACGGGAGGAGTCAAGCTGTTGCTTCTTCCTGGATGGAGTCACACAGTGCCCTGTATTCCCAGGGCTGGCCAGGAGCTGGAGTCTCCTGTATAGTATCAACTGAAATTACCTCAGCACAAGTTAAGATAAAAGAGGTCTTAAAACAAAACACACTGAAGGCATGAGTAACTCACAGGCTATCTAATCGCCCTCCACTTAGTTACCCAGCAGGCTAGCCTGGCCTCTGCTTTTTTTCCCCTTTAAGTCAAATCAGTTATTCACCCCTGCTACAGGAAGTCTCTTCTAAAAGGTTCTCTTCTAAAGGATTCTTTTGATCATTCTATCTCAGAGATTAGTTAATCTTTAACTGTTCGTAGCCCTCTGACTTTATTTCTCAGTCACGTCAAAACCATGCTTGTAGATCAGCAGTGGGAAGATGTAATGCCTTCAAAGCGGATAGCTTTCGCTGCAGTCTTTAAAGGAGCCCTCTTGTCAAGCTAGACCAGCGCTTTCACACAGAAAATTCCTGCAGATCAGTAATTCTATTGCCATGGGTCAGCGTATTCGTGAAACGATAACATTTCAGTATTTGCTGATCACTTACATTACTTACAGCTGCATAACTGCCACTTAGAGCAGCAAAACTGCCAGCACCTGGGTTTTGAAAAACACTTCTATCTGGCCGCCTTTTAGGATAGGTTTGATCTTCCTCTGTCTTTACTACAGCTTTCAGTGATAGCACAGTTTGCCCATGGTTTATCTGACTGTTTACAGTCACAATTACTGCAGTTCAAGGAGTCACAACTGAGAAGAGAGCCCTGGCATGCGCATTTCTCCCAACTGCATTTCCCATACAAAAAGAAAAAAAAAAGGGAAAAAAAAAGAAGGAGGGAAGAGTTAGCAGCCATTACAGCAATTTTAAATCATGCAAAAGTTGCAGTATATAGAAAACCTCCTGTAAGTAAATATGGGGAGGGAGGGGGTTGGCCAAGAAAGGTTGGACCAGATGATCTTTGAGGTCCCTGGTGTTCTACAATTCTATGTTGACTCTGTTTTATACCACTGAGGTAATGCATAGCAGCTACACTGCAGCAAAGCCTCTTCCCTTTCACCAGATGACAGGTATATTCAATCAGGTCTTCAAGGGAGAATATCAAGAGTGTGTTTTTGTTCAGTAGTATTCTATTAACATTTGGCACAATATAGTTGTAAAAATTTTACAAGCAGCAAGCCATTAATTAACAGATTCATTTCTTTTTGCTTGGGCCGTGCTAGATCAACCAGTTTTCAAACTGGCCAAGATGAACTGATCTTACTAGACAGTTCGATATTGCAGCTCCTGTTGAGGGGACTGTAGGCCACAAAGGAGTAATTGCATGTATGCTTTAGAGAAATGCATTTAGGGACAATGAGATTTTACAAGTCCAGCAGCTTCAATCACTTCAGTCTCTTAGGGCTTCCTCTTGAAGACTTTTGTCTCTTGGGACCAAAAGAGAGCTTCAACAGCATTTCTTTGCAATTATTCTACCGGTGCAATGCTGGACTGAAGGCTTAAATTAAGCTCTTTCAAATACAGACTGTTGACTCAGAAGTGTACCAAGCAAATTAATTCAGAATCATTCTTCCTTACTTCTGTTACACTTACGAGGTTCTTAAAGTGAGACGCAGTGAACACACTATTAAGTAATCAGCATCTTAAAAGCAGGTAAACCTTTTCCACAGGGACTTTTAGTGTGTGTAAAAGAAAGGTACTAACTAGTCTATTTGGACTTGAGCCAGGAGCGGCACAGACAGACAGCGTGCAAACTCAGACTGCTCTATTAACAAATGTCAGTCCTGATTTGATAAGATGAGGCTATATGCAGGCATGGCTTTCGTGCTGCTCTCCAGTAATACTCAAGCAACACACATAGATAACGGTTTTGGATTTTTTTTCCCCCTGGGATTTAACCTTGCTGTTAAACAAAATATAAATGCATTAAAATCAAAATATACTCATTGCTGTAGTCCACACTCTAGGACCTCCCTCGCAGAAAGCGTTTTCCTTGCACTGAGGTAGTAAAATTGCCCACTTCTGAGTCAGCAGAACCTACTTATTCCCTTCCCATCAGAATCAACACCTGTTTACAGGGTAGGGTGATGTTTCAGGCAAATACTGCCAGCCTGCCACAGAGATCTAAAATTAGAGTGCCAGGGAATTGCTAAATGTTATGAATGGTGTGATTTACAAAGCTCACAAAAGGATGAGGACAGTAACTAACATTTGCTTCTGATCTAATCCAAGATTTGAACTTAGCTTCCAGAGGTTAAAGAACACCAGACTAAGCTCTTGCACCATCTAGCTTTGTTATGGATGCTTAATAAATAGATCTAGCACAGTGTAATCTGTGTTTTCTGTTAATAGTTACCCTGAGTTTAAATATTAACAGCATTGATAAGGTATTTTCTACAATGGTGCTGAGGTACTTGAAGCTTTGAGTCAATCTGTAATGTACACTTTAAGTGTACTTTTTTGAGGGGGGGGTTGGGTGGGAAGGGAAGCGATTTGCATCACGAACCAATAAAACACAAGCCATACCAGAGCAGGAGAAAAACCCAGCATGGTCTGAGGGAAATTATTTCTCTTGCCCTGGCCTTACTGACGGACCATGCAGAGAACAGAGTTCCTTTACAGTAATATTCACAATGAACAAATACCAAGAAAAGTGACAGATGAAGCAGTTAAATCTGTCTGGAGGTAAGTGTATTTGGAGGTGGACTGGACTCAAGGAAAACAGCTTCCACAGTGCAGAGAGGCAGACTTGTCTTTCTCTCGTTGTGAACAATGTATTCAGGACCATGCATCTGTGGTATTACACATTTCTTCCCAGCTAACATGCGTCTGTGCGTTCTGGTAGCCATAAGGTCATTTACTCTTCCCATATTTGACATGGCTTTCACCTCAGGAGGAATCATGAGACCCTGTAACGTAATTGCAGTCTGAGGAGACTGCCATTGCATATTCAAAGTCTACTAATTAATTTTTAAAACAATGAGACAGCCTGTTTTAGCATTAATGAAAGTTATGTCTTGGATGCCAGCACATAAAAGGTCCGTAAGTATTCACCACTGCAATAGCGCAAGTTGAGGTTTCTCTTTGAATTAGAAAAACAGTCTTTTTCACTGTTTGGCAAGTAACGCGTATTTTGGATACATTTGAGATGATAAAAATCAGGTCTAGAATGGGAAAAATTACTGAGATAAAAGGTTGCCTTTACGGTTTACACCAATCTTTTTCTGCAGTACCTGAAAGTCTGAAATCTTGTTTTAACAGTGTTGGGAAAGGCACTCCAGAAATAGCGACCCTGGGGAAACCATCTGGACTTGAGACCTTAGAAAGAGTCCTGTGGTCACAAGAGCACGCTAAAGCATACGGAAGGATCCCACAAAATTCAGCAGACATCTCCACTGCATGTCTACTGTAATATGGGTAGAAGAAGGAAAAGAAATCCTATCTATGGCAAAGAAAAGGAGTGATCCTAAACCAGGTGGTAATCAAATGATATTTTCTGGAGAGTTATATTAGAATTGTCTGGGGGAGGAAAAAGAGAAAACCAGCCAGTGCTATGAATATAAGATATAGCCAGCAACCATGGCAACTCTAATATTTAACTACATAATCCAGGGTCATTATCTAGTAATAGCAATATAACAAGTGCTCAAAATAACCAGCCATGCCATCCCTTTCACCCAAACTTAGATACCCAAAAACATCTGTTATGGAAATACATGTGTGTTTCTGGAACATAAATTAAGTGACATTCTGTGACCTAAATGTGGTGTGTTCTCGCTTCCACACCCTTTTCTTTCTTTTCGATCATGTCTCTGATTCCAGAATGATTTTGTCCCTTGTACTACATATTGCTGGCATAAATGGGAAGAGTTTGAGTAAAGACAGCAAACAAAGCTATGATTGTTTATATTAGCCAAAAAGTCTACCCGATATTCTTTTAAATTCTTTCAATTTCTTGCTTCCTTTTGTTTGTCTTTTCCTGAGTAACTTCTTTTCCCCTTCTTACTCGCTTTGTCCTTTGATTTTCCCTTTTTTGAACCTGCAACCTCCCTTTCTCTCTCACATTACCCGTTCTCCTGTGAAATAGCTGCTGTCTTCTCTCCCACTCCCAGCCTAGAACATTCTTTTGCCATCTACATTGCATCCAAGAGAAAGGGGCAAATAAGCTCTGTTCTTGCCTTGATGAAAAGCAGCCCTTGTCATTTCACACCACGGCCTTTCTATACTTTGGCTGTACTTGATCCTCACGCTACAGTGAGAGACAAGTCAAATTAAGCAGAATTAAAAGCCTTTGAAAAGTTGCAAAAACTTAAATGGTTTTGACTGTTTTAAAATAATGTTATTCAACTTTTTATTTCTTAAAGAGGCTTCCTTTAGAAATATGGGGGGGGTGCTGGGAAGGAGGGCCATCTGTCATTCTGATTGGCCAATCCAGCCAAAACCACGACACTGCATGTATTATTTCCCATATAAAAGGTTACACTGATCTTTGGAGATGGGAACAAAATTTGTTTAAAGTACAATGAATACTATTCCATTTGTTGTTTTACTAAAAAGCTACAATACCAGTACGGACCTTTATATCAGGCTAACTTAACATTAGTTCTTCCTGCTAACCAACAAATCAAAAATATTTGCTCAATCCATTTTCTGCTCTTTTCCTGACAATCATTGTCTTCCGTACTCTGTGTGCGCTGTGTACCACCAGCAGGCACCACAGGTGCAGATGCTGCCAGGTGGGTCTTGACATTTTAATTCCACAGGTGAGTTGATCTGTGGAGAAGAAGTTGGGAGCACTGGCAGGGGTACCATCCAACAGCACTTCTGGTTGCCTTTGGTAAAATTGTACGCTGAAGAACACTGCACAAATTGTTTGTTCCCGTTACAAGGGATGAAACTCTATCTTTTTCCATTTTACCAAAATAATATTTAAAAGAAATAGACAATAGATAGCAGGTGTATTAGGCAATTGTGAATCTCTATTTTCATACGTTCAAATTCAAATGTAGAAGATAAAGACACCTGCAACAAGGGCAAATTTCAGAAAGCTGCAAACACCATCTTTTCAATTCGATTGGAACTGCTTTTGAGGCTAAAAGCTGTGCATCTCATCAGGCTTTTTAGAAAAGTCAAAGCATCCTTCCCTTTTAAGAATGGAATATTCAACATGCACGCCACCCCAGCCATTGTAATCCACTCGTCTCCTCTTCGTTCAGCATATGCTACCCCATAAACTTCTTTTAACTTTCAAACTGTAACCATTGAGAATGTTTTTAGATATAAATCAGTGATCACTAGACCAAAACTCTCTTTTAGTTCTTGCTTACTCCTTCACCTCCACACTTACACTCCCTTTCTATGTAGTTTTATATAAAAAAACACAGTTAATGTGTTCAGGTTGTGTATGCTTACATGTGTGTAAGCATATACACTTTTTAATCTACCTTCCAATTTCAACCAAACCTCATGCGGTGAAGAGGTCCCAATTAGTTTCTGGAAGGTTTTATAAAAACAGACTGCTACAGAAAGGAATTACACCCCAAAGGGGAAAGGCACTATCATAAGATCTCCTCCAAAATACCACAAAATGAAGAATCTACCCGGAGGGAGGAGTCATAAATACTTCCCATCTGGAGGAAAAAAAACCTTCAGCTGACACTTGCAGCTTTTTAAACCTCAAAAATCAAATAACCACAGTGCACCAACCTGTTGGAAATTAAGCATCTTCAGTTCCAGGGCTTGTAGGACCGCTTCCTCAGATTAAGAGATTTGGAAGGTGATGAAAATTGCTGCACTGATATTTGCCATGTTTAGGCATTTCACAGCTACACAGCATGTGAATATTTAGGCCACAAATATGTAATTAGAAGGCACAAAAGGATCACAATAGTATAATTCTATTTGTTGCCTTATTCTGCCACTCTTGTTTTAACATATGTTTACTGGGGCATGAAATCTATCCACAGAAGAGGTTCATCAAAAGTAGCAGTGGTGGGAGCTTCCTCACATTGTTCCACTGTTGACATCCACTGGTGGAATGAAGGAAAATGCCAGCTTGCAGCCCCTTAATTCATCCAGGATAAGCACTGCTGAGGGGCTGACTTCTGGACTCAGAGGTTGATTAGGATAGCTTTGAGCTCAGGTAAATAATTTTGTGCATGTATCTGCCATTCCCAACAAGCAAAATATTTCTGATTCAGCTAGTACCACAGGCTCCATAGATACAGAAAAATGCATTCAAACAGGATTTTTCTTCATTCATGCAAAAATATGTATGTGAGTCTAGTTTTCAAGGTCTCCAAGCTTACTTCATAAATGTGCATAACTGATTCAGGGATATGTCAATAGTAATAATAATAATGCATTTATATTAGTAGACTCTGAAAACCAAACAGTCTAAGGCTACCTTTTGAGTTTATACGCCTAAAGTTAAGCATTTAAACAACTGTTCAATATTTTATATTCTGTTTGGATTTTCAGAGACGACAAACACACACTGAATTCACTGGGTTGCTAAATACGTGTGTAAGCTTCTTAGATAGACAATCAAATTTGACAAATCACTGTAAAAATATTTGAATTAATTATCTTCTTTACATCCTTTTAAAAACACCAATTATTTTTGATTGGCAAAATTTAATTAATGATGAATCAAATGGGACAATATAGTGTTAATCTCTTACGGTTATTTTTTCTTCTTTTTTAATTTTTGTGGCAGTCTGTCAGCAACTCAGTGCCATGTAGGTCCTACAGTGGAAGGGGATTTGTAGTGGGAAACCTCAACTAGTTTGGACACTTTAGGCACCAACTAACTATATTGTGCCTGTCGCCATCAACCCTTATAAAGACAAGTCTCACTTTCTTACCCTGCATAGTCTGGATTCAAGGAAATGTTTGGCTGTCTTACTTGTAAGACTACAGGATTTCACCAGTTTCCCTCCCATCAGCTTGCTTCCGCAGCTGAAGACTCCCGTGGACGCAAACTTGGCTGAACTGCATGGTCATCTGTGCAAAGATTGCTATGAAACAGATACAGCGGTCCACCTTCTACTCAAAGCCCACTCTGCAACAGAGCTCTTTCGAGCCCTGTTGCTATATTACAAATGTTTCTGTTCAAGCAGCATTTGGAAGAAAGATGGTGTGGTCTTCATTTTCACAAGAAGTCTCAGAGATCGACACTGATGTAATTCTTGAGGAAGGCAACACTGCTTGAAGTCACCTTCAGTGTGAATGTAAAAATAAAAAAACATTTGAAAGAGAAGATTTACTTAGCAGTAACTGCTATATGCCTTGGGGTTGGTTGTCTGTTAAAACCTTTCTTTACTCACCCTTCTGAATTTCTTTTTCAGGTTTCTTGTGGAAAGGGACTGGGAGTCACAGAGGGCACTTTGCCATTTAATGGTCATGCAAAGATGACAGGGATGTGAGTATAGGCCATAGACAAGAAAAAAAAAGACTCCAGCTTATGCACTTTGGATATGAAAACCTAAAAATGTCAATGTACATAGAGACAATGCACCTCACAGAAAAATGTTTACTACTATTGTCAAGCACTCTAAATTTGAGGATCCATTATGTTCTTCGTTAAAATGTTTAGATTTGAATTGAAAAAGAATTACCTAAAACTAAAAAGGGGACTCACACCAGCTGAACTAGATTGTTATGTGACCTGGAGGCTGTCAATGAAGGCTTTAAGGGATATCTGCGCAACTGAGGGCCCAGAACTATGACAAGTCTGCGTCCTTAGTGGCCTCAGTTGATCCTACGGACCAATGGCCTAACTGATGTGCTGTACCGTGACCATCAGGCAGAGGTGTAAGGTTAGAAAATATCATGTGAAACCCTCATGTTTAAAACAGGACTTTACACAGAATATAAAACAGTAAATACTTTGGGAAAGTTACTCACTTTCTTTCTTCCAGCAGAGCGATTTCTTTCTTGACCTCATGGTACTCTTCTGCTATTTTGCAGTGCTGTTTGTACACCTGCATAGATTCCTTAGAGTCATGACAAGGAGGCAGCGGCTTTGAGAAAAGAAGAAGAAAAAAAATATACTGTTTTTGAATGAAATATTAGGAAAAAATACATATCTTGAAAGACACAATATTTATCTTAATTCCCATGAGAATACTTAAAGAACTTTTTTTTCCCCCTAACTGCAGGATACGGCCAAATATTCCTAGTGATGGCCTTTCATGGAAGAGAAAAAAAACATACTTCCCCGCATAAGAATATGCATAAACCTTCAAACCTGGTAAGGATTTTCAAAACTTTCCATGTCAACTTTGCAAAGTATCTCTAAAGATTGTTCAAAGAAAGATTTCTCCCTTACCTCCCTCTTTTTCAGCTACAGTGATATAAGAATGCTAATGTTGATGCATTGGTCAGACCCATAAAATACATGAGCCTGTTTTCACTGTAGAAACGGCAGCACTGAGCAGAAGGGTAATTTGAGTGCAAACAAGCCCTTATTCTCCAATTCTGCAAGATGAAAAGACATGGAAAGCTATTGACTAAACATATGTATTTTTTTTGTCATAGATGCAATGCTTATTCCAGTTTATTACAAAATGGGACAGGACCATGAACTGGGACACTGAGGCTGATTCTACTGGACTCAACAGGAGTTACACTGCTGACTCCAGTGCAGCCAAGGCTTCACGATGGGTTCTCTCCCAGGAGCACCTCAAGCTGTACACAGTTTGCTCAAGTTTATACCCAGTTTCTCTGCCTCTCCATTTCCCGTAGAAGGGGATATACTTAGCAGAAATGTTATGAGAGTTAAATCAGTTGTATCTGCAAAGTGTTTTAAATTTGCATGAGGAGTGCAAGTGAGATTGAGAGTAGAAGGATGACAGCATTAAAAAAAAAAAAAAAAAAAAAGACACAGTGAAGACAAAGGCACTGTACCTCCTAACCTAAATACTGACACTATTGCAGCAAGCTTTTACTTTTTTTTCAATGCACACTGATGGTAATAAATATGGCAAACGATATCACTCTATCCTGGGTCTCCTCATATAAATTTCAACTAAAATCTTGAAAATACGGTTTGGTTAAATGTCAGTGCTTTTTGTTCCTTAAAAAAGAATGCGACTTAATTCAGGCTTCAGGCTCGACCGTCACATTTTGGCTATAACACTTTCAGGAAGTGTAGTATTTTTAAGTTATTAGCCATGAATCAATTGACTGTAAATGAACTCCAAATAGCATGCTTGAGCCACCTGTTTGAAGCAAAAGGAAGCACTTAAAATAGTTCCTTTACTGTCCAGTTAAGGCACATCCAATTGCATTTCTCAATATAAGTAGTTTATTTTTTATTTCTTGTCCTACTTTGACTCTTCTCTGTAGTATGATATTCCTTCCATGACATTGTTAGGAAAAGAAAAGCACAAGTCTTCAGACTTTTTAGGATCTTGTAAACCTTTGTTTTAGCTAGACTGGAAATCTAAATTTTACTAAACATATTCAGAGACAAAGATCAAAAATAAATTTATCCAGGAGGTGGGATAAACTGGCTTCATATATACCCCAATGCACAGATGTAACTGATGCATGGACCTTGCAGGTACTTGTAGATGGTATGTGGCTCCTCACTGAAATTTTAACACAGACACTCGTTTTCTGTGTTCTAAATGTGAAAATGCTGTGACAGGATTGTTTCACAGCGCATTGTTTCATTCTCTATGAGCTTGGAGAATTTGGGAACCCAGGGAAAGGGCAGTCCAGTACTTGATGAAAGGAGCTAGGAAAGGGCTTTTAATTGCATTTCACTGTGGATGAGCAATAGCACCATTCATATAGCCACCCAAATAATGAGCATAAATTTAACGAGACAGAATATAGAAGTCTCAGTGCTCTAATCCAAGAATGCAAGGGTGAGCCAAAGTAACATCTCTGGTATCTACCAGAGATCAGCAAACAACAAATGCGTCACAATAAAACAATTTTGAACAGTACCCAAGGGAAAGTCCCCAAACAATGATACTTCAAAAGAAAGAAACAACTTACTTTTTCTTCCAACTTGGTTTCCGCAAATCTAGCTGGTTTAAACCAGTTTAAATATTAAAGCAGCATTCAGTTACTATATTCCAGCTTCCCACTCAAAAGATATATATAGAGAGCTAAAAATTATCTAGTCATGCTGAGACTTAGTATCTAATTCCCACTTAGAACCAGTTGCTGATTTTCAAACCCCCTTCTATCATTGTTTCCTCTTCAGTGTCATTTTTTCTTACATTGATACATTATCACTCAAAATAAACTGACAACAAAAGATACAATCAGTTTACTACTACTCTGTTCATACAATTCTTTTCAATCTCATTTGATAATATTAAGCACTATATCAAGAACTTTTTGAATTTTGAGTGTATTTTTACTTTAAAATGTAAATTCGATTACGTTTATATATGACTAGATGACTGGACAATTTGGTTTGCTCTTTTCTAATTTTGAAATTTCTAAGAAAGGTTTCGGAGATAGTACCTACAATGTCCATGAGTAATTTCTGACCAGTACGACATGAAACAGGCTTATGCATTCATTATTTAACAAACACATCTACTGCTATCACAAGAAAAAATGGAGTGATACAAGTCTGGTCAGTTATTTGCTGCCCACCAGAAAATGAAAGCCAACAGAAAAGCACAGAGAGATTATTTTACCCACGTCTAACAGCCTACTTTTTTGATATAAACAAGAGTGCAAAGAATTAATGATACATCTGTTCCTGCCAAGCGAAGCGTTTTCAGAAGATGGCAGGGCAAACTCCTGAAAAACAAATGCAGAAACGGAGGCAAAACTTGCGTATTCCAAAGTGGTAACTCCAACTAGCCAGCAGACATTTACAGTATTAACATATTTCCACAGAAAAGAGAACAACAGACTCGTAACAGTTACGGGACTAGCCCATACTCATCTAAATGGGAATGCGAGGAACCTGCAAAATCAGCGAGTCCAGTCCCCTGTTATCAGAAGCAAATCCTGCAATTCACAGGCTTGCCCAGTTCTGTCATAGAAAAAATGAAGTCCTCTCCCTCAGTTTTAAGACTGGCCCGGAGCCTCACCAAGGATTAGAATCATTTTTTTTTCATTTCCAGTTTGGTTTTGTTGAAGACAGGTAGTATAGTCTTTTATTGTGCCAGTGCAATCTTTAATTCAAATGGGTTCTTTGTCCTACCTCTTTTACCCCTGAGATGTACTTACAGAGGGTTCTCATCTACTTTCCAAAACCTATGTCTCGGTAAAACCGTATTTTTCTAAGCCATCCTAGATGAAATTTCCATTTTCCCTAGCTTATCCAAGCAGTCTTTCTCTGCTCTCCATTCCACCTGGAATGACTTTGTTGAATGCCTGTGGCCAGGCTGTGGGAAGTGTTGCAGATGCCACTCTGATGGCATTCCCTTGGCAGAGAAAAGGAACTGGAATTCCCAGCAGAAAGCTCTTTTTTATCCATGAAGTCTGTATAGTATTTTTTTTGGTAAGAGTTTGCTAGTTTACCCAGGCAACTAATTACAGCAGGCCTTAATAAAGCTCAAATTGCAGTATATATTTTTTTCACTCAGAAGCCAACAGCCATACTTTAATTTCTCCTTAGAACAGCCCGAGCTTGTTACTTCATGAAGTATCTTGCCCGTCCATAAATTAATATATATAAAAACATACCTGCTACATAAGCAAAAAACACCGTTGCCAAAGAAAGTTATATTTAATGGCAACAGTTGCTACTTTTAATCCTGCTTATTTCAGGCCTCA
This sequence comes from Chroicocephalus ridibundus, assembly GCF_963924245.1. Lineage (NCBI taxonomy): Eukaryota > Metazoa > Chordata > Aves > Charadriiformes > Laridae > Chroicocephalus > Chroicocephalus ridibundus. Next base: position 105,261,859 of record NC_086284.1, read on the forward strand.
GTGTCATCCACCCTCATTTTCCTGTGCTGGCAAAATATGCGCATACAGCATCTTTGATTTTGTTCACAAAGCTAGGACAAAAGCTACAGCTTTCAGTCATACTAGTCGTCTATCTACTATGCCTGATTTTCAACAAGGTCTGATTTTTCCTTGCATTTTGTTGAATAACTCCCTGTGACACTGACAAACTTTCTACATAATCCAGCAAGTAGACACTAAGAGATCCTGTTATAGGCTATTCTGTAACTGCACACGGGTATGCACATCTTTACAAGACACATGCCCTGTTTATTTAGATTTTTGTTTGGAATCCAGATATGAAAGTTGTTGGAATATGATATGCAAAAGCAGTTCATGAAGAAATAGAAAGAGCCTGAGTGTTTCCACCTGTTTTGAAGGAGCCATTCTAATTAAAATCTTTGCTGGAGAACATAAAAGGACAGTTTGCAGTATTTTTTTTGCCTCACTCATATGACAAAGTCCATTTTGCCTTGCCATACGAATATCAGCATTCCATATCCACAAAAGCTGTATAGTTCATAGTGTCACCCAAGTGTTCAAAAACTTTAAACCAATTTAATTTTTAATTCACTTTTGTTTGCATTTACTTTTTGGCTCTACTGTGAAAAAAAAATATTGAAACTTTCCCCTGAAAAGTTTGAAGTTTAAAGAAAAAATTGTATCATGCAATTTTGCCAGCTGAGCATGTGGACTTGTTTAGAAAGCGGTCTTTAGCAGTGGTCTAAAGAGTGGTGTATCACTTTTCGTAAATTGGTAATGTTCAGCTAAACTATTCTGGAAAACCAGAAAAAACAAACAAACAAACAAACAAAAAGCCTTAAAACTTCTGGAAAAGTTCAGTGCCAATATTTTGTATGTGGCCCACGTTCATTGTATGGCCTTGTGTACTCTTCCATGATGGAAGAAACCACATTATTCCAAGCAATTGGAGATACTTTTTTGTTGTGCAACTGGAACTCTTCAGCCAGTTTCAGGTATCTAGACTAAGATATATCTAGTCTAGACTAGTTTTACTATGAAAGTAAGCAGTTCTCCTTCCTCCAAACAGTTCAAGTCAGCTGCATGAGAGCTTTGCTCTTGTTTCCTGAGAGATTTTCCATTCTTTTCTAACCTTAGTACGATGCTCCAACTTTGTAAACATCCATGTCTTACATAATCTAATATAAGATCATAGTTATCACAGCAGCATTAGAGGAGACTTATCAAGTTCATAGGCAATCAAATCTAATTATAGAGTACCACAGTAGTCTAGGAATTATCTTGGAACTTAATACATATTAAAAAAATACAGCATACCCTTTAAAAACATGGTATACTATTAAACTTCCTAAAATAATTTGTGCATGTCTAACAAGAGCCTTGGCAGTCCCTGGAAGCAATAGGTCCATTATTAAAGTTCCAGAGCAAATAAGGTTTCTGCTAAATGCACATCACACACACCAAAATGTCCCTTTCATATTTTCATTGCGTCTTTTGTACAGACATTTCCCACTAAAGCAGGAAACTTGACTTAAACTGATACTATAAATGGATGGAGCCTTTTCTCTGTTGCAGCAATTTTACAGTCATCTAACTCCATTGATCTCAACAGATTCGTAAGATAAAATATAACATAAATGCCTCTCTCAAGCTCACGATTTCATGAGGAGAGATGATAAAGAATAAAGAATTACAGAACACCCTGTGTATCCGTACGTGACTTGTGTTCTGCCCTCTTCAGGATCAAACTCCCACCTGGAATAAAGACTTTGACAGAGAAGAGGGAGATGAGCTGAGCGAGCCACAGGAAATGCTGGAACAGGAGAGACAGCACACAGGGCATAGTAATGCGAGTACTTAACACTGGATACCTTCCTCTATATTCAGTGACCCAAACAACAAGGCCTTAGATGCTGATGTAGGCGTCCAAAAATAGCAGATAACCCGTAGTAGAGTGTCTGTCAGAGGGGCCACCACCCACTATGCAGCTAATCAAGGAAGCGCCTTCCAAGGCCGAGTCCAACTTTTACAGCAGGCAAAGGTTAACGTTTCCCAATAACAAACTGAGAAATGTAGCAAGCCTACCCTTGCTGCAGTACCCACCACATTACTCACACAACGGGGAGGGGAGAAATGACACTGAAGCCCAAATAAGCAAGTGCTTTATCCTCATTCAAAGTGTTGCTCGTCAGTGGGAAGAGAATAATTTCCAATTTTCCAACAAAAGGAATTGAAATCAAGAAGTTTACTAATATGAGCTTTGTTTCGCTGGTAGCATATCAGGAACTTCTTCGCAGTTTTTTTAATAATAAAGCTGCAAGAAAACAGGCTTTTCCTGCATATAGCTTAAACTGCTCTGTTCTCTTAGGTAGGGCTTTTGTGTCTCATTGCCGATACATTAATATTTTTTTTAAGTAAAAAAAAATAAAAGCAAAACTTTGCAGTTAGAGAATTTATATTCTTCTCTTACAAACTGCTTCTTGGAATTTCTTCCTCTCATAGTAGAAAAATGTAACATTCAAAAAGGTAACTGGAAAAGACATTTTTGGTCTGAACCTAGCTAGTAGATCAGAACACTAGACCGATCATTTTTATTCTTCAGAAAGAAGCTGTAACTTTCAACTAGTATTGTCCTCTAGTAAGAGTCCTCATAGAGAATTAGCTATTTGCAGTTGTCTCCTAGAAATACCTTTTCTCCAGCCAATCCTACCTCTACTTCTGTAAAGTTGGCAGAGATGCTTGAAGCGTGGGGTTTATTACCCTGTGAGGGGGAGGCTGCACTGAACTTTGCCCTGCCATCGGATACTGGTGCCCAGCGAGTAGGTATGGTAGGATCGTGGTAGGAAAAGTGGGAACACTAGGTAATTCTGCTCAAACAGCCAAGCTGTCTGCCAGGGCCTAACATAGAAGGACAAGGGCTTGCAGCCTAAAACAGAGGTGCAAATTGCTCGGTACTCAGGCTGTGGTCTGCTGCCTGCGTGCATAGAATTCTAAGGCTCTGATTTTCCAAGTCACTTGGTGAACTTACATAGCTTTCAAGCTGCTTTCAAAATCCAACCTGAACATCAGCTAATTTGGTCTTTTTGTTTGTTTGCTTTGTTTTTAAAACAGGTTTCAGAATTTTCCTTTGTATGTTTGAAACCTGGAAGTTATTATTTTTTCCTTTTTTTTTTTTTTTTAAAGTGACTATTATTATATAGCCACCTACCCTACATTTATAGTTTACTTCTTTAAATAAAATACAAATGCTTTTGACTGTATTTATGGCATAGTGATGAAAATATTGTGGCTTAAGATGTGATAGTTTTATTATGAAAATATGTACCAGCATTCTTACAAATTCAAGAATTTCAGGCTGCTACGCCACAGACGATTAAAGGGTTCATTTACACGACACTTTATGTGTGCTGCTTTATACTAGCTAACTTTGGAATAGAGAAAAGCATGGATGGAATGACAAGGGACACCACCATTCAGTCCTTATGCAGTCCTGGTGAAGCCCATGTTGTAGTTTGCTTCTGTAATACAGGAGCTACCTGTTTCAAAGCTGGTATGGAAACGTTAACATAAATGGCAACCACAACGCTATACAGGGATGACACACCCTTAGCAGTTTGGATAATAGCAATTTTAAAAAGTAATTAATAAGAAAATGTAACTAGGTAAATTATAACTTTGTTACAGTTATTGCTTGTTTGAAAAATTAAAGCAGTATAAACATCAGGTAATTACGTTAAATAGTTATAACTTTAAGCTGTGATCCAGATGGACAAAAGCAAGGAAATTCATGGTTTCATTGCTAAAGCTAAATGCACTGTTACCTCTGCATCAGCTCAGAACCCTGTGTTGATTTAACTGCCTCTGGTTGAATATAAAGGCATCTAAATATAAATATGCACATAAGCTTGAAAAGCTAAAGGATGAAGCACTATCACTAACTTTATACCTTTGAGTGGTTGAGTCAGCCAGATAGTCCTCATAAGTTATCCTTTCAACTACCTCAATATTAACAAGTTTCTGAAGGATAATAAAAAGAACATAATCTGAATCAAAGCCTTTGATTGTTTCTTTGAATTTGTTATCATATTGAGATCATGAGAGTAAAGGAAGGCTCTCTTGAAAAAAATAGCAGGTACTTAACAGATCAAGAGGGTATACTTAGTGGAATTGCTCTAGTGCGTACTTAAAAAACTTTTACTGAAGGGCTATTATATCAAGCAGACTTGAATGTTTCCAGAGGAGCAATTTCAGTCTATCATGAAATTACACATTTAAAGTGCATTGTATGTTCCAGAAATGGGTCATAAAAGTCCTAATGAAAAAATCATCACTTGGCCTGAAAGTACCTACATCTAACACTAGTAATTTTGTTTTTATGTACCAGCAGCAGCAATGATAATCATACTTTACTCTCTTACAGCAGTCTTCGCCCACTGATCTCAATGCTCTTTAACAAAAAAGGTAAAAATTATTAACCTCATTTCAGAGATGAGCAGAGGGATGAAGCAACTCCTCCAGGATCACACAATGTGTCACTGACAGAGTTGGAAACAGAATGCAGGTTCTTTACTTTCAATTCAGTGCTTCAGCCACGAAACAATATTGCTTTTCTCAAATTGAATTCTTCTGAGGGGAAAAAAATATCGATTGTCTTTGCTGCACTGGAAGATCAGTGGAATAAAGAGGCAAGCATACTTTCAGCCCAAATCTTAGGTTGGTATTCATTCCTTTAATCTCTCCTAGTTATGCCTAAGGAACCTGCCCCTATTTTCAGGATCAGAGGGACAGAGCAAGAAGGGTCTCTGTCATCCGCCATTCCTTCCTCAGTCATCCTTTTGATGACAGCAGCAGGAAAGAAAAGTCAGTCCTTTAAGTCAGCAGCCCTCCAATGTTGTCTCACTAGTTGATGGGGACAGGAAGGATGACATCATTGGACAACACAGTCTGCTAATGCCTTTCTCAATTTACACTCAGGAAACAACTGCCTTCATATTGAAATATCAGAGGAAGTCTGAATGCTCCTGGGAAACAGATGATCTGAAGTAGTTTACAAAAGCCAACAAACACTCCAGAACTGCCACAGAGGAAAGGGAAATTATCCCTGGATACAAAACTGGCTCTGTGCCTGGTGAACCATGGAGTTGCCATCAACTGCTGTCTGATTGTCCAGTATATTGGGGCTCCATTGTGCTACGCTGACAAATAGGACTGTTCACAAAAGGATTCACCACTTGTATCCCACGCTGTCTGCAGACACCTGTTTGGGGAACCGTTAGGGTTGCTGGCTATGCAGCATGAACTAGAATAACTTTGAGGAGGCTCTCATTGATCCTGATGACTGGCTTCAGTTACCCAAGATTAGAGATAAGATGGCACTACAAAATACACCTTTGCATTCTCTTGGAATGCTTCAGAGAAAGCTGATCATACTGGTCTCAGTAGAGCCTGTAGGCATGAGAATACAATACCTGGCTCATTCCTTCTCCTATCAAAACCACAAGAACTCTCTTCACTGCACTACAGCAGTACGTGCTGTGTTTTGCACAGGAATTGTAAAAAATATTTTAAAAGCAGGTGAGATGATTGTTCAAAGAGTCATTTCCCTGCAATTGGGTTAAAAATGTCAGATCAATTTTTCTGCAGATCTTGAAAAGACAATCTTTTCTTCTATGGAAATACACTGTCTTATTAAATGTTAATAGGTTAGAGAAGCACCACTGAAAACTTTCACCTTAGTGTAACAACCAGAGGGTTTTTATCATAACAAATACAGAGAATGTGAAGTAGAACTGTAGTTAAAATATAAAGTTTACCTGCAGCTGCTGATCTAGTTCTGGAAATGCCAAAGGGAAGTTTTCAGAAGAAGCATCATCTAGAAGGTAAACATGATGTTAAAAGTCAATGTCTACCAAAAAGGGCATTTTAAATTATCTGTTTAATGTAGTTCTACATAGCATATATTCACAATAATATCGGCATCCTGCAAACACCTCTGCATCTGCTTATCTTTCTACACTTGAGATACCTTAATAGACTCCTTGAAAATACTAATGTGTTGGCAAGAAGAAAATGTTTAGGTGCTGTAAAGGCAGAAAGCCTATTTTGTATTACAGTGATTAAGAAACAAAACGAAGTCAGCACAGTAGAACATGCGATAATTTAATAAAAACAACAAATCCAAACATCTTTCTTCCATTGTACTCCAAAGTAAAGAACCTTCCAAGGACAGCATCCTTACTATGAAAGAGTTCATCATTTGAATTAAGAGAAAGATATCTTCTCCATCATAGTACAACGACTTACCAAGGCTAAACCAACAATAATAGAAACCTTTTCTCCCACCACAGAAACACACAAACCAGCCTGGCAACCCTGGAACTAGAAGACTGTTACCTACACAGATGTGATCAGAATGGGGAAGGCACCATAAATTTCTCCATACTGCAAAGAAATGTCTTAAACCTGTAGATAACAATCCCTACAGGCTAGAGTTAGTTCATTCATGACAACAAGCCAAACTGTGGTTTTATTTATTTTTTTATTTTTAGTACAGGCTTCCAGCAAAGGTGGGACAGACTGTGCCAGTTACGTCAGTGTTGTGATGTGGACACCTGCCCACTAGTAGTTGGACTGAGATCAGAAATATGAATCATACTTGGTAGCGTCACAGCTAGCCACCGCAATATTTCTTTCTCAGTGACTTTCACACTATCAGTTTTGCATTGGATTGTGATGACTGTTTATGCATCTTACTACAGGTTACAGGAGGTGAAGAGAAGGTTACTATTAGCTAGCTTACAGAGTCAGTTATTTGTAATGTGTCAACATTAAACAAGGATGGCTCTCATAGGAGAAAATTGCTAACATAGGTCAGATCCTGCAACTTGCTCTATGCTGGCAGACTTGTACACTACAACAAAACCCTAACAAGATTAAGAGGACCACATATCAAGGCAGGATTCTGAATATTCTTAAAGAGTAGAGACTAGGATTTAAATTACTCGTCAAATATTTGTGATCTCTTTATCCTGCCCTCAGTTGTCATACAGCGAAGTAGGTTAGGGGGAAAAAGTAAAATAAGTCACCTTATCCTACGAAGAATAAATATACTGGCTAACATACAGTCAGAGCCTTACTTTAACCAACATAGTAAGAGCTGGGCATCTCTAGGAAGGGATGCCCAGAGGAGAAAAAGAAAAAAAAAAACTGATACAGAGGTCAAAAGCAAAAGCTTTTGAACTTACTCAGGAAACAAAGTGAATTTCTGTATTTCCATGGAGTAGGCATCTTGCTAGTATTATCAAAAGGTCTGTCCCTCCTCAACTTAATTTTTCACACCATGTCCCAAACATGTCCATTCTGGAAAATACTTAAATTGCTTTAATTGTATAGAATTGTATCACACTGATATGAAATGTTTACCTTTAATTTGCTGTTGCTTTCTTGTACAATATTTAAAAATAGACTAATATTCTAAAAGAAGAAAGATGAATCATATGGCAAGGCTAAAAGGAAGGACGGAATAGGACTCAGTCCGCCTAGGGGTACAGCTGCTCTACAAATATTTGGCTGAATAGCTGTTAAATATTCTGACAGAGATATTGGACCAGAGTCGTGGACAGCAGTTAAGCTGCTATTTGTTTTGACAATTCCAGCAGTACAATCTTTGGTACAGTAAGCTTTAAGGAGGGACCTCAAACACTTTTAACTTAGGGAAAAAAAAGCAAAAGCGACACCAAGAATTTTAAAGAAACATCAGCCAATAATTACTTTTTCAATGCATCGGCTAGTAATAAGAAAATGAGACTAATGCAGTCAGAATATCAGAAAATATATTGGATTGTCTTCAGAAAAGAACCAGTAAAAAAAAGTTTGGAAATACTTTAAAAAGGATGGAATAGGGAGAGAAATTACTATAGAGGAAATCCTTTCAATAAACAGATGTTCCCTGCTTATTTTTTGAACTCAAGTGACTGAGTCAATGGTACTAAAAATAGAACATATTGGTATCCTAACCATTATGGCATACCATAGTACATTTTATAATGGGCCTGCCCTAGCATCTATTGAACAGCTGCTAGGGTTTTTTTTAGTTATGCTAGTTTAAGACTTGTTTAAATCATCATCTGATGTGCAGAACATCATCGAGAAAAAGTTGGGGACCTCAGTGGTTTGAAATTTTACTGAGTTCCTATTTCTCTTGCACTCTTCTGAAATTTTCAGCTGAAGGATTTAGTTTACAAAAATTAACAGAAATCCTCAAAGCTAAGTGCAATTTTGTTTTCCACAAAAAGAACAACAACAAACTTTCCCCGCAGCTTCCAGTGAAATAAATTACTGCATCAGGTCAGTCTGTATTTCACTGTTGTCAAAGTAACAACCACAACAATAACAAAAATCACTTTGTAAAAACGGAACATGTTTAGATTTCACACAAGGGGAAAGCAAATGACAGCAGTCATTCGCCTCCTAAAACTATTTTGAGAATGTTTTCAGAAAGTCAAGAGGGAAGATAAACTCTTGCATTTTCTTCCAAAAGAATCACTATTGCCCTTACAAGCTTGAATACTCGGTGTTATGCAGGAGATCAGACAAAATCACATTGGATTTTAGCCTTAAAAATCTACGACTCTGAAAATCAGAAACACTGAAAATGTCTGAAATGTCAAAGAAAATGTTCTGAAGATCAAAACTCTCTCATAACTATCTCCTTATCTGGATGTATTCGTTCCTTTCTATTCTACATCTCCTTAACTAGACAATAGAATTCAGAAATATCTTTTTCTCCTTTTATCAATTTATTATCAATATTTAATGAGTGCCTAGATTGTTATGAGGAATCACTGACATAATCAAAGACCCCTTTATAATAAAATTAGTGGCACTTCTGTACCGCAAAACCCTGAAAATAACTAGGCTGGTTCTTGACAAGATACAAACAGCATTTCACCCTTGTGGTCGCTATTTTACTCCTCCCTTCCCCGTCACTTGTAGGTAAAATGGATTTATAATTCAACATGGTTGTTGAAAACATATTTTCTTTAAAAATAAAAACACAAAAAGAATCAGAGAGTGCAGCTTGCTGTACCTGAAAATGAGTCAAGATTCTGGTCAAAAAAAGAAGAAAGGAGGAAAAACATACATGTGAATGTTACGGCCATCCCAGCAAACTCAACAGCACTAACCTGTGATGTGAGTCAGATCAGGAACTTAATCACAGCCACCTAAGTTAAAGTATCTGTTGCAGGATTTCTAAATGACTAGCCCTTCCTGACTTCCCATAGATCCCGAAACTAATTTTGAAGGTCTATATTTAAAAGTGCACTAAAGGTAAAGACCTGTACCCTGATTACAAGATATACCCACATAAAGTTGATGGTTTTTTAACCAAAGACTTGGTTCGTGTGTATGGAATAGTTTGACTTTCATGTTTGTTTCATCAGGTTCATACATTCACTTTGCTTGTTGCTAAAAACTCATTGTAACAGAAAGCATCTGAGGGAGGGTCTCTGGGGAAATCATTTCCTCCTTTTGCTTTCCATCCGCAGGGCTGACACAAAGTACCCTTCTATGTCAGAGCCAGCTCTCTGACCATTCCTACAGCAAAACTAACAACATAACAAGAGAACCTAAGAGAACCAACAAAACAAGAGAATCTCCCTAAGCATGCTGCCCAGCCAATGCACGTTCATGCTGAAATGGCGTGACGGGCAGCTTTGTGTAAGGACAGCAAGGCTAAGCTGCTCAACCTTCACTGTCCAGGTGAACTCTTGTCTCTCTGCTGACAGGACCTATTAATACAAACATGAGATAGGCTTCTAATGTGTGGTACAGAGATCCACACAAGCCATCTGATTTAGAAGGCTGAACTGATTGTCTTCATACAATAGGCTTACTACTTATCAGTGATGTCCTCAAGCATTCAGTCCCCTGCTATATGCTAATGTTGCACATTTGAGAATGAATCGTGCCTTCTGGAAAGCTTCACTTATTTAATCATGTTCTGGCCTTCTGGAGATTCCAATAGCCCAGACCTCCATCATGTAGATGAACGAGCGAAATCCCTCACACTTTGCTGTCTGACTGACACAACGTCTGGTACAATGAAGTGTAACACCCTAGTCTCTTCCTTATGGCTGCTCCGTTTAGCTGAACTGTGGGCTACAGGCAATAGTTAATGAATAAATACTTCAAGAACAACATCCTATTTACTTGCAGTATAAATTTGCAAATTACAGTTTCTCTAGGATCTTCACAAAGATAGACAGAAATAGAACATAAAAATTTAAATGTGTTGAAAGCACATTAAGGTTGCTAAATCAAGCACTCAAAATTTAGGAAATGCCAATCACAGCTCTGCTTCCTTGAGTAACTGAGTTATGATCTAGTCTTTAATTATACAATCAGGTACTATTTTTTTCTCCTACATGCGTGGGCAAGTGTATTCAAATCTCTTCCTCCTAAATTAAAGAATTAAATTGGTAACATAAGTAGGCTGTTATCCTGTAAGTGGATCAGCCCTTACACAGGAAAAGTGCTCAAACTCAACTGCAAGCACTGCAACTCGCAGCGGGACACTGGAAAACTGTGTTTCGGGGTCCAGTGTTGTCCCTAGGAGGGTGGTGAGATCCAGCAGCTCCAGCCCTGGTTACTGACAGACGAGCATAGACTCATCGAATTCATCCTGGAAGGCTGTGTGGCTAAGTGACTGCCACTTGGCACTGCTGCATGAAGCTCCCAGGCTTCTATTCACAGCCCTGCCTGACATGACCTTACACAACCTCGCAGTTACCTCACTCGTAAAATAGTGGGGAATGGTCACTGCCTGACCCAGGAATAGGCTATGAAGGTTTGCTCAATAGTAAGAGTTGTGGACCTCCCAAAAATAGAAACGGCCCATAACAGAGGAGATAAGAGCAAAACTCTCCTACTCCATATATCTTCACCTAAGCCTAAAGCATCCTCTGATGAATGCACAGCCACTGTCGTGCTGAGAGTATCTCAACCCAAGTTCCTGTCTAAATTCCCAAAGGTCAAGCCACTTACTCGAGGTTGGGTGTAGTTTTAGGAAACTAGCTTTGTAAATTTTAGCCATATATTTCAGCAATCCCCATTGGTTTTCAACCAATACATTATTTGCTGGAAAGCCTCAGTTGCCATTACAACCAAAATGAAGATGGACTAGGGATCTGAAGGTTGCTATTGAAGAGGCAACCGTTGCAAAACAGTCTTGTACAATCAACTATGAAAGCAAAAAATTCTTCATGTCCACTAGGATAACAAAGGCATTAAAGGAGTAAAATAGGTCATTTGCTATGTTTGCAAAAATATTACACTGTTCCACTATCTGTCAGTTTCATTAGAAGTTTTATGTTTTGCCTTTGTTATCAGTGATTTTTCTGGAGAGTGCTATCGGGGTAGACTAATCTAAAACAAAAGAAATTACTAACCATTTCAAAACAAGTCATTTATCACCACATGTCACTGACAGAACTTTTCAGCTAGATTCAAGCTTTTATTCTAGAAGGGAAGGTGAAGAGATGTTTACCTATAAACCTTCCCTTAGAACTATTACACAAAACAAATCCACTTGTCTAAATTTAATAACGTTCCTGTTATAATCATTGCATCTCAATATGTTCAGCAAATAAAAGTTAGTGATATAAATTAGGAAATATATAATTTCATTGGTTTCATTAAATTGATGTTGATAAACTACAATGAACTATTTGGGAACACTTATTTAAATTTTGGAACAATATATTCAGATTAACTTGGATTAGTTTCCAAGTGATATAAGGTAGGCCGAAGAATATGATAATATGGTTCAATTCATTAATTTAAAATGGTACCTTAAGTCAAACTCGTGCAATACGGTGTGCAGACACACCCTGGGAAACCTATGTTTGATGCCAGCTTAGCGAACTTGAGTAAAAGAGCCAAACATAGATATCTATATATACAGGAATAAGAGATACACAATAAAACTGTCTTCTTATATAGCACCCGCTGATGGGCTGCTCCTGAGACTTTTAAGGAACTGGTTAGCCTACTTTCACATTAAAAATACTGCACAAAGCTGGCCAGGATTTCAGTCATCAGGTGTTGACTGACAAATAATATAACACAATTAAATTATTTCTTGTACACTCAGGATAAGCCAGCTCCGATCTTGTAGGTCAGTTAACACAAAGTAATCTCTTCTCATGAGTTGAGAGCAGTTTCTCCTTTCGCTGCTCCTCACACCCAGTGCTTGGTTACAATCCTAGCCAGTGAGATAATCACCACCTAGAAGAAACATTCCATTTCTCCTTTTTATATCTAGTTATGCTGCCAGTTCCTCCTAGTAAGCAGTTGTACAGCCCCCGGAAGGAGAATGCAGCCTTTCTTGGTGAAATCTGTCACTGTGCCTTTCAAGCGAGGTAAAATTTAAGGAAAAGCTGAAGTCAGACAAGTTCCCTCACCACTTAGCTCTGGTGAAGAACTTTTTGTATATGCCCCAGCAGTACACGAGCCTCACCTGATGCTTTACTATCACACGTCAGGGAACTCCTGCTTGAACTGAAAACAAACATCCTTGCCAAGGAGGAAAAAAAGATTAAAGAAATATAAAAAAATAAGGAGAAAAAAAGCCAAGCATGGAATACCTAAAGGTCTATCTGTTAAATGTTTTTGCAACTCATCTTAAAAAGAAATTGTTTAACACTTACTTGTACTCTCTTGATTTTCAAACCTGATAGAAGTTTTTTTCCTTTGCCTTCTTTAAATATATCAAATATAATAACCATGTTCAGGCTTACCACTAAGAGCAAGAGTGGAATTCTTGTGACGTGGTAAAACAGTATGTGGGTTTAGACCTCCTGGTAGCCCCTAAGGGGGTGTGAGGCTCCCTTTGCTGGTTGCTGTTTAGTTTTATCAGTATTCAGAGAGATCCTGGATTGCATAGTGCAGGAACACTTTTATATATACAATAAAGGACTCAAAATTGTGGAAAAGTTTAACAAAATGTAGCAGAAAGAGATTACCTTTCTGTAATTGAGTTTATTTATTTCTCTAAATGTTAAGAGAGAGGCTGGAATTATTATCAGGATAGAAAAGTAAAAAATAAAGTATGATGCAATGTTAAGGAAGCTAGGCTTCCTGCCTTTCATGTCCCCTTCTTCCAAGCTATTCACAACCTTGTCATTTCCTACTGCCGTCTCTTGTCACAAACGACTCTACGCTCTTTGATTTTCCCATGGTCTCAGCTTTCCCTGACATGTTTTCAGTGTCTCGCATAAGCAATTTTTTTCCATAATTTGTAAGAGCACTCCCCTTTCTTTTACATCTCTAAAAACCTCTTTGCCATAATTCCTATAAGAAATTTGACATGTTACTATATCTTGAGAGATGACAATGATTCCTTCTTACTTTCTGTATTAAAAATGTAACTACCAGATTATCTTATTTTATGAAAAAGGGCACATAGATAGCCACGTGTGCTACTTCATATTCCTTGTCCCAATCTTTCTGTGCCACTCATCTTTATGAGCTGAAAGTTATGTGCAATAATACATGAAGATGTTTGTTTTTAAATTCCCTTGCTTAGAGAATGAGATTCTACTTAAGGCTTGCTACTGCAAATTAATATTACACAACAATCAGCTAGGAAAGATAATGCATATTCTAAAATATTTTTAAAATGAGAAAATTGTATTTAAGCTGAGACTCTATTCACACAAAGCTCAGGAAGCGGCCTCACAATTATCCTGCAATGCATACCATCCCATAAAGCACTCATCAGCAGTGGGTTTCAGTTATCGTTATCGGAGATTCTTATATTTCATGCCATAAACACATCTGAACCCTGACTCGAGGCACTCACCTTTAGCAACAGCACGGCCAACTTTTTGGGGATGCCTCCCAGCTTCCGATTTACTTCATTCTGACTTTTACCATTTGGCAACAGCTCTCTAGACCTTAATAATGTTTAAGGTGCAAACTAATAATATCCATCTATTCTCCAGGACAGAGGGTCCATGTATGTACAGGCTATGTTTGGAGAAATTCATGCTCAATCAGCACTAGCTGACAGGATAAACGTCAATGAAATTTGTGCTGCTTTCTCAGGGAACATGCCATGTGGGGCATCCGTTTCCTGAAACCTTTCACCGAGCTGGGCACGTGCGGCACTTTCCAACCTTCCTGCTGAAGGGAAAGTCTCTTCCTGCTCTAGCCTCATCCTCACTACAAAATGTCCTTTTACTTTTCTTATTTTAAAATTCCTTAAAATCAGACATACTGCATATGCAGGTAAATGCGATAGTTAATTACAGTCCTAAGTATATTCCATAAACCACTGAAAGAAAGCTAAGATCTAAACTGTTGGTCTAGTGGTTTTAGTCTAATGAAATTGTTAATGGAAACATTAAAAGTTATCGGACAGGAAAAATGATCGCATGCTACCACTCAGGAAAAAACCCACCCATAATACTGGACTTCATTTGATATTGTAAACGCTGGTAAGAACATGTAAAATTTAAAAGCAATTACTCCATCGTGGTTTACTCCATAAATTAAACTGTACCTGGGGAGTCATTCAGGCTGAAGGCAATTCGTACTGGCTTATCAGCAGGTACCCTGGCGGTGGTGATCATGTGGGCACTTGAGTCAATGTTTTTACTTGTTTGTTCCAGCTGCAATAATACAAATAATATATTTATTAGAGAGCATGTGACACCATTCAACAAATGAGTTTTAATGCTTCTCATGCATTCACATGAGAAGCATTCTCATTCTAGCTAAGCAAGGTTTAGAATCAAAGTCAAGGGAGCGCCATCTCACTTTTCCATTCAAAAAGGATTTAAGTGAAATTCAGGGCAGAGACTGCCTTTCTTTTGCTATTTACAGATTAGAAACAATGATGGCAAAGGAAGCTTCCCCTCTCCTCACCTGCTTGCTCCCCGCCATTGCCCCTTCAGCAAGCCTTGACTCGTGGCAATGCTGCCGGGTTCTGAAGGTGAAGAAGGAAGAAGGGGTGGGGAGTTGAGAGTAACATGACCCCAAGCCTGCCATGTGATTGGAAACGTGCACACCACTCCACATGGTGTCAATGGGGAGGCACCCATCCTCCTACCTTCCACCCATACTCCCCCAGTCAAACCCTGCCTGATAGTCACACATTTAATGGTCAGAAAGTTACTGGGTCTCCAAACCTTGGTGGTGATTCTTCAGTGGAACTCTGTGCAGGTGTAGGGGTCTGTCTGCATGGGTTTGACTCCTGGATCGGGACCTTATTCAGTCCTCGGTCTTTCTTCTGAGACCACCAATCCCAAAAAGAGATTTTATTGAGATGAAACCCTGTCCATTAAGAAAACTGCTGGTTCATTTCAAGCAGTGCACTAAACAATTGTTGAGCAACAAAAGAATTAGCTACTACTGATCTGTAATGGTATAATTAAAGCATCTCTGAACACTCAAAAGTTGTACTCAGAACTCTACTATGTATATTTAACCTTTTGAATGAACGGTTTTGGTTAAACTATTAAATAGCTGAATGCAAACTTAATCTCCTTGTGTATCTAACACAAAGCTGCTAAAATTCACATATATTAACCTTCTGATTAGCTCCATGTGTGACGAATATGAAGTCAGCAGGACTTCATGCATGCAAAAGATCTGCCCATAAAGAAATTATTTTAGGACTGAAGACTATGCTATCCAGAGTGCATTGTATCCATACCAACTATGTGGACAATTATGACAGTAGCTTTTAAATTACCATAAAAACTTCTCAGTCGATTAGAAACCAAATTCTTCAGGAAAAGACAATGAATTTACTAACAGTTGTACCACATGTCAGTAGAGAATACAGCATTTAGCTAGTTTCCAAAAGCCAGTTTCCTAAGCCAATAATCTTGCAGTTTTTCAGTAAAGTAGCTACCGTATTGCATGGAAATCCCAACAACTCATTCTAATTTACACTTAATTATTTGGCAGCCTCAGAAAGTCAATAGAACAGAACAATATTTCAGGATTATAATCTTCCTTGGTGATGCACAAGTGAATCAAACACTTCCCTGGCATCACTGACTTGCAAACAGTGGAAGAGTATCAAATTTGCATTGGACCCATTAATTTCAGCATTTCTTTTTTATTTGCTTTATCTGTCTTAATATTTGGCTAGCAGAGTGATATGGTTATTCTATAGCAATGCTACACAAGAAATTGTTATTTGAAGTGCATAATCGTTTCTTAAAATAACAACAAATAATCTAAACTCATTACTTTGAACTGAGAGTATCTCTTTCTACTAATACATGAAGGATATCAGGGATTGTTCTTTATTCGCCATGACTAATAATCAAGACACACAAAAATTGAAGTGATATCTATTGGGCAGAGACAAAGAAAAGTCTACCAAATTACCATGGTGTGTGTTTTTGGAATCGGGAAAGGATGGAGTCGACTGAAACATTCTATTTTGAAGTGCATTGCATCAGACTAAGTAACTTTTACCTTCTGAGCATTATTGATCTTTTTTCCCCCCAGACCTTCACTTTATAAGAAACATCTGAGACATTTCATTGTTTTTAAAAAACAACGGAACTACTAATCCAAAATTATTTATCATATTTCCCTTCCATACCTCCCAATAGAAGGTAAATTAAAAAAAAAGAGAGATTTTAAGTGACAAGCACATCCTTGAAACAAGGCTGTTCATCATTCTGTGTTGGTGGTACACACTGCCCTGACATCTGCTTACTGTCTCAAGTGGTCTTCCACATAAGAGTATACTTAACATTTCATATCATAGCCTAAGAAACTAAAATGATGCATTCTGCTAGAGGTTTTAAAGTTGCCATAATATTGCTAGGAGCAAATCTGTTGTCTCATCCCAGCCACATACTCTGTGGTCTGCGATGTCTTTAAATTACCTCTTTTAACCACCTACTATGTGAGGGCAAAAATCAATACCCCGTCAGTAAGCAATGGTGAATTCTATTGTAACACAGAAGAGCGTTTTCATTTTATTCCAATCCACAAAAAGAAATCTCATCCTTATACACAGCCATTACCCTGCTATCTATTTCTTTTATATATTGCATTTATCTCTTCACTCCTTTTTGTGCAGAATCCTCAAGCTCTTCATCACAAAAAGCAATCAAAGAGAACAGAGAGGGATGGAAGCAGCCTGTGTGCTAACCAGGTGATACAGGAAACACACAGACTGACTGCCCCCAGTTCCCCACCTGCTTTCTCCATGCATGAAGAACAACATCTCTGTAGACAGAGATGAGGGTGAGTGGGCAACCTGGAATTTAATGAGATTTAATGAGCAGCTCTCTTCTTCACAACAATTGCCTATAGAATTGGCTGCTGTTTCTCCATAAAAAATCTGCAGCAGAACTCAGATTAAGTGCTGTTACAGCTCTATCAGTTTAGTTCAGTTTTCACACCTGTTGCCTTACCTCACTTAGCGGAGTGTCTGCACTTGTATAATCCAGGGCCAGCCACTGCCTTGGCTTGTCGTTGCCTTTATGGAGTAAAGCTTCAATAAAAGAAAAGGCTGCACCTGCTGCATAGCAACAAACTGACAAGGTCTGAGAAGCTGAGACAGCTGTCAGGGCAACATGCTGCTACCTGCACTTCCCATAGGCTTTGCTGTCCCAGAAGATCACCCTTTTCCGCTTTTCTCCACAATTCTGTTTTTCCTTCCTCTCCTTGCCAGTGACGAGGGATTATGATGCTGTCACGCTTCAGAGAGGAAAAAATCCTTCTGTCACAGGCATTATTAAGCAGCAAACTGTGGCGAGCCCAAGATTTTTAATTCATTAGTCCTGGCAAACCTAAAATACAAACAGACTTGCTTCATAGGACAGGAATGTTTTCAGCATGACCCAATCACTGTCTGTGTCTATTCCAGCAAACTGGCAAAGATAGCATGACTCCAGTCAGCAAAAATGTCTGCAGCTCCAATCAGCTTGGGCTGACACTGCCAACTTGGACTGGCTACAGGCGAACTATCAAATGATAGCAGCGACTATCAAAGCTAACAACAAGGGATGGGCTTGGCGCGTTAGGCTAGGTTCATGTTGGCTTTGGTCAAGCCAGGCTTGTCTCATAGCAGACGGTACAGCCCTGCACTTCAGAGGAGGCAACGGGCAAGTTTCAGAATGCGTACGCTGTGAAAGCAGAGGTATTTATAGATGAGCTGGTGATGGCAGTGATAGCTCAAGCTGACTAAATCAGAGATTTGACTGAACTTGGAGGATTCCCTAGTGCGATTTTGGATAGCTTTTGTCAGTTTTGAAACCACAGGCAAGCAATTAATAGCTAAATCTTGAAGTATCACAAGAGAGATTAATTTCTTCAGCTTAAACTCTTATTTCCTGTAGCTGTGTCATGCACATGTACTGCCTATATGACTTCTTTGATTGACTGCTATCAGTCATTGGAACAAATGGAAAAAAGTGGAGAACGATTATGGAATGATTATACAGAATATCTTCATATCTATTGTTCCATGCTTGAAAAGACGTCTCTCCTTTTATATTTCAAAATGTATTTTGAAGGTATATTTTATATTTTAAAATTCCAAATGGAAAAGGTTTATCTAAACCAGATCTCCTGTATAGGAACATTGCTAGATTCTCTTGTCTCAGCTGACATATAGAGAGGTTGCAGGACAAATAGTGATCTCAAGGTCTGAAGTTAAATTTTCATCCTTCCTCACCCTCTCACTTCCTGGCCCTAGCCCAGGATTGATCTAATCACCGCAAATCTCAGGAAGCCAGAAGTTGCCCTTGTGGCCTCAAAAGACCTTTTTCATACTTTTAAATGACTAAACTACAAAGATATTTTACCCACACTGCCTTTCCCCAAGCGATGACCCAGGAGGGTATCAGACAGCTACATTATTAGTTAGGTATCTGGAGAGGCCGTCATTTTAACTGCAGCGTGATTTCAGAGCAGACTATGGGCTCTGGCCCAAAGAGTTAGTGAAATGCGGGAGTGTGCCTCTGACTGTGCTGACCATTTTATCTTCTCTTGATGTGTTTCTGAAAAGATTGAGGGCTCCTCCCCATATGTCTCCTTTGGAAGCCGGGGGGAGAGATTTGTCTCTGATCACCACCACTATTGCAAATAACATTCTACAGCTCAATACCATCAGCAGTTGATACTGATCTCCAGCTCCAGGCCCAATTACTGTGAAAGTACTTGCTTGAAGATACAGAAAAACCTCGCTCCAGTGAAATCACTAAAAATATTCTGCTTCAGCTTCCACGGAGCCAGGGTTTCCCCCAGATCGTAAGATCCTCTTCTGCTTTGTATGGACAGATGGTATTTAGATGGTATGAGTGCCTTCATTACATGCCATTACAGTAAAGCCTAAAAAAGCCTCTCTATGTAAAGTCTTAAGACATGGAAAATCTTCAATAGCCATGACAGCAAGGGTCTTGGACAGAAATGATGGCTGAATAGCCCAGGGGTGGTGTTTCCAGATGGCTCTGACACTCCACATTTCCAGACTGACACTTTAGTTGTACTCAGTTTAAATAGTATGTGCATTCAAAAATTGAGTTCATAATCATTTTATCATTAATCATATAATCATAGAATAGTTAGAGTTGGAAGGGACCGTAAAGATCATCTAGTTTCAACCCCCCTGCCATGGGCAGGGACACCTCCCACTAGAACAGGCTGCTCAAAGCCCCATCCAGCCTGGCCTTGAACACCTCCAGATATGGGGCAGCCACAACTTCTCTGGGCAACGTGTTCCAGTGTCTCACCACCCTCACAGGAAAGAATTTCTTCCTAATATCCAATCTAAATCTCCCCTCTTTCAGTTTAAAACCACTACCCCTCGTCCTGTCACTACACTCCCTGATAAAGAGTCCCTCCCCATCTCTCCTGTATGCCCCTTTAGGTACTGGAAGGCCACTATAAGGTCTCCCTGGAGCCTTCTCTTCTCCAGGCTCCCTCAGCCTGTCCTCATAGCAGAGGTTCTCCAGCCCTTTGATCATCTTTGTGGCCCTCCTCTGGACCCGTTCTCAACAGATCCATGTCCTTCTTACGTTGGGGGCTCCAGAGCTGGACGCAGTACTCCAAGTGGGGTCTCACCAGAGCGGAGTAGAGCATTAGAATCACCTCCCTTGATCTGCTGGCCATGCTTCTTTTGATCTAGCCCAGGATGCAGTTGGCTTTCTGGGCTGCAAGCACACATTGCCAGTTCATGTTGAGCTACTCATCAACCAACACCCCCAAGTCCTTTTCCCAAGGGCTGTTCTCAATCCATTCTTCACCCAGTCTGTATTTGAGCTTGGGAGTGCCATGACCCATGTGAAGGACCTTGCACTTGGCCATGTTGAACTTCATGAGGTTTGTTGAACTTCATGAGGTTTGCTCAGGCCCACTTCTTAAGCTGTCCAGGTCCCTCTGGATGGCACCCCTTTCCCGCAGCATGTTGACTGCAACACACAGCTTGGTGGTGTTGCCAAACTTGCTGAGGGTGCACTCGATCCCACCATCTATATTAACAACAAAGATGTTAAATAGTACTGGTCCTAGTACCAACTCCTGAGGAAAGCCACTCATCACTGGTTGCCACTTGGGACATCAAGCCGTCGACCGCAACACTTTGAGTGTGGCCATCGAGCCAATTCCTTATCCACCGAGTGGTCCATCCATCAAATCTATGCCTCTCCAATTTAGACATAAAGGTGTCATGTGGGACAGTGTCAAATGCTTTGCACAAGTCCAGGTAGATGATGTCAGTTCCTCTTCCCTTCTCCATCAACACTATAACACTGTCATACAAGGCCACTAAATTTGCCCTTATTGAAGCCATGTTGGCTGTCACCAATCCCCTCCTTATTTTTCATGTGCCTTAGCAGAGTTTCCAGGAGGATGTGCCCCATAATCTTGCCAGGAACAGAGGTGAGACTGTCTGGCCTGTAGTTTCCTGTGTCTTCTTTTTTTCCCTTTTTGAAAATGGGGGTTATGTTTCCGCTTTTCCAGTCAGAGGGAACTTCCACGGACTGCCATGACTTCCCAAATATGATGGATAGTGGCTTCACAACTTCATCCATCTGTTCCCTCAGGACCTGCAGATGAATCTCATCAGGTCCCACGGACTTGTGCACCTTCAGGTTCTTCAGATGGTCTTGAACCTGGTATTCTACAGTGGGCTGTTCCTTATTCTCCCAGTCCCTGCCTTTGCCTCCTGCAACCCGGGCAGTATGGCTAGAGCCCTCGCCAGTGAAGACCAAGGCAAAATGTTATATTTTGTATCCATTATATACGTGTTTTTTAAATGTCAGCGTTTCTAGTTAAATCTGTATTATTATACACACTTTACAAAAGGAAGTGGAATCACCTGTACTTCACTTCATATGCTTCAAAGGGATGTGCTGCTCCTGAAAGCTATGAATCATGTGCTAAGATACCAAAACTGCATAAACCAAAAGGTCCCTGATTTGCATTTAAATATCAGTTCCGTGCTTTACACAATGATTAGTCACCTGAAACTATGGAAGGCAGTGTATTTTTAAAATATGAGAATATTATATCATTCTGTGTACAGAATATTACATTTCAAGCATCAGGATGAATGATTTGGCTGTAACCATTTTATCATCTATTTATTATTGGGGCTATGGTGTGAAACCCCTCAACAATATGGATTTAAACAGTACTTTTTAAAAGGTTCTCTGAATTACTTTTTATCAATAAACTAGGGAAGATCTCAATTTTAAACAATGGGGAGATTGAAGTCCAGGATGCCTTACTTCCATGACTTGCTCAAATTAATAGTCAAAGGCATTGTAAATTTTGGGTAGAGAGAAATCCCATTTCTCTTATTCACTAAGTAGGTGACTAAAATCTGCACATCTAAGAAAATTATCCTCCTATTTATTGCAACACAAAAAATACTTCTTTGTAACAGGCTGCACATACATCTTACAGTCACCTCTCTGAAAATTACAGAATGCTGATAACTCCATTTTTTTTTCTGCAGGAGCACAGCCTGCCCTGTTTCCTTTCCAGCATACTCTTAGGCATCAGATGCCTGGTACCCAAGCAAAATTCTTTCAATCCTGTGTCACATTATGAAACTGGTGATATGCTAAAAAGGGGATATCATGTTTTATTCATCAAAAGCACCTTAAAGAAACACTCTAAATTAGGAACAGTGGGACTTACTGATATTCGGTAGTAGAAACATGCAAATTTGTAACAATTTTTAGGATGAAGTATCAGTTATTCTACAGATGTAAAAAAAGCCAATATCTGCTATCTAATAAAACACCTGTTGCCTTCCCTTTTTTAGCTGTGCTACTTTCAATTCATCTCAGTTTCCTAGTATAAGTAGTATTTTAGTAGCATATGACCTCATTCATGCTAAAATGGTGTTTCACAGATTGCCAGTCACTATTTAAAAATGCACTTTAAATATTCTAGCATATGGAAGATGTTCCAAAAAGAAATTAAAAAAAAAAATGCTTTGCCTAAAACTGCACACAGAGCAAAATCTTCATTTTATAGATTCCCCTGAGTTCAAACAGAATCCCATTTTTGTCAATTTCTGATTAACTTATTTCTGCAGCAAAATTTGTTAAAAATCTCCCACTGGGAGGACTTTGCTATCCTTTACTGACAGTGGGGCTGGTCAGGGTGAAGCTGTGCCATGCTATAGAGAATTGATTTTGAAAGCATAAACATTGGTGAGTCACGTCCTTTAACTCCACATTACCTGTAGAATTTCTAATACCACTTGGATTGCATGGCTCAGAATTTGCCAAATATTAAAAGCTAGATGGTATATTCCATTTGTCTACCATGGTAAATGAATAAGTGTCCTCACACCAGCCACAAAAATCAGATTTCTTTGTTGGCCTGATCTCTTCTTGCAGTCCATAAGGATAACCACTTCAAGTCTGCATGGAACTGGGTAGAGAAGTGGTTTTCACTACAGCAGCAGTTATCCTAGGTGAGATCAGAACATCCAATATGAGGCAATCAAATCACAGTTTTCCCAGCCAGAAATACAGAACCAGAGAAGAATACTTCTTTCTTGTCTTTTGGATAATGGAAAGGTATAGATCAAATATACATTATTTAGTCTTGTTGCACCTCACTCACAACCTAACATCCCAAGTCCTGATAACTGGAGCAGCCAACAGAGCACTTCCTTACTGTTCTCAGATACTACCTCCAGTCTTCTTGCCTTGGTAGTATTTTAGCACAGGTAAAATAATGTACTTTCACCCAAGCTCTACACTCACAAATGGATGAACCCTATCAGATTAAATGAACTCATTAAAACCAGCATGAAACATACACTGAGCACTGACTTAAAAAATAGAACAAGAAACTTTATAATTAATGGCAAATTGATATGCAATAGCTGAATTCACTTATACAGGATCATACAGATCTAACAAAGAAGATTGTTGGAAATTAAAAAACTGTCTCAGTCAAGGTAATGGGGATTTTCAGAAGCTGACTTGACAATTTTTACACCTGCCTTAAGACCATCTAGAAATAACTGCATCTTGAATCATTTGAAAACCTGACTGGTGAAAAACTCCTTTGCTTCCACAGCAAACTCTAGACAGAAATTGTGGGAAGCTAATTCCGCTGGGAGGAAGAAAACTGAAGCCTTTGAGATATGATGCTGCCAAAGATCCTTCTGTATCTCTTGCATGGGAAATAAGATGAAAGTTGAAGTTAGAAATATTACTGGAAAAGACTCACTATTGTCAGAAATCAACAGGTGCAAACTTACACGCTTTACTCACATCAGCATAGAGATGGAAATAACCTTTAGAAACTAATTATGGGAAGAATGATGATCGGTCATCTCAACAGGGAATGATGAAGGCATATATGGATAGATAGTGTGCAGTAATTCACTGGGAGATCAGCAGCCGAATGTTCAAAGCTAGAATTGGCTAGCACAGGCTAACTGGAAACACCAGCACTTTCTCACAACCACTTAAACGCAAATGCATCAACTTGCTTACCAATTGTGCTACTGAACCACATCCAACTATCCTAGGATACAAAGACAATTCTCTCATATCCATGTGAAAGTGGACTAATCACTCCATTTCAATTGGACTTGCTGTTCCTTAAGGGGATGCTTAGCTTAACTTACTTAAGAATTTACCTGAAAAGGATACTACAAGACATTACAGCCTCACTTGTTCATGATGGCTGAGGTCATCGTGCTCTCATGGATATACACACAAGACTTCTAAGTCAACACACTCTGTCATGAAGCTTTGCTGCTTTAAGGAAGAAATCAGCATCCAAAAGAATGTGGCAAAATCTCCAGCAGCAGCTGGTATTTTGCCCATACTTGAAACCTCACTGCTGATTCAGCACTGAAACTGCCTCAGTTAATAATGCCAGATGCAAACATAGAAGTTTAGAAACAATAAATGATACAATATTTATTAGCAAAAAAAATTCATTAGTAAATGCAGCTTATAATAGACCAGGAAGTCCTCACACTTCCTCCAGATATTCATCTTTCCTCCCTCCCTGAAGAGAAAATGTATGATAATATAACCACCAAGAGCAGAACAGACAGTTCAGCAGTGCAGTAGATATATTAGGCACATGACTATCACACAATGACAGGATGTGTGTACATTAATTTATCTTGTTCTGTAGAATGAACTACGTTAAACAATAAATCATCATGGTTAAAAAGTCAAAAATTGTTAGAATTATGACCTGCCTCCAGTTGGTTTGGAACCAACCTACAGTTGGTTTGGCACCCTTGTCCATCTCTGATATGGTCTTCAATGATGGATGCTCATGCCACTTTCCTCCATGAAACCAAATTCAGACAAAATTGCTTGTTCCAATGAAAGATATTATATTTTTATAAACCCAAAGATACTATAAAGGCACACTAGGGAAAAAAAAAAAAAAAGACTTCGCTCTGGCAGATAAATTATACAAGACAATTTCAAAGGCCACCTTACCTAGGGACAGCTCCTGCTCAGAAAACAAGACTCTACCAACTTTCTATTGGAACACTGACAAGACAAAGTAGGGTAAAGACAGTAAACTGCTGCTTTTTCAGAGGGGGAAAAGAGCCCTTGAACTTTGCTCTTCCTAAATGATTACCCCTGCCCCTGAGGCAGACTGCAAGTGAAGGACCAAGCGCTACTGTTTTGTCATTATTAATGCCACACTCTTCCTCTTATCACAGGACTTTAATAAGGAAGAAGCAGATGTTCTCATGATCTAATGTACAGGACTAAGCAGTGATATTAATACTCCGGAATATTCCCATATTAAGTCACCCACACAATACTGTTTAAGTGCAATACTGACAGGAAAGACTTGACATTATCCAATTAGCATTAGTCAAGATGACATATTGTTTTAGAAATGACATAATATTGATATTTCTCACAAGAAAGAAATGCAAATAGGCTCTGCCATCAGTTTCTCACTAAAAAAATATTAATAAAATACCCTACTTTTTTGTATGATTTTCAGTACTCCACAGGGGAGAATTCCAATGGTTTTATCACTTAAACGGAAACATGTCTGCTACAGGATTTTTAAGAGATTGGCAGTAATGACTCCCAAACACACTGGTTACCTTTGAAAGCCCGTAATTCCAGACAACAGAGAATAAGCACTAATTTGTTAGTCACTCACACCTACTCCATATTATGAGTAGAAGCAGCCGTTTACAGAGACACGCTCTTCAATGCTGCCCCTTAGAGGACACATTTGAGAAATTAATCCATCTCATGTCAAAGAGCCTTTGAAGACAATAGGAGGAGAACTGGATCAGGACAGTATAATATGGTACCATTTGAAACCTATTGACTATTTTGATACTGACTGTTCAATAGTATGGCATGTTAATGTAAAACTCCTTAATCAATTTAAGAAATTCCCTTTGCTACAGCAATTTTTCTCAGAAAACAACCTTGATTCCCCATACCACGTAAGCCCCTAATGACGTCCTGGTTTTGATTTTATGATTTTCTTCATGTGTTCATCCACAATAATCCAAGAGCAAAATGAAACCTCTAAACTAAACCTGTAATGAATCTTTTCTAATACTTTTTTTTTAAAAAAGCTCTGTTGGCAATACTAGCTAATTGTTTTAACACCATGAACTATATGCAGAATGCTGTAGCTCCTGCTTGAGCTCTCTAAATCCCGATTCTCATGGGAGAGTGACAGGAATGCCACCCTCACAGGGAGGCAGCAGGGAATATTGATCTTTAAATTATCTGAATTACAGGGTCCTGATAAAAATGTTTAAGATTCTCATCTTGCAATATACATCTCTACCTATGTGAGAGCCTTCACCATACCTTGAATGCCTTTCCTTTAGATGAGCAGTTAGATCTTAATGTCGGTTAACTGTCCATTTCAGATGAAACATTATGAAACACAAGCTGCAGTCTGAAGTAGCTGTCAATGACACCATCAGAGAAGCTGTAAGATATCTGGGGTAGCACATACATTATTTTTGGGAAAATTATACATTCCAGGATACAGTCTAGATCATCAACTTGTCTGCCACTTGAGCATTACAAGTCTTCAAACACAGTGCAAAATTAGAAAATTACTATTGAAATACCTAAAATGAAAATTACTCCCATTTCATTCACTTACTTTCTACAATTTTACAGCCATAAATAAAATGACAGTGGTTTTAAATGAACAAAACTAGCTATTAATAAAGCCCTCAATTCTTGAAATGTTAAATCCAGTAACAGCATGCTGTTTACTAGAACTGGATAGTTTCTATTACCACAGCTTATCAGTTGATGACATTTCAATTTTAAAGCTTTGCTTTCAAAAAGTTACAAAAACCATGGCATATAGACATGACAGGCTGCTTTTGAATTTTAAAAATGCAAAAAAAGTAAGGAAAACTGTTTCAAATATTTTTTCTCTTAAATTTTTTTTACAAGCCATAATTTGCCATGATTACAAAACATCATCCAATTTCACTTGCTCATGAAACCCCTTTTTTTAAAATTCAGAATATCCAAACATTACAAGGTTTTTGCTATTCATCTTCACACTACCACTCACAGATTTCACCATAACCTCACTTAAGCCTCCTAAAACCAAGAAATAGACACAAAAAGTTGAAGCAGTAAGCTCCTATGAGACTGTAAGATGTTACGCAGTGGATTCATTCTTTTCTCCAAGATTTCAGGGAGAAACATTGAAAGCACATATCTGGAATCCTTTAACACAGGCAACTAGAGATAAATGCACAACTGAAAATAACCTTTTCTTTAGAGCTGCTGAGAAGTCTGCAGGAGGGCTCCTGGGGCATTTGGAACTTTTTGGAACCATATCATACAACAGGAAAAAAACTGTAATCACACTTGTTCTAAAAGTTCCCTTATTTTCACCCTATTGTTGGTCCTGGGAAAATTTATTATAACTACTAAGTCTGAGCATAGATTAACTGAATAAGCCACACTGTTACTAGTAACGTAACCTACATTATCAGTGGGTAAATCATAAGAATTTTTTTTTTACAGTAAAAATACTGTACATGTTACCCTTAAAAGCATAAACTCTGTATTTCACTGTTACAGCTTGGACTGTGATTCTGGTATGTAAAATCAATTATTTGCTCTCAAATTCATAATCCTTTAGAAGTTTCATCAGAACAGAGCATCTTCTTCTGTAGTTCTCCTGTAAGTGACAGCGGTAACAGAAATTCAAGATTAAAGACAAAGTGCCCGTTAGGCTGTATTGTAGAGGATTGGAGGTATGAAGGCACAAAGTACCCCATGAGCTGTGAGAGTTCAAATTTCAGGGACTATGAAGTCTTGAAAAGCAGGCATTAAACTGCTGAGGAGAGCAAAGGGAGTTAAACTTGTGTTTTCAAAAGCACCGTAAATTTAATCATACACTGCTGAGTGACTGCTTTGGGTTTCCCCATATTTCCCAAAGATATCTTTCTGAATCCTACTCCACTGTATTTTTCTGAATTCACGTACAAAGCATTCATGTACAAAGTCTAATTGATCAATTACACAGAATCAGAGAATCACAGAATGAAAGGACCTCTGGAGATCATCTAGTCCAACCCCCCTGCCAGAGGAGGGTCACCTAGAGCAGGTTGCACAGGAACGCGTCCAGGCGGGTTTTGAATGTCTGCAGAGATGGAGACTCCACAGCCTCTCTGGGCAGCCTGTGCCAGTGCTCTGCCACCCTCAAAGTAAAGAAGTTCCTCCTCATGTTTAGATGGAACTTCCTATGTTCAGGTTTGTGCCTCTTACCTCTTGTTCTGTCACTGGGCACCACTGAAAAGAGCCTGGGCCCATCCTCCTGGCACCCACCCTTTAAGTATTTATACACATTCATAAGATCCCCCCTCAGTCGTCTTTTTTTCAGACTGAAAAGACCCAAGTCCCTCAGCCTTTCTTCATAAGAGAGATGTTCTAGTCCCCTAATCATCTTCATAGCCCTTCTTCTTATATTAATAAATCAAACTAAGTTCAAATGAAGCAAAAACATCGCAGCATGGTTTGGAATCTTGTATGCTCTGCCTTCCACCGCTGCTTTCTGTGAGGGTGGTGTCCTCTGGGCCAGCTTATCCAAAGCCTTTGTAAGTGATCAAACAAGACAATTGCTCTCTCAGTTTCTGTAGGTGTTGGGAACATAGATGACTCCCTCCTAAACGGGTGACTTGCTGATGTTCAAAGTAAGAGCGTGGTGGTATGGCTTTCTGCCACATTGTCCCACTTCAAGCACTGGTTTAATGTCTTCTGCTGTCTCTTCGCCAGCTGGCTGACAGCAAGGACATCTGTTAATGGATCAAAATAACTGGTGCAATGCTGTTGGACCATTTTCATGCAAGAGAATAATTAGCAGAGAATGTGTTGTGAATCACATACATGGCTTACTGATGCCCATATTTTAGTCAACAGAACTCAGAACCTAGACCATAAAGATGCGTAACAAACATTTAGACATTCACTTCACTGTACTATGTTAAAAAAAATAAAAATAATAAAAATGAAGAAGCTCAAATGCATCACAGATAAAATCTATTCTTTGCTAAGCAATGAACACCTAGCCTGCAGAGCTGGAAAGATAAGCAATACTAGCGATGAAAAACAGTTGGTACAATTATCCTTCAAAAGCAAAAAAGGCAGAGATTTCTTTACTGCTCAATTACTGCTTCAAGAATCTTAACCTCAATACAGGGTTCAGAATTAAATCTGTCTGGTAGCCAAAAGGAAAACTACTGATACTGCTGAGTCAGGGATGTGGTGTTGCCACCTTCACCTTGGAACTTCGATGTCCCGTAACATCCTTTATCCTTTTGCTTCCCTCAGCCTAGTTCTCTCAGTCTCATTTCACCCATTCATTGTGTAGTATGCAAGGTATCCGGAGATCAAATACTTAGTAAATACACATAAATCTGAGTGAACAAAGTAATGCAGTATTCTGTAGCTTTACATATCGTCATAGCACAGTACAAACATTAGTTTGCTGATTAGGTGTACATTAGAGTGATTGTCTCTTCTTAAATAAACCTCCAGGACATGAGCACTTCCTTTGTTATACATAGTACAACACCGGTACATTCACAATTACCTGTTTTGAAGTTGTTTATTAGAAAATGTTCTCTGCTTATTCTTTGTATGTAAGTATGATTCTTAGTTACAGCTAGGAAGGTTATGCAGTGCAGAAATGAGGACTGCAAAGGTGCCTCTGGAATTCTTTTGATTCACAACCAAGCACACATTCAGGCCAATTTCCAAGCTGCTGGCAGATACACAGGACTGACAGCATAGCCAGGAAATAATGGGACACACAGAAGTTCCACAGGTCATGCTGATGGGTCACATTCTACGCTGGTAGCAAGGAGAGTGCTCTGCAGACCCTGGTCCCAATTCAGAGACAGGTGGGCCAGGAGACTGACCTGAGTTCTGGAGAATTAATGGATTTCTTAACAGATATATTCAGATGACATGCAATTAAGAACCCTAAAATTAATCCCCAGATAAGAATGGGGACAATAAGAGAAACAAAATTTGTAGTTACTTGGACAAGGTCTTCAAAATTATTTGGGTAGAGAAACAAAGTATTAAAAATTGGAAAAACTCCTGTCTTTGTCCTGAAGATCTAGTACTGATTTAGGGTATCCTTAGAAAATTCCATATTGGGCATCCAAGTGAAGGCAGGACACAGTGAAGAAAGAAGAACACAGATCTCAGTTGTCCACGTGCCAACCAACATAAACTGTGGTCTTGATCTCAGAATCCTAGCTTTTAGCTACATTTTTTTTTCTGCTTAGTGTCTGCAGAGCTGAAAGAAATGCAAATCGGGTGTGGTAGTAGCTTGTTTTCAAGAGTCTGCAGACAGTTGGTATTTATTTTACTCTTTATGACTTCATTTGGGTGCTATTTCTGCAGAAGTCTTCATCTATTCAATGCCAAGCCCTCAGCCCTCTTCCACTATTTCCTATCTTTTCTAATTACAGCCAAAAATTCCTATTTCCCTCCCACTCCTCAGTTTGATGATCCACATAGGTACTGATAAATTCTTCCCACCCCAACAAGAACAGCTGAACTTTCAATAGCAGTTGGCTTGTATTTACAGGTATTTTCAGGCTCCTGTGCACTCCACTGGAAAAAGGTTCCCATATGACCACTTTGAAAACTGAAGAGAGATGCTTCTCTAGTCCTTATCTGATCCTGGATTGGACCTCCTAATACAAAACAGAACTCACTATCTAGAAGATGTCATTTTTGCCCAATTATGCTTTCTTTCTTATGGCATCAACACCAGAAGACCTCAACAATTTTGCTTTCTCTCATGAAATAGAGGCTGCTGAATTCTATTTTGGTGTGTACTGTACCAGTGTCACAGCATGATTTTATACCTTGATTGTACCTGCAAAACAAAATCAGTACAAACAGCATCAATTCCTTTGTGAGACTATCATCCTTTCCAATCTTATTTGTTTAGAGGAACCTCTGAATTCTTGACACTTGTGTAGGCAGAATCAAACATACTGGGTCCCTAACTCAGATGGCAACTGTCATCATTATTTTAGTATGTCAACATTTTCGAACAATTTAATCTACTGATCCCATGCAAAGGCAATACTCCTCTAAAATCCCCAGAAGTGCTTTCCAGTGACTCAAACTAACTGGATTAGCTATAGCAGAAAGCACATACACTGAGGTAAGAATACACAAATGGTAAGGAAATCTTGCTTTCCTGTCTAGCTTGCAATCCTCTGTACCAGCAAGCAAGATAAATCCAGGATGAGGGTAGCATTTAACGCAGGAGCTATGGACAAAATGACCTAAGAAGTACTCAGTTGATTAGAAGTACTCTAGTTGATTAGAGTGCTCCTTCTCATTATGTCACAAGTGTGATAAGCACAATCTGGGAAAAGCTGATGTAACTGCTGCTGCTATTACTAAGAGAATTATGTTCACCCTGAATGTTCAGCCCTATGTGGTTCACAATTCTCTGTTTCAGGTGTAAGTATGATTCTCTGCAAACCAGGTATGGTCCTCAGGCTTCCCTCAACATGCCACTCACATTTTTCATTGGCCAGATGTCAGTGTTGTTGGACAAACACAGTCAGACGTTATACTCACAACTTCAACAGATACTCTTCTATCCCTTGTTTTCGAATTGGTCAGGTTTCCACTGCTGATTAAGCAAATAGAAATTAACATTCTGTTCTTTTTATGAACTTCCCAAGATATTGTTAAAATTTTACCATCCTAGAATTTGAAAAACATGTGCCTACAGATAAGCTGGGGATTTCCACGTGTACAGTAATAGATTTTGACTGGCAAAAGGGCAGCCAACTGCCAATAGCCAACCCTCTGACCTTTGGATGGTCTTTTAGCATGGCAATGTCTGTGCAGAATATAAATGGTGTAGAAGAGTAGCTAAAAAAAGATCAAGGCCAAGTCAAAGTCATGATTAGACAGCGAGTCCCAAATAACTCCTGATTATAACAGAAAGAGGTGTTTTAGTGATAGTTGAATACAGATGGACAGATATGTATATTGTATATATTCATAATCACAAACATACATATATATTTTAGTTTTGGTGGTATTCTCGCTTTAGAAAATGTAGCTAGCATAAGCTTCAACAAAAGCACTGTACCAACAGGGCGGTTCCTGAAATATCTGAAGATAGCATAAGGCAACACTGCCACAGGGAGACTGCAGCCCTGTCTCCCTTCATCTCTCCTTGTGCCAGCCCAAGGCTTTGCACAGCCATGGAACCTGAAAGCTGGCCGGTTTTCTTTTTGGTTAGTCTTAATGCAGATCGGTTCCCTAAGCTGGTTTATCGCATGGGGGCAAAAAAGTTTGGCAACAGAAGATTTGAGAGAAGGGAAAGGAGAATGCAGAGGTGAAACAAGCAGCCGGAGATGGGACTGCCTTTGTGGCAACTGTCCTGGTTTAAAATACTGGACCTGGAGTTGGGAATCGTTGAGCAACACTGACTTTATGACTCTACAATATTAGGAGTAGAAACAAACATGGGTAAATTTACTTCTCCAAGCAAAAACAACACTTAGGAAGAAGCCTAAACTGGAGTGAACTGGACAGATGAACTGCTGAATAAGAAGAGCTGTGCCTTTCACCCCCAAGTTGCTTAACTTACTCAAGTAGAGTTGACTCAACAAGAAGTGCCATGCAATGCTGTGATGGCTACTGTTGGCCTGCATGAGCTGACTTTGTCTTTTGCTGTAGTTCCAACATTATGCAAGCTACATTTCCTGTATATAACCACTTGAGAGACTAATAAAATAACAGCATTTTAATTATTGAAGACTCAGAAAGGGAATATCACCTTCTTAGTAGGATGAATGCTCACAAGGTTAACATGCCACATTGCCAGGCAATAATAACCCCTCATTTAATTTCTAAGCTAACATTTACTAAGGTTCTGACAAAGTGAGCGCTTTGGAGAGGCCATCCCTGAAAAATCAGAGAACAGATTTCAGAAGTTATGAAGAGATAATTATCCATCCTTTCTTGTTATGGAAAGGTTATAACGAGTATAAACTTAATAAGCGTTTTTAATAGTAAAATCATGTTTCTTTAGCACCCTACATACTATTGCCTTGATTCTTCTGTTATTTGTCTTGGTGAAAATCAAGGAAGGAGAAGAATACCAATATATACCAATGAGTTCAGAAACATTTTTTGATACAAATCAATACTGTTTGGGGCATCATAATTTAAGCCCAGGTTGGCAATCCACCTAGGCAAGTGATAAGATCCTACAGGAAAAGAACCATGGACTTCCTAGCTGAAGACTGCAAAATTTCCAGGAAGCCATTTTATCATTTAACCATTCTATTTCCTATCTGGAAAAAAACGTACTCATGTTAAGTCCTGCAACAATGAGGTAGCTACATCCAGATGATGGCATTGAGAATGCAAAATGTATGGTAAAAAAATGACAAAGCTTTTAAGTGCTGATAAATCACTAGAGACTTGCCTGAGGTCATGCAGGTTATTAGTCATACACACAAAGCTGAAACACATCCTGCAGTTACTGATCAGCAGTCTAACCACTTGAACCATCTTTCCTCTCTGACCTAAAATTAATGTCTCTGACTAGAATGCATTCAGCTATTGATATAAGGCCTGTGACTTCATGCTCATGACTATGAAAAGCCTTCTGCATTGACTTAGGAGTGAGTACCCCCTCTGATCTCCATGGCTAAGAATAAATCACAGAAGTTGCTTTATAAAATACAGTTTCTGCCATCTTGGCTGTAGAACAGGACAGACATTTCCTTCTTTCCTAGTTGCAGTGTGGTGCAGATACATTGGAAGGAAGAACAGAGGGATAAAACGGGGTTATGCCCCCTATACCAAACCCCAGCACTTTCTTTTGGAAATGCCCACACTCCTTGGTCACAATAGTCAGGTCTGAATAGGTTCCCTCGTCTGCCTCAAGTGGCATCTGCCTCTAAATACTTCTAGCAAAACTGCGTACAGATTTTTTTGAAGTTCATTCATGGGGTGCTTTATGTAGTTTTGTTTTCTATCACCACTCTTTTTTACACTGCCATGATGCGTTACAGGTTAAAACTGAATTTTAAGAATTATTGGACAGTAAAACTAAATGTCCTCTTGAGGTTGCTTAAGCAACACATATCAAGTGATTTAATTAACCTTGCAGCCTATCTGTGCTGCAGAGGTAGAGCAACTTAGCCTCTGCTGGGTTACAGGCTCAGATACTGTGTGGCCTAAACGCAACAGTATTATTTCTAAGGCCTTGAAGTTCTTGTCTTGAAACAGTATGTTTGATTTTGTGTGGCACAGAGGCAAAGTTAATAAAACTTATCAAACCTAAAGCAGGTCCATACAGGAGCAGCTCCACTGTCTACTGGCTGGACCTCAGCTACTTGCAGAGATGTCAAGGTGAGCCTCCTAAGGCCTCTTCAGTGTGTCCTGTAGCACACATATTACTCAGGATTACCCTGGATAATGGCAACTTGCGTGTATTTAGTCTTCTTATCAGTACATTTTGCTTCCATTTGAACAAGTTAGGTTTGTACTAAGCAAAATACTTGACTGGAGCCTGCAAAGTTTTATGACTGGTTTTTGCCATCCATGGCAATGAAGGCTCTTAACTCTTTCTGAGACATGTATCACTGCAGGTACTCAGAGAAATGTCGGGGAGACAGTACGCTGAATTCAACAGTGGAAGACAGACTCTGAAGGAGCCAACATCAGCCACTGCCACAATACTCCTTATCCCTTTACCGCACAGATGATGGTTCCCAGGAACGACCACCACCGCTCAGAACCCCTGACAAAAGGAGGCAGTGAACTGCATATAGTACAATGAATCAAGCAAAGCTATCTTACCTATTTCAGGAAAACATGAATCATAGAATGGTTAGAATTGGAAGGGACCTTAAAGACCATCTAGTTCCAACCCCCCTGCCATGGGCAGGGACACCTCCCACTAGACCAGGCTGCTCAAAGCCCCATCCAGCCTGGCCTTGAACACTTCCAGGGATGGGGCAGACACAACTTCTCTGGGCAACATGTTCCAGTGCCTCACCACCCCCAGAGTGAAAAATTTCTTCCTGATATCCAAACTAAATCTACCCTCTTTCAGTTTAAAACTGTTACCCCTCATCTTATCGCTACACTCCCTGATAAAGAGTCCCTCCCCATCTCTCCTGTAGCTCCCTTCAGGTACTGGAAGGCCACTATAAGGTCTCCCCGGAGCCTTCTCTTCTCCAGGCTGAACAACCCCAACTCTCTCAGCCTGTCTTCATAGCAGAGGTGCTCCAGCCCTCTCATCATCTTTGTGGCCTCCTCTGGACCCATTCCAACAGGTCCATGTCCTTCTTTGTGCTGAGGACTCCAAAGCTGGACACAGTACTCCAGTACCTCAAAAGTGAGATGAACCACTGGCTTTGATTTCATTCACCCACAGCAAAACACACAGCTGCCGGACACGCCAGCCATCCCTCAAAGTTGGCAGTGTCTAAATGCTACCCGTCCTAATTGATCTTCATTCTCTCCTCGAAGAAGCCCAGAGCCCGTTCCCCGGCGGTCAGGCCGTCGGCTGGTCAAGCCTCTGGTGGGCTCACCCGGCACTGTGAGGCGAGCAAAGATGTCCGGCGAGACGGCGCTTCACGCCACCCGGCTTTCAGGAAACCTTTCGAAGCGAGTGCTCCGCTGGGCTGAAAGCCGAAGCCCGAGCGCCACCCGCCGCCGGTTCTGAGGAAAAGCAGGAACCAGGCCTCAGCCCCGACCCACCCCCGCGCGTCAGTGCTTGAGGCCGCCAAACGCCTCCCTCCGCCCCGCCATCCTCCCGCCCCGGCCGCCTCACCGCGCCTGCGCGCCCTATCTCTCCCGTCGTCCCCGGCGCTGTCTGGTAGGAGCGGAGGGAAGATGGCGCTGCACGTTCCCAAGGCCCCGGGCTTCGCCCAGATGCTCAAGGAAGGGGCGAAGGTGAGAGTCCCGCGGGGCGGGGTGGGGGGAGGCTCTTCGCACCCCCCTCCTCCCCCGCCACGGCCGCCGAGGGGACCGGCTATCCCCCCGGCTTCGGTCCCCTCGGCGGCCGTGGCGGGGGGGAGGGGGGCGGGGAATCTGCCGGGCGGCGCCTGGCGCACGCGGCCTTCGAGAAAGCTCGGCCGGGGCCGCCATCCCTTCTCGCCGCCTCAGGGAGCCTCGGTGGGTTCCCGTCGCTCGGCGGGGGCGGCAGCCGGCCGGGCCCGGCCTGGCCCGGCAGTAGTGGGCCGGGATGGTGGGAGCCGAGCTGTTGGCGGCGGGCTCGGGCCTTCGCCGCGGAAAAAAAAAAAAGGCGGCGGGAAGGCGTGAGGTGTGGAGAGGTTTTGTAGGCGGTGGTTCTGCAAAATTACACCGGGTTTTATAGATTTAGTTCTTCAGAGATATACACCCCCCCCCCCCCCCCCGAGTCCTCTTCTGTGCCCATAAGAAAAATACCATTGCCAGTATTGCAGAATAACGTGATATCCTCCCATGTATTCCCTCTCCTTAAATCCGTTTTAATCGTGTTTAACACTAACGTAGTGTAGATTTTGATAGTAGTCAAGGACTGTGCCTGATAAAGCCAGAAGCTGTCTTTGAAAGGGTGGACAGAAAGCAAGCAAGGGTTTGTTTGGGGTTTTTTTTGTGGGTTTTTTTTTTTTTTTTATTGCAGGGGAAAATAAAAGACGAAAATTTCTGCTGGATAGAAAGCAAAGTGAAGTTAGCAACTCCAAAAGCTCTCTGTTTTTCTTTTCAGGATCATCGTTGGAGGCAGAGAATGGCATATGTCAAGGGCAGAGGG
The DNA here is from genome assembly GCF_963924245.1 of Chroicocephalus ridibundus. Classification (NCBI taxonomy): domain Eukaryota; kingdom Metazoa; phylum Chordata; class Aves; order Charadriiformes; family Laridae; genus Chroicocephalus; species Chroicocephalus ridibundus. The sequence continues at coordinate 105,298,675 of NC_086284.1, forward strand.
AGAGCAGGGAAGCAGAGTGGCTTACGTGCTGCTTCTGTAATAAAAGAATTCAAGGCCAGAGTAGCAAGAGATATCTTTTATAAAACAAGGAGGCACAAGGATGCCATTCTGAGATGTTTATTTTGTATTTAGAGAGTAAACGTTATTAGAAAGTACCTTTCTCCCTTCTTTTATGGACCGCACAGTATGTTGTACCCTCCTCTTCCTTAAGGCCCTTTCTGGGAATCCCTCCTTTTCTTGAGGCTTCCACACTGAAGCCAGGCTGATTGGCTTCTCCGACACAAATATTTTATGAATCATTCTGCTTCATTTTCAAACCATACATGTTTGAACATAGAACTGAGTTAAATCAATTTATTTTTTTTCTGGAATACAGAGCTGTGAGTAAAGAATTATGTACAAAAATGCATGTTTACAGAACCCTTGCCCCCCTACAATCCAGTATTTGTTATTTTCTGCTTCCCTTTGGCATGCCACTCACTTTTTTGGAAGACTTCAGAAATGCAAACTGTATTGAAAATAGAGTTACTGTTCAAATTTTCTGTTCAGAAACTTACAGTGCCTACTGAGCTGCCTAGTTGAGAAGGAGTACACAGTAGTTCTTCTCTCATTGTCTTTGGGTAACGTTTGGTTTCCATTTAAACTTTAAGGGAAATACCAAATCTTAAATTAACTCAAAACTTTCATGGACTCAGTAGATTATTGCTGCTTTAAGGAGAAATTACTAGTTCATCCCTTTTTTTGTTAGAAAGCCTAATTCTGAACAGAACATTTTTATTTTTAGCATTATTCAGGACTAGAAGAAGCTGTCTATAGGAACATCCAGGCATGCAAAGAACTTGCTCAAACCACCCGTACAGCTTATGGACCAAATGGTATGTAAATCCTAAAATTATTATAGTGTTTTTGAGCAAATGTTATGTTTGAAGGCTAAACCGACCTTGACAAACAAACAGTTGTTTGTTTCTTGAGGAAACACATTGGGCTTGTTCTAGAACTCATAAATGTAGTCTTTGTGGCTCTACAGATCAGACTGTGTTTGATTAGCTCTTAAGTTATGCCCAGTGTACTTGCCTTTGCCAGATTTTTGAACTGGTTAGTGTGTCCTCTTTGCTGTCTTACTGCTGCTATATGGACGATCTACAAAAACTAAAGGAAAATCAGTAACTTGATAGACAGTCATAATGAACATAACCATACTATCTCTGACCAGATATACCAAAACAAAAGGTGTTCTTCAGTATCAATCAAGTGATGTACTAATAAATCTGAAGAGAGAACTGCTTCTTCAGAAATTACCAATTTCTCGTTAATGTAACACACTCCGAAGTGTTACTTCACAAAAATCTTTTAGGGTCTTAAATTATTAGTTGGTCTAACATTTTACTGTGTAAAAACATATGTGAAAGTTACGAAACAGTGTCTGTGTACAAAATTCTGTTTGCCTAATGGATGTTTTTTTTTTTTTCTTCCCATTAGGAATGAACAAAATGGTTATCAATCATCTGGAGAAACTTTTTGTTACAAATGATGCTGCTACTATCTTGAGAGAGCTGGAAGTAAGTTTTCTTTCTTCGGAAGATGTCAGTTGTGAACTAGTGTTTCTGTTCATGGGCTGCTGTGGTTCTGAATGTTAATTAGGAAATACGTGTCACCCTGCCAGATGATTTACATATGTCATTTTGTAAATCACATTTTTCACTGGATTTGAAGTCAATGGGTTATATCCACAGTGAGGAATAGAACTCTTGTAAAGCAGCACTAAGTAGTTGCAGAAGATGCTTAGCAATTACCTGCTTTTTTTCTGCCAAAACCAGTATAGAATTAGAAGAGGATATGTCGGGACAATACAGTGTTTGGAAAACTCTGAATGTAATAGGTGTTCTATTAATATTTCAGTGTTGCCATGTTCTCCTGTCTGCTTAGAATATGTTAATTGGATTTAAGAAGCAGAGGATGTAGCAGCATCCTCCTGTGAATACAGTAAACGTGTGTAAAGACTGACCTGTCCTAACTTTTTCTCTTGCTGTCAAATTCATATTTGTATCACAGTGCAAATAATATTTTACTGAATTGTATACTTACTGATGGAAATAGTATCAGTATTAAGTATTTCCTTACTTAATGCATTGTGGTTCGGTGTAAGTAGAATAACTGTGGAAGTCTCAGTTCTGTTCTTAAAAATAATCTGCAGTCTAGTTAATTAACCGAATGAGTCTTGCATGTTACTTTCTGGGATACAATGGCAGCTGCTCTAATTATATTCAAAAATACAGCATTCCTTTGAAAGAAAGGGAAAGCAGTGCAGTCTCAAGCAGAAAAAAGTCTAGAATTAAACTGTAATTTAGACATCTACTTTGTGTGTTGCACATATGAATTCAGCTTGAAGATCTAAACTTCCAGCTGTTTTCCTCTTGCAGAGCTTGACTGTGAAGCCACTGCATCCTGTAAAAAAGCACAGAACCGGTGTCAAGGATGTCGTCTAATACATGTTGTAGGGAGAATGCTCAGCTAATTTTTTTTTTTTTCATATATGTTTGTACTTTTGCTTATTAGGGAAGTTAGCCAATTGAAATAATTTATGCTGCTTTTTTTTGTGTTTTGTGCATTCTTAGTATCTTCAGATACAATTTGAAATAAGAGGCCTTATACTGGATGCACAGACAAACCTGAAGCTGTACTCTTATGTGGGATGTCAGTAACTAAGATGTGTCACTTCTTGTAAAGGTCCAGCATCCTGCAGCAAAAATGCTTGTGATGGCTTCCCACATGCAAGAGCAAGAAGTCGGAGATGGAACAAACTTTGTCCTTGTTTTTGCTGGAGTTCTTCTGGAGTTAGCAGAAGACCTTTTGAGGATGGGGTTATCAGTCTCAGAGGTAAGTTATATTGTTATTACAATTCACGTGGCTTGAATTCAGGTTGCCATTGGTCAGTGGTTTTGGATCATAATATTGTGAATCGTCTGCTTCCTTCTGAAATAATTTCTTAGAGATGTTTGAAGAACAGTATTATGTTTTGCTGCTTGTGATTGCTTGCTTCCCTTACGAGCTTTTGCATTTGTTAATGTTTTATGGCCCTTAGAAAAGGAGATATAAGCAGTGTGAATGTGTAGTGAAGTGGTGTAGTGAATATTTATTGCTTGCTGCACAGGTGATTGAAGGATATGAAAAGGCTTGCAAGAAAGCCCTAGAAATTCTTCCAGACTTGGTGTGCTGTTCTGCAAAGAATCTTCGAGATGTTGAAGAAGTGGCATCTTTGTTGCACACTTCAGTGATGAGCAAACAATATGGCAATGAACAGTTTTTGGCAAAGCTTATCGCTCAGGCCTGTGGTAAGTGGACACGAACAGATTTGTGCATGCCTCTGAAAAACTGAGTAAGTTTGCTTATGATCATTAGTAAAGTCTTTATGTAAGATAAAAGGTATGGTTAGTTTATAAAATTTAATTTAATACAATGATTTAGCCTCTGAAATGGGTATAACCCTCTTTCTCTTGTTGAACTCGTCACTGGCATTGTGGCTCAGGAAAGGTCTGTGTTTCCTGCTAAATGTTTGTAGAAATAGACTTCTAGTCTTTTTAAAGCAGAAACCCATCTTCCTCATTTTTTATTGTTAGAAAGATGTATTACGCTTCAGATAAGCTGTTATTAGTCTCAGCCACAGAACAATGGAAGCAAGACTGTAGTTGTATTGAGTTGTTGCTTTCTTCCTTTAGATTTTCTTAGAAAAAACTTTCATGTCTATTTTAGGTGTTTTCTGAAAATATTCTGAGTCAGACTTCCCACTTCAATGTACATATGTAAATGGATATTCGGACTTAATTTAACTAAGCAGCCTGAATAGATGTTGCTTTCCGATTACTGCATTGTAAAAATAAAATCTCTGTTTCTCTTGATGCAGGGTATTAGCAGATTATAATTGCTTTAAATTTAAGCTGGCATTTCAAAACATTGAATTTTAGTACTTCAGAAAAACTGCAGACATTATTTATGGTGTCATTGTTCTACTTTATTCATTAAGCAACACAAATTCATCCTTTTTTTTTTTTTTTCCCTGTTTCCTGAACAGTTTCTATTCTTCCCGATTCTGGTCATTTCAACGTTGATAATATCAGAGTGTGCAAAATTGTGGTAAGTTGGGAGTAGCTAGCTTTACAGTATTATTAAGGTAAACAGTTTAATGAAAGTTAATTTTTAGATCTTTGAAGATTGAAAGTGCCTTTTCTATTCTGATATCTCTGTTGTGTTGTAGTATGCATAATAAGTTTTGGAAATTGGTCTTTATGTTCATTGTTTAGTGCCCAGTAGCAGCTTTCAGAAACAAAAATCATTAATATTGAAAGTTTACACTAAATCAGATGCATTAACTTAATTATACACAGGGATGTTGATTACATGTTTGTTGTAGAAGCAGTCACAAGATTAGGCTAAGATGCAGGCTGGTGGAAATGTAGCCGTCAAATCTTGTGCTCTTTCTGTCAATGGGACTTTAAACGTCAGTATGGTATGTAGGATTGGAACAAGCTTGTATCTACCATGAATTTCCTCCTGTGGTTTTTTCCTGCTAATAAATATGTAACAAGTTGAGCACAGAAGATGAATGTCACAGGCCACCAACCAGTCTTAAAATGGGAACCTGTAATACAATGTTCAGTGTTGCTAAATCAGCTTAAGTCTTATTACTTGTGCTGCAATGAAAACTTAGGTTGCTACATTCAAATCAGTGTAAGTACCACCTTTCATAAGGGTTAGTGCAGCTTTCTGACAGTAAATGATCAATAATACGACGTGCCCCCATCCTGTTTCTTTCCTTTCAGGGTGCTGGTATCTCTGCTTCCTCAGTACTGCATGGCATGGTTTTTAAAAAAGAAACTGAAGGAGATGTTACTTCTGTCAAAGATGCAAAAATAGCTGTGTATTCCTGCCCTTTTGATGGTATGATAACTGAAACGAAGGTATGTAGAAGCTCAAAATAAGTCAGATATCTATTTATGCTGATATGCTCTTATTTTTAGACTTAACTATAAATATTTTTGACACTTGGTGATTAAGATATTTTTGTTAATATTGAGTTCATTAGTTTAAAAAAGTTCATAGAAAACATCTGAACCTAACTTTGCTTTACAGGGTTTTTGGGGTTGGGAAGTTTTTGTTAGTTTTGTTGGGTTATTTGAGCAAAACTACATGCTAGAATGTTTGAATGTCAAGGTTGTCTAGGAATATCAGAGTTACCCTTTTTTTGATTTGTTTTACCCCATTTCCTGGGAAGGGTAGCAGTATTATAAAACAGGATGACTTGATGTTTATGCATAAGTTGGGAGACAAAATGGTTTGTCAAAACCTTGTAGACATGTAGTTAGCACTGAATTGATAACAGTGTATGTGTCTTACTAGGGCACCGTACTTATAAAGAATGCTGAAGAGCTGATGAATTTCAGTAAGGGAGAAGAAAATCTAATGGATTTGCAAGTCAAAGCTATTGCTGATAGTGGTGCAAACGTAGTAGTAACAGGTGGCAAAGTGGCAGACATGGCACTTCATTATGCCAACAAATACAATCTTATGTTAGTCAGGTAAGTACTAGAAAAGCATGAAAACATTTGATTTGCAAGATTTATGAAATGTACTTCCCATATTGTCTCTTCCCTCTCAAACAAATTAGAAACAAAATATTGCAGACTGTTTAGTTTTTCTAGTGGATCAAGACCTGAGCTGCAATTTGTTTTTTTCATAGCTTCTCTTTCTTGATAGTATTTCACCTCTGTATGACAGCTAATCGAGGAGTAACTTGTGAATATGGTACTGTTACTCTGGTTTAAGTGCCTTTGTAGCACAGCTGAATTCAAGAATATAAAAATTTGTGGATCTAGTAGAGGCATGTGGGCTCAAAGGCATGTAAGACTTTACCATAATGGTTTCTCCTTGTCACAGTCCTCATGTGATGCTTCAGCAATGACGAGATACACCTCCGTGCATCACTAGTGTATTGATGGATGGAGGAACTAATTCTTAATACTTATCTGGGAGCCTTAAATATTTTTATCTATAAGGAAAGCATGTTTATACATCCTTGAAATATATTCTGCACAACATAAAGTCAAATTACTAGCAGCAGCTCTCACGCAAATAAGTAGTCCTTTTTTGAGTGCTTAACTTTACTTTGAACTTCTGGAAACGGAGCATGGTACTCCCACCTCTTGCATAACAAAGGATTATTATAGAGGTGTTGTACAGAGCAATTGGAGTTTTATGCACTAGAAGATGAAGTTTGGTAATTTCCATGTGTTTGAACTACTGGTCTTTGCATAGAATCCCTGGAAATAGATAATTATAACTGGAAAAAAAACAGAACAGTGGATTTTATAACTTGATGCAGTAAATTTTGATAGATGTCATTAGTTTACAAAATGCTGACAAGTTAAGAGAATACTTACTTGCATGTGTTAACAAGTTTCCAGAGCAAACGTTATTAGAAAGACTGGTTTTGTTTCTAAAGGTTGAACTCAAAGTGGGATCTGAGAAGACTGTGCAAAACCGTTGGTGCAACAGCCCTACCCAGACTGGTAAGGACTTTTCAAATGAGGAGCAGAAGGGAGAGTACTGATGAGCAGGTTCACCTCTTAACTCTTTGTTTTTCTTTCCAGACTCCCCCTACTCTAGAAGAAATGGGTCACTGTGATAGTGTATATTTATCAGAGGTTGGGGATACGCAAGTTGTTGTGTTTAAGCATGGTATGTATGTTCTGTAGAACTCCTAATGCCGCTGTTCTAGAAGTACAGTGTTCGTATGTGTTTTACATCTAAGAAACTTAATTCAGTCATGCACATGTCTGTCTGAACAGAAAAGGAGGATGGTGCCATTTCTACTATACTCATTCGTGGATCTACAGACAATCTGATGGATGACATAGAGAGAGCAGTGGATGATGGTGTAAATACTTTCAAAGTACTCACAAGGGTAAGTAACCAGAATACTTCAGTTACCAAAACTGAGCTGTGGATCAGTTCGACGCAAGACTTGTGTTTACTTTGTGCTCATTAGCTACAAAGGCTGTAGCAGGTATTTATATTATCAGCTTAGGTGTAGAGAAAGCTGTGTAATGCTGAGACATAGAGGGCTGTGTAGAGAAGGTTGATGCCGATACCCTTGTGAATACAGTGTACATAAAAGATGGTGCTCAGCATGTACTGCACTCAGTTTTCCAGTAGTGAGTGACCTCTTGAACATAGATTAGTTTTACCACTTTCTAATGGCAGTAAGCTCGCTTTTGACAGTTTCCCTGAAGGTTTTGTACTGTTCTTTGGAAACCAGGCACGGAAGAAAAGCTAGATATCTTTGTTTGTTGCTGAGGATCAGGAAGAACTGACTGGTCACAGACTAAATTTCTAGTTCATTGGAGACAAGGAATTGCTTCCTTGATGTGCTATAGATGCAGTTTATAGATGGAAGAACTCAGTTCTTCGGAGCTTTTTCTGAACAGCTTTTGTGGACTCGAATATTGTTTTTTCCTCTTTTTTTTTTTTCTTTAATACAAAAGGAAATGCTTGTCTGTTTACTCGGAAGGTGGCATGCAAAAAATGTTAAACTTCTGTTTGACGCCTTATGTCCTGTACATACCAAGACATGCACGTTGATTTAGAGTACAGAAACAGCCATAGACTATGCTTTTATGCTTTTATGATTGTTTCCAGGAGTGGTCCTGACATAGGATTTAGGATGATTAATTTTCTGTTTAAAGACTGTGAGTTCTTAAGGGAATGCTGATTTGCTAAAGATACACAAAATGCTTAATTTTGGAAAAAAAAAAAACAAACAAACAAAAAAAACAAACAACAACAACAAAAATCCCCCAAAAATACAAAAAAAAAACCCCAGCACCTTGTGATACCTCTTGACGTATTAAACTTAATGTACAGTAGATTGGTTTCCTGCATATTTCCCAGCAAGTCAATGGAAAAGCTGAGAAAATCTAGGAATTCTATTATTAGTTAGGCAAAAGTTGAAATTACTTATTTTAAAAAAGACCACACCAACAAAAAACCACTGAAAAAACCCAGACACAAAACACACTGCATTATTATTTTGCTTGTTAACAAAACCAGGTATTTTTCTTCAAAGACATTTGGAAAGAATAAATTCTGGTAAATTTCTCTTAAAACTCATGTTTGTTCTGAAGAGGATTCTTAATTAAAGTCTGTGCGGGTTAAAGTTCTGTTGCGTTCTTGATAGAGCATATAGGTTATAAAAAGTGAAAGTTGATATGATGCTTTAAGTAAAAGTTTGTGTTTTGGGATGGTCTGTTCACAGGATAAACGTCTTGTTCCTGGAGGTGGTGCAACAGAGATTGAATTAGCCAAGCAGATCACATCTTATGGAGAGGTACAGCAAACGGGCTTTATGCACAAACACATACGTACACGTACTTCAATATACGTGTGACTTATAAAAATATATATATATCATGTTATGCCAAAATATGTATGTGTATTAATGTATATAAATCACTAAAAAAAGTGGGGGGAAATGCCTCCCTATCTTACAGTTTTTGAAATGCTGACGTGGTTTTCAACTTCACTTTAGACTTGTCCTGGGCTTGACCAATATGCCATCAAGAAGTTTGCTGAGGCGTTTGAAGCCATTCCTCGGGCACTGGCAGAAAACTCTGGAGTAAAGGCTAACGAGGTCATCTCCAAACTTTATGCTGTGCATCAGGAAGGGAATAAAAATGTTGGATTTGATATTGAGGTAAATAATCTCTCGCATTACTTGGTGCTCTGCAGCACAGGGTTATATTTAAAAGTACTTCTATCAGTATGAAGCGTTTATAGATTAACTTAAATCACTGAAGCTCCATGTTGCACAGTCTAGAAGAATAACTTAGAATTCTAATATGGAAGTGGGCTGCTTATTTTTTTTTCATCAGCAAGCAGTTAAATTCAATGTAGTATAGTGGCCTCATGTAGGAGGTAAAGTGAGATACTAAACTAACGTGATGGATAATAAGTCTTTAGTAATTACTTAATGTGTGTTCCTGGTAATGGATTAGGCATGAAGGTTTTCTGAAGCGAGAAGATGAGATCAGAAAAATGATAACTTGTTCTAAACCTGTAACCTCGAAAATCCAATTAACTTGCTAGGTAGAAGCCTGAGAAAGTTTTGAATGATGCTTTTTCCCCCCTGTCCGATAGGCTGAAGCTGCTGCTGTGAAGGATATGTTGGAAGCTGGTGTATTAGACACATACCTTGGAAAATCCTGGGGTATCAAGCTAGCTACAAATGCAGCAGTCACCGTCCTACGGGTAGATCAGGTAAGCTTACAAATAATTTAGCGGGTGAACTGAAACCTTTAACTCAGTGTCCAGAACACTAATGCAAAATATGTGAATCATCTGGGAATGCAAGACGCAAAAATATGGTACTTAAAAACGTGGTTATTTCTGAAAGCCAGGAAGTAGTTTGTTCAAGAGCTTGTAATTTGGAATGTTGTAATGTTGCCGCTTCCGTAGGAGTGCTATTAATGCGTCTCTCTTTTTAAGACTTGACAGTTAATATCCAGAAAGTTATCCTAACTTTAGTAGGAACAAGATTTAATGTGAGAAACCACCTCTCATATATTGTTTTTATATGAAAATCCAATGTCTAGGAAAAATGGAGGTTATAATCTTCATGATAAAAGTCTTAACTTACTCTGTTTTGTGGAACTTGGGCAAAAATGTATTTGCATGTAAAATTTCTGTAGATTATTATGGCAAAAACAGCAGGCGGTCCAAAAGTCCCTAAACAACAAGGACATTGGGATAAGGATGACTGGAAAGATGAGCCTGAAAAATAGTGTGCAGTAAGCTCTGTTTCTCTAGCAGAGAGGTATCTGTGTGTGAGTTCATGCATGAGTGTATTGACAAGCACATGGCCGGCGGTATTTCTCTTGAGGACACATAACGCTGTTGTCTTAACCTGTGCTGATGCTGCGTTTTGTAGTTGTGCCTTTGCAAATTAATTTTACTCCTGAAACGGAATTTTCATTGAAGGAATGGCAAGCGCGGTTTTAGTTTTACCTTACTTGTCACTAAAGCAAGTGCAGAAAATGAGCTTTTAACGGGGTAGGACTAGTGGACTTTCTGATTTCAAAGTGTGATGTTTAGACTCAATAATTCAGAACAATAGCTCTGATAATTCTTCTGCTTTCTGTAGTGTGCGTCCTGTAAACCAGTCACTCGTTAGCCTGTTTAAGCACTCACTTTCTGTAGACTAACCAAAGTCTTAATTTGCATGCAGAAATGAGGTAGAAGCCCTCTTTTTTGTATAACAGGTCTTAGCTTCTGCCACTTTCAAGGAAAAAAGTAACTAATTTGTCAATATCTCGATTAGATGGATAATAATATTGACTGGCTTAGGTTCAGAGTAGGGAAACTGCATGAATTTAGTGAATGTCGACATTCAGCATCATATGGCTGTAAGTAAGAGTGGGGTAAGAGTCTGATTCTGACCTTGTTTTTTTTTCTACTTCTCTGTTATCTTCAAGATCATTATGGCAAAACCAGCTGGTGGCCCTAAACCTCCATCAGGAAAGAAAGACTGGGATGAAGACCAAAATGACTGAACAATTTAACTGTACTTGTTAAGTGACATGATTATGTGAGTTTTTTAATATTCCAGTTGGAGCCTGTCACAATGTTTTTTGCTCTGTTGCCTTTAAGTTATGAACGATGGTGTCCAATGGAGTGCAGAACTTCAACCACTTCAATAAATGTATTTGCTGTTTAAAATGTTGACTGCCATTTTATTTGTACTTGGTGTGACATGGCTGTTCCCAATATGTGAACATGCAGGTGTGTTTGTGGGGTGACAGTGTGTAGGGGTGGTGGCCTGCCCTTGGCTGGCTGCTAGCTGACCCTTCCTCACCAGGACAGAGGTGGAAAACACATAGAAAAAGCTCAAGGGCTGAGATAAACATGGGGATGTGACTTAACTAATTACTGTCTCAGGCAAAACAGATTCAACATGTGGAAAATTACTGATTAAAAACAGAGTTGGAGGGTGAGGAAGAAAAAAAACTAAATCACCTTCCTGTGCCCTTCCCCTTTTCCCAGGCTCAGCTGTGGTCCTTTGCTCCCACCTCCTCTCCCTCTGGTGTGGGGTAGGGAGGCTGGGGTCAGTCTGCGACAGCTCCTGCCTGTGCACGCTTCCTGTCCTCCCTTCCCCCAGGGTACAGCCCTTCGTGAGCTGCTTCAGCACAGGGATCCTCGATACAGGTTACAGGCCATGGTCTTCCATGGGGAGAACCTGTCCCAGGCTGCAGCTGCCACCAAGGCACAAGTCCACCCGCTTTGGCCTGAGGCCTCCACAGCTGCAGTGTGGAGTTCCAGTATGGTCCGCTCCATGAGCTGCAGGGGGACAACCCGCTCCAGGGTGGTCTCTCCAGGGATCTGTGCTCAGGAGCCTGGAGTTTCTCCTCTCACCTCTGTGCTTGCAGGGCTGATTCTCACACTTTTCCCCCTCGCCCCTGGTCAGCCTTTTTGGCTTTCTTACACAGGGTTTCCCCAAGATGCTGCTGCCTTGGCTGAGGGGCTCAGCTGTGCCCTGGGGTGGGTCTGTGGGAGCCAGCTGTGGCCAGCATTGGGCACACCTGATACCTCAGAGAGGCTGCAGGTCACCTCACCATCTCAACACCTGCACCCAGCACAGTGCATGAGGGAGCCTGACTGTGAGCCTGCCGCAGGGAGCTGGTAACTTCAGGAAAGCACCATCTGTAATTGTTGCAGCTCTGTGTACTCTTTCTTAATTGTGTGCCTTAACCACTATTTGAGTGTAAAAAAAGGAGTATTGAAATAATCAATTATGGTAGCAGGTCTGTGGTCCCTGCCTACGTTCATTTTTGTTACATCCATCCATTTCATCCTCGCTCTTTTATTTAAGAGTCTCTACGCTCTCAAAATGGCAGCCGGGCAGTAGTGAACCACATCTCATTCTAAAGGCCTTAAAAATAAATGCTGAGCAGCGCTAGCTAGCATGATATGGAGTGCTGGAATCTTTTAGCCGAAGCCCCCTGTCAAGATTCTTCTTGGAAAGTAAACCGCTTGTGTCTCTCGGAGTAGCTTGAAAGAACTGCACTTGAAATTCAAGCCACTTCAATAAGTAATTCTTTTATTACTCTTGCCAGTGCTGCTCTATTTCACAGCCAGAAGGGAGGGGAAGGCTAAATCAAGTCTGGAACTATCTTATGCCTAAATAAGGCTGCCATACAACAGCTCCCTTAATGCTCGCTTTATAGTCAGTTGCTGGTGTGGCTGAAAAATAAACTCAGCAAGTTTTCAGAAGGATTGGCATACTGACATAGTCAGCTGTGCAAGTGCCACTGCCCAGGGCTGTTAAGGGTAACAAGAATACGCAAGACTGCCCATTTTCCTGGTAAGGTTGTTGTGAAAAATGCCCTGAATGTACGCAGCTGCTGCTCTAGCATGAAGGAGCCAGGATTTTATTTACATGAAAGCTTGTGTAAAGCCTTGCCTATGGAGAAGAGAACTTTAGTTAAACATCAGGACTATTTTTCATAACCCTCCAAGGCGAAAAGGAGAGAGCCGAGCTCTCAGCCTTGCCAAAATACCAGCATGAGGTTCCCATGCAAAAGAATTCCTAGAGTTTGCAAACTAAGGGCTCCTCTATTGGACATAAACCAACAGCGGAAAGAGAGCCGATGCTGAATTTGTCTCAGCTCTAAGATGTGTAGGAAGAAACAACTTCTTATGCTTGGAACTCAGGCCTAAAATACACGTGGAACAGATGATAGCCGAGATAACTATAGTTCAAAATTATAGCTGGTCCCTTTAAAGTGAAAGAGTTACTGACTAAGATGTATAGCACTTGCAGGAAACTAAAAGCAGCAGTTGCTCGTCTGTGCCAACACATAAATTACTTAATAGAAGCTCAAAGCTGTAATTTTGAAAAAAAAAAACAAAACCCAACTCTTTATTTATTTAAAAGTAGTGAAAACACTGGAAAAAGTATAAGTTAACCATTTGTCAGTGTGTCTAAGAAGCATAAAGGATATTCCTGCAGTTGTATACAGTAGCTCCCAACATTTAACAACATGATTTGCAAGTCTCTGCCTTCTTTCAGACCACTTGAAGATGGCCGCACAGACCAGGTGGCTTCTCAGATGAGTTACAGCAGTCGCTCATAGAACAGGAGATAAGCTTGCGAGCTCAGCACTTTCGATGCAGGCACGGCTTGTACGTGGGTATCGCTGATGTGGAACCACTGCCCTTTTACTGGTTCGGTTTCTAAAGCTGCGACAGGAAGAATTTCAGAGTAAAAAAGTTATGACAAAGAACTGAAACAATCAGTCCCTGTTACTGTTCTGCAGTAAAAAATAATTTGTGAAATATTTCTAATTATTTACCTTGAGGAGATGGTCCTTGAAGGACAAAATCAGAGAGATGGTTTTTCATACTTCTCATTTTAGCGTAAGCAGTGTAGTGCCCAGACCTCATCGTTCCGCTATGTTCAACAACTCCATAGAGAGAGTACAGTACTTTTGTATTCCCTTCAGCCACGTTCTATAAAAGCAAAAGTTTAGGTATGCCAGTCAGGTACTGGGTTTTAATAAAGGCTTTAAAAGGTTTTAAAAATTGGAAAAAAACCTCTTCACTTTGATTTGTTTGCTGACGAAGGCGAAGCTGGTCATTACAGATTCATGCAAGCACTACAACTATGATCAGCGGAAGCACGCTGCCTCAGGTACAAGTCACACTTGTAAATTATCCCATATTATCACACAAAGTAACTGAAGCTTGACAAGCATTCCACAAAGACTCTATTAAGCAGCTTAACTGTGAAAGCACATTAGAATAGGAGAACAGAGAATCTGATTGCTTTCCCACTTACTTTACATTTAACTGTACAGAAAGGGGCCAAGTCTATCACTTCTGGAAACTTGATGTGCCTGTTAACCTTCCGTAGATTAAATCCAGCCTTAAAAAGACAAAGTAGAGGAAACCCCCAAAATGTTAAAATGAAGCGTATTAAAACCGTGCTTAGTTACTAAATGTTTCAGGTTAAAGTTCCAACAATACAAAATTAGTTTTACATTACACAAAATCGGGAAAGAGCAATGTTGGTTTTGGTGGGGTTATTTTTTCCTCCGATGCCCAAGGTTTCCAGCATTACCTCCTTGTCCCCCGTGCTGCACTGGACCACAAGTTAAGACAACTCTTCAACTCACTCTTAGAGTAACTTAATGGTAGCAAAAGTGGAAAAAGAATCATCTCTAATGTATTTATGGAACTACTAGGACATCTCTTGCTTTTCAGATACTGTAGTATGCCTGGGGATCTAATTTTATACTGTCAAAATTGATGTAAATTCTACTCTCACCTTATTCAAATAATCTTCCGGTATCAAATTGGAAGAACAAAAGGAGAAAGTGACAAATGTTACTTCCTTCATCATGTTACAGTCTCTTGGAACAGGCTACATATTTTCATTTCCTCTGTGTAATTGCTTTTCATCTACTTAAAGTCACCTCCCTTATTTTTTAAGTATTTTGACCAAAATACTGAACAGTTCTAAATTCAGAAGAGGCAACGCTGTCTCCCATCCCCAATTCCTTTCCTCTTTCTTGAAAAGCTAAAACCCTGAATTAAAAAGTTTCTTACAACTTGGAAAAGAGGTAAGCCATTTTACTTTGGTTTCTATAAATAAGCCTTAAAGTTGCATCATTGCTTTCCATTTATCCCCCCCTTTTTATCTTTCTTCCCTCGGTAAGGCTTGGAATCCTCTCTTTTCCAGTTCTACTGACCTATTGTAGCATTCTTTAGTAAGGGATCCTATTCTATCCATACCGAAATGTAAGAGACCATGAACTGCTGTAGTAGCAGGAAACCATTAATGCTAAAATACTGCTTAATACAGTAAGCAATAACAATAGCGAGGAAATACGTCACAAATAAGCTCACAGAACAGTGTTTACCAGGGAACTAATGGAATATTCTTTCACGAAAACACACCTCAACTCCCCAAAGACCACAAAACCCAATGCTGCACACCAATGCCTTCCAAACCTTGGAAAAAAGCCCCAAACCAAAACCAGTTTTATAGGAAATGAAAATATGCTAACATTAGTTTCAAGTTAAGCTAGTAGTCTGTGCGTATGTACATATTAAACTGATACTATATACATATGCATTTTTGCAATATCAGCCTGCTACTTACCTGCTGAAACCTCTTTAAGTGAAGAGTTAAAACCAGAGGAGCAAGAGAGATTAGCATCTGCTTTTTGGCATTAGTATAAACATACCTTTCACCTGCAGAAAAGAAAAACCACCAATGATTAAACAAATGTTACAGCAGGAATTTATTTTCACTATTTAGACCGTTACACGTCATCTACTACAGCAGCTGAGAAACTGAACGTTCCCCTTTAACATGATGAAGGGTACAAGAGCTGCCATCTTGCAGATCCCATATCACTAAAGTAGCTGCTCACACCGTGTCTGAGCGGTGTCAGCACAAGGAGGGTGAATTCTTGACTCGTTCTCTATGACTCTCATCATCAGAAATTGCACGTGGCTTTTATTGGCCTTTTGAGCAAACACCAACATGATTTCCCTACGACTGTTACAGCAGAAATCTCACATTTGAGGAAAGAGCAGAAAAAGCACCTGCTAAATAGCCCTACATTCATCCACAGAATGCATTTTTAAGTCGAAATGCCCTTTGCCTCCCCCCAAACCCACTCCTCTGCTCACTCTTCTTTTTCAATCCTGCAGTATTCTGTACGTAAACTTGTGAGCCTATTCTGCTCAATTAAGAGCTTCTTTGTACTAATCTGTGTGAAAGAGGTTCTCACAAGCTACTCACTGAACACTAGTTCAACTGATCCAAGTTAAAATTATACAAATACCACATTAGGGACATTCCGCTCCCCCCTTACCCACCCACCCAGCAGACAGGGACATATTTAAAGTTTATTTTAAAAGATAATTTGTCATACTTTTTATGTTGTTCTTTGGTCCATAATGTCTTTGTGTGCATACATCACAGAGTAGTTTATTGGTCTCAGTAAGTTTTTCATTACGGGTAAATTGATACAAACAGTGATAGATTGAACCTTCTTCCGGGTTCAGATCCTCCCTGTTTGCAAGCGTACAAAATGCCGTTTCTGGATCTTCAGTCAATACTTCACATGTCTTGACAGGAACACTTTGAAGATCATCTAAGGTACCGTCATCAGATTCAGCATTGGCACCCAAGTGTAGCTTTGAAAAGTCAGTAGCAAGCTCTTCCTCATCTTCATTTTCATCATCCTCATCTTTCAAAGATAGGTTGTCAAGGCCATTGACAAATGTTACAGGAGAATCTAAGCCTTCCATAGGGACATCCATGAGAGACTCATTTTCTACACACTCCTGTTCTGGCTTTCCTATATTTTCAGGCATGCTCTGAACTTCTGTACCATTTCCCTCTATGCTCAGGTCTTTCGGAGCTAAGCACTGATCTTTGCAATCACTTGATGATTCCTTAATCACTTGCTTCGTATCAGGAGCTTCAGAGTTAATTTCTGCCTCTGACTCTTGGTTATACTCAACGTCTTTTTCTGACTGTTCAGTTGCACAGATATCTGTCAAGTGAAGCACCTTTCCTTGAAGTTTTTGCTGGCGGCGTTGGCTCTACAAATTAGAATACATAACACATAAGAATACAAAAGGCAGAGCAAATTTAAATGATATTTAGCATGTCTTACCATGTCTTTACCAAAATTTTTGTAGCATGCCATAGATGCAAAGAGCGGGAGAGGGGAGAGTAATCTATGATTTAACAATCGGAGGTGATCGATTCAACCAACTTTATCCTCATTCTGTTACAGTTCCCACTGCTCCCTGTTACACAGTATCTTCAAAATACAACTAATGACGCCCTTTATATCTTACCGATCCTTTCCTGTGTCAGTATTCTGAAGTTCTGTGAATACCCTTGCAAGCAATGCCTGGAGAACAGCTATCTGATACAAACTAATGCTACTTCAGACAGGCAACATAAATTCCACATTCCTCTGGACATTAGTTTATTCCTAGCACAGCAACTCTTAACAGAACACGTAACTTCTTAATAGCAAAGATGTAGATACAATTGGTCTTTTCTGTTGTGCATTTGAGTGAGCAGAAAAATCTAAGCTGTCTCCTTATCCATCTAAACCAAGGAATCAAAAAGAATTTGTTTTACCAGAAATTGCAAGCACTTCATTAACAAAAGTGAAATACTTATCAAAACCAACCTTGGCTTGTTTTTTGGCCTGTTTCTTTGCTTTTTTCTGAAGGTGCTTACTTGTACCAGGGGGCTCATCTCTCTGCTTAAGATAACAGTCATTGTTTTTATCCTCTTCATCTTCAGATTCCTTTTCTTTGGTTTTTTTAATATTTCTCTCATTCGTCATTTTTCCTTTCTACAAAAAACAAAAAGCCACAAAACCACCACAGAAGTAGAGGTGTTACGGTCCCGAGTAACAAGACAGCATTCCAAAGAAAACTAACTAATTTATGCCACCTTAATGTTTACAAAAGAGATGTCGCACTGCAGAGGGAGTGCCTGTAAAACAAGGACTTGCAGAATGAAACAGTATGAAAAAGTAAGGCCATCTGAACCTGTAAAGGGGCAACGTTACCTTTGTCTCTAACAGATGTAAATCTCATTAAATGCACTGAAGAGTAACACTTTACACAAGTGAAGACCTTTTCAGTTGAACTGCCTGCCAACGAATTTGTTTCCTTCTGTTAAAATGAGATTTGTTCGCTGCA